>NC_043000.1:145292151-145380078 GCF_006345805.1 Octopus sinensis | reverse complement strand
CGTGCTTTCACACTTCACTACCGAGCGCAGCTCTGTGTGCCTTAGGTATGTGCTATAATTTGTTGTGATGCTCTGATAATTATCGTATGGAAAGTGTTCTGCGTAGGATTGTGTGCAGTGTCCTAGTAGTGCAATTTTCTGTATGTTATATGTGTTTCTAAGTCCTGGTGTTTTTGTTATGTATTTGTCTGATATATTTTTATCATGCCTAATGCACCTACTATGATAGGAATTGTTTCTGTTTTTAGATTCCACATTCCTGGTTACCTCTCATTTCCAGGTCTTTGTATTTTGAAAGTTTCTCCATTTCTTAGAGACACGTTGTCATCAGCTGGTATTGATACATCAATAGAAAACTTTTTTTCTTCATGATCTCTGACAACTATATCTGGTCTATTGCCTTAATTTCTTCCTATCTGTGTGTATGTGCATATCCCAGAGTATGGTTGCTTCTTCGATTTCTGTGACCTTTTCTGGTGTGTGCCTATACAATCTTTTTTCTGTGTGTGCCTATACCATCTTTTTTCAATGTATGTAGGTCCCAACTCTGTCATGTCTGTGAATATTATTATTATTATTATTATTATTTTATTATTATTATTATTATTATTATTATTATTATTATTATTATTATTATTATATTATCATCTTTGTTACTGCGTGAAAGACAAGCGCAAGGAATTAATGTGACACTGGGGCCCATCGTAGCTACCCGTTTGATAATGATATTCCAGGCGCATGCATTATAACCATATCTTCGCGACATGACGATCTTATATCAAGATATACAGCGCATTACTTTGCAGATGACGCCCAGTTATAATTATCCTCAAGTTGAGGACCCGATCCAGCTCAGAATATCACTGAATGAGGTTTGTTTAAGGATGATGAACGAAACAACCATATTTCCTGATGTGAATTATTCAAACTCCAGTGAATTCCTCTCTTTCTTCTTCGTCTACTTCTTCTTCTTCTTCTTCTTCTTCTTCTTCTTCTTCTTCTTCTTCTTCTTCTTCTTCTTCTTCTTCTTCTTCTTCTTCTTCTTCTTCTTCTTCTCCTCATCCTCCTCCTCCTCCTTCTTCTTCTTCTTCTTCTTCTTCTTCTTCTTTCCCTAGTATTTTATCCTCTTCCTCTCCCTCCTAATCAAAATCACCAGCGTCATTGTCATCCTTCACTGCATCAGCAATTCATCCTCTTTCTTTTTTCTACGTCTCCTTTTTTAATTACCCTATATATTCATTATCAAAGGTGTCCTTCATAATTACCACAAATAGTAATGTTTTCAAATACACTCCATTTTTAGTCTAAATTTCTTTGTTCTTGTTTTTGTTGTTCCTCTTCTTCTCCTTCTTTTTCTTCATCTTATTCTTCTTATTCTTCCTCTTCTTCCTCTTCTTCTTCCTCTTCTTCTTCTTCTTCTTCTTCTTCTTCTTCTTTCTTCTTCTTCTTCTTCTCTTCTTCTTCTTCTTCTTCTCTTCTTCTTCTTCTTCTTCTCCTTTTTCATCATCATCTTTTTTCTTCTCTTCTTCCTCTTCTCTGTAGTATTATTCTTCTAATCATCACCGTCATAAACATCATCATCATAATCATCATTATTATTATATTGGCTCGTCGTACCATCCTCCCTCCTCCACTCTCTCTCCTTTCTCTTCCCACTCCTTCTCCCTCTTCTCATCATCATCATCATTATTATTATGATTATTAGTATTATTATTATCATTATTATTATTACTATTTTTATTATTATTATTATTATTATTATTATTATTGTTATTACTATTATTATTATTATTTTATTGTCTTTGCACAACTTCTAACGTAGAACTAAGGTAACACTACTTATATTCCGAGCACAATCAGGTGTAATCGAGCGGTTCCAATTAGTGCTCTTTTCTACAAGTGCCCCACCCTCATTACAGCCCCTATTTGTTCCATCTAGTTCTCAAGATTTTTACACACCGTTCCCTGGGCTCCGACAATTATTGGTACTACTACCACTTTTCAGCGACCACAACTGCTTAACTTCCGAAGCAAACCTATCATATCTATCGACTTTTCTTACTTCCTCATTCCCTACCTGCAACTGCCTAGATATTCATTGCAGTAATAAAAGTTTTAGTATTCGTGTTTGATATCAACAACAAATTCACCTTTTTTTGATATGCCCCACTGACCTTGACTCTCATTTGTCTTTGTAAAACGTCATCCAGCTCAAAAATCTCTAAGTATATATATACCCACTACCGGGCTCACCTATGGTATCTTCCGATGGCGACCGCAATCCTCTGCAGCCTGGTTACTTATTATTATTATTATTATTATTATTATTATTATTATTATTATTGTTGTTGTTGTGTTTTTTATTGTTATCATTATTATTGTTATAATTATTATTATTATTATCATCATCCTAATCGTCGTTGTCATCATCATCATCATCATCATCATCATCATCATCATCATCATCATCATCATCATCACCATCATCATTTCGGCAAGCACGTTCTACAACTTCATGGTCATGTATACATTCCTCAACGTATTTTTTTTTGTTGTTTCTGAATGTATAACAAAATTTCCCCCACCCCTTTTGAAATTTTATAGCAACCTGCCCTTCTCCCTCCTCGCTTGTGTGGTTATCATTTAAGAAAGAGCAGAATCTGCAGCATCAAATTGTATCACTTCCATCACTATCCTAATGTCCATTTACATGCGTAGCACAATCACCACTAATTATGATATGGTTAACAATACAATTCCCAATGAAAACAGTCAACTCTTACTTTCAGGAATTAATAGCCAAAGATAGTTTTGTTTCATGATTTGTATACTTTATTTTTATATTTATTTTTTCAATTTTATTTTAATATTTGATTTTTCTCTTCATTTCATGTTCCATTTCATTTTCAGGTTTTTATATTTTTTGAGATTTTTAATGCTTATTTACTGTTTTTTTTTTTTTTGAAATTTTGTTATATATTTATCAATTCTAATTACTACGTCTTGAAATTGCAATCGTTTTATTATTTCGAAAGTTATTTTGGGACAATATTTTCAGTTCATGCAATCATGTTCGGTTCGGTACTATGTATTTATACACTTGTTTTTTTTTTTTAAATTTTCTTTTCAGTTTTTTTGCCCTAGGCAATGTGATAGGTCCGTTCTAGTTAGTAACATAAAATACAATAATAGAAATCGAAAAGAAAGCGACATTCAGAAAAGAAATAAGGCTAAAAATGCATAATTGTTCTATCATTGTTATTATTGTCATAATTATAACTTTTATTATTATCGCAATTGCTGTTGTTTTAGTTTTTGATGTTGCTGTTGTTGTTGTTATTATTATTATTATTATTATTATTATTATTATTATTATTATATTATTATTATTATTATTATTATTATTATTATTATTATATTATTATTATATTATTATTGTTGTTGTTGTGTTTTTTATTGTTATCATTATTATTGTTATAATTATTATTATTATTATCATCATCCTAATCGTCGTCGTCATCATCATCATCATCATCATCATCATCATCATCATCATCATCATCATCACCATCATCATTTCGGCAAGCACGTTTCTACAACTTCATGGTCATGTATACATTCCTCAACGTATTTTTTTTTGTTGTTTTCTGAATGTATAACAAAATTTCCCCCACCCCCCTTTTGAAATTTTATAGCAACCTGCCCTTCTCCCTCCCTCGCTTGTGTGGTTATCATTTAAGAAAGAGCAGAATCTGCAGCATCAAATTGTATCACTTCCATCACTATCCTAATGTCCATTTACATGCGTAGCACAATCACCACTAATTATGATATGGTTAACAATACAATTCCCAATGAAAACAGTCAACTCTTACTTTCAGGAATTAATAGCCAAAGATAGTTTTGTTTCATGATTTGTATACTTTATTTTTATATTTATTTTTTCAATTTTATTTTATATTTGATTTTTCTCTTCATTTCATGTTCCATTTCATTTTCAGGTTTTTATATTTTTTGAGATTTTTAATGCTTATTTACTGTTTTTTTTTTTTTTGAAATTTTGTTATATATTTATCAATTCTAATTACTACGTCTTGAAATTGCAATCGTTTTATTATTTCGAAAGTTATTTTGGGACAATATTTTCAGTTCATGCAATCATGTCGGTTCGGTACTATGTATTTATACACTTGTTTTTTTTTTTTAAATTTTCTTTTCAGTTTTTTTGCCCTAGGCAATGTGATAGGTCCGTTCTAGTTAGTAACATAAAATACAATAATAGAAATCGAAAAGAAAGCGACATTCAGAAAAGAAATAAGGCTAAAAATGCATAATTGTTCTATCATTGTTATTATTGTCATAATTATAACTTTTATTATTATCGCAATTGCTGTTGTTTTAGTTTTTGATGTTGCTGTTGTTGTTATTATTATTATTATTATTATTATTATTATTATTATTATTATTATTATTATTATTATTATTATTATTATCATCGTCGTCGCCGTCGTCGTCGTCATCATCATCATCATCATCATCATCGTTATGTATTTATTGTCGCTGTAAGTCTCAAGGAGATGCGCTTTTATTCCACGTATTATCAAATGAAAAATTCTTCGAGCACTTGCAAGCAGGATTTTCCTTACTCGAGGCCGGGATACACACACACATACACACACACACGCACACACACAAAATAATTCTCTTTTGTTTGTTCTTATATTTTTTACCACGTTGCTTACTTCACACAGCTACCGAAGACACCCACCATACAAAGTAAAATATTCACTAAAAGACGATTGTGACAACCAAAATATCGAATCGTAACTCAGCCTGAACAAAATGAACGAAATAACATTCACCTAATACAAGAAAAAAAAAACGAAAAACATATTTGTTTCATTACATCTGCAAAAACAATGCTCAATGAAAGGCAACGAGTCGAAGCCTTCATATGGACGTACTTCATATAGAAGTTAGTTTTGCGTCTGTTGAAACAAGGTATATTTTTTATTTGACAGCCTTCCCTGGAGGATGAAAAAATAACTGTGGGAAGTTTGTAGAAACAGTGTGTTTTAGTCGCAGGACCTAACAAATAAAGAGAATACTGATAATGTTGATGATGATATTTAGGAGGAGGTAGAGGAGGAGGAGGAGGAGGAGTGGAAGGTGGAGGAGGGGGAGCAGGTCTATGAAGACGTCGACAACGACGACAACGATGATGATAATATAGCCGTGCATTAAAAACGATGATTGTTTTGAATTACTGTTGAAACAGCAGTTAGAAGTCTTACATGAAATTTCGGGAGGAATTTTGCTTAAGAGATGGAGTAAAATGATATACAACCGGCTACTGTACATTCAAGAACGAAAACACGGCTCTAGCTGTTGCTGAAAAACATATTTCTCCACCCACAAAATTGTATTCTAGTATGGACTGTGAAATGAGCAGTTTACGATAAGATATGGTGACGATGTGGGTCCGCAAGCAGACTTCCTTTTAATCAAATTATGTGTGCGTATCTAAAGCAGAGCTGACAAAAGACGAAATGTGACCAGGGATATGAAAATGGATTTACACGTCGTAACTGACCACAAATAACAATGTCACATCAAAGCTGTGGTTCTCTGAAGATGCCGTGATAAAGATAATGAAACTAATATCGTGGGCTAAGCTGCAAGTTTTGTCGTGGTACGAACCAACTAATGGCATATTTCTGAAAAACTGTAAAAAGTAAGAATGACAGAGAAAGAAATGCAAAGGAGAAAAACCGATGCAGGAAAGAGACCAGCTACTCACGGTTCTCAGATGTAAATAACCCACAACTTTAGGAATGCCCGTTTCAGGACGCACCCGAGAGCACACCCTGGCATATCTAGTTTTAGAGTTATAATGAGATTACTTTATTAGAGGAGGAAAGTAACTGAACTATCAAGTGAATAAAAAATACCAGACATGATCATAAACTGGAAACAATATAAAAACAAGAAATGGATGAAAAGGAACAAATACACCAGAATAAAAATGATGTGCCTTCTGAGAGTAATAAGGAAAACGATGACTAAAGGAACTATGAACTGGGTTCCGCGATCCTTCGAAGCTTAACGAGCTTATAAACAAAACGTCTTATCTATTAGGTATCACAGATATTCCGGTAGTGTAAAACATACGGAGGCACAATTGCGTTCTCACAGAGATACGCGAATGTCAAGTTGTTGGTAAAAAAACAAGCACATAGATGTGACAATAAACTTACACAGTGTTATCCTGGTTTGTTATCTACATCAATTCACTTAAAATAATTGTGTGAGCAAGTCTTAATGCCCGAGACAGCAGCAGAAGTCCTGTGGAGTGGAAAAGAACATGACGCTGCCTTTGGGCTGCCTATCCAATAATTTCACGTGTGGGTTATTGCAACAAAAATACAAAAGCAAAATCTGTGGTTCTGTAATTTTCTTTCCTTTATATCCTGTTTTAATTATTGGTTAATATATACGTTTCATTTCATTATTTTCGGAATATTTCACCTATTGTTATTGCAAAGCGGCTTTCCTCACTTTTGTCTTTGTAAAATACTTTTGTTGTCGTGCCTCTGATGTGGACAAAAAAAAAAAAGGGAAAAAAAAAGACCTAAAAAATTATTTAGCTTCTTTTGCACTGAAATTATCCATTTCGATCAAACTCTGCCATAGTTGTTATCAATAAATTATCAACAGTGAATAGAACAATCATTTTCATGTGTAAATTTGTGTCTGCTTGAGAAATGTTATCTTGTATCACTAGAACGGCAGAAATGAGTTTTCATTACTTGTTATTAACTGACCCGTAGCATTGATATTCCACCGTATGCGATATTCTTATTGTGAATTTTTGCCATGAATCTGAAGCACTGTTACCTGTCTTAAATACTGGATTTGTGCTTATGTTTGAAACATTTTCTTTTATTGTCGTTTTTAAAACAGAATCGTGTCGGTATAATTTCTTTTCAAAATTTAAGACAGCGAGCTGGCAAAATTATCAGAAATGTCAGCACATCATGTACAAATGCTCAGCGTTTTTACGTTCTGAGTTTAAATTCTGTAAAGGTCGACCTTGTCATTTAACCTTCAATTCGATAAAATAAATAAAATTTGAATACTCAACTAGATGTAATTGCCTTACCCAAACCACGAAATTGCTGACTTTGTGTCAAATTTGATATCAATAATTTCTTTCACAATTTGTTTGTACTTTTTTTATGTTTCACCATTCAAAGGTATCCTTTTGCAACTTTATCTTACTCGGGGATCTGCAAATATAATTATCAGTATGTGTCGATCAATCTTATTCTTTCCTACTGAAGATGGACTATCTCTTTAGGAATCAACTAGTTCAAATCTGGTTACCGAAATAATTACTATAAATTAATTATATCTAAGTACCTATTTCCGTATATAACATAGCGCAAATGCAGTAAAGTAGATTAATTATCTTACGTATAATTAAGATTCCGCTCACATGCAATGTACAGATGCCAGGCATCATGTGTACAGTCTAACTATAGACAAGTGCATTTTCCAAAATCGACATAGTATACTAAAGATCTTCAACAGTAGAAATACACCGAAGAAATAAATAATGAATCATTGCCAGTATCTCTGCCACTCATGAACTAAATTCCTTCAGTAATATTGTAAGCCTTGAAATATTTAATGATCTAAATTAGATAAGTTAGACATTGTTGTATGTACATGTCAATCATTATAGTTTGAAATCAAAAAGGAAAATTGCATTTACGTTCTGTTCAAAACCACAATGTAAATTTACTTCTCTTTATATGATATTAATTTACTGCATAAATTTAAATAAAATGTGTCTGCATATAGCATTTGGCAATCAAATCAAAATTCTGAAGACATGCACACTCCGTGTTGTGCCTAAACCATACAGTTATTGACAGAATTCTTGGTACATCGGAAAAGAATGTTTAGTGCATATTCTGCTTAGACCGATTGGGCTTTCCATCATTTCGGCGTCGATAAACTAAGTACAGGGGAACACTCCGTGCGCACTAAACCTTCTATGAAATTACTACCATTTGTGCCAAACTTTGAAACCATTAATATTATTATATATTTATTCATTGAGAGACAGAGAAAGAGAGAGTGAGAGACAGAGCGAGAGCGAGAGAGAGTGCAAGTGAGAGGTAGAGTGAGGGCGAGAGAGAGAGAGAGAGAGAGTAGCTCATGCCATCAAAGTGACACTGGGGTACAAATATACGAAGCGCAATATACTCAATATAACTATCCGTCCCATAATTATACACAAGGTACATGCGTCACAAGCGTATGTGCTCGACATGGTGATTTCATATGAAGACAAATGGAGCATGACCTTGTAGGTAGGGCGTAGTTACAATTTTTTTTTCAAGTTGAGTAGCATTTCCGACTCAAATAGTCACTGCATAAGGGTTGTTTAAGGATGTTGAACGAAACATCCATGTTCCCTGAGAGGAATTATCCAAAGCCCATAGAATTCTTCTTTGGTTAAGGTCAAAAGCCGACAAAGAAATCTGTGATCTTGAGCAGAATATTTTACACCGGGACAATCCATATACATGGTAACATTCCGATCAGTTAAGATCGAAGCTGGCAAAATCGTTAGCACGCCGGAAAAATGCTGAGAGGTATTTTGTTAGTCTTTGGGATCGATAAAATAAGTACGGGTTACGTAATGGGGTCGAACTAATCGACTAGTTCACTCTCCACAGGATTTCAGGCATTGTGGCTTTTCTATGAATGTTTTGCACTAACTTGTCGTGTCTGCTTTCACAAGCACAAACTATGTGAGTCACTCCTTCGACCCTCCTCCTGCACATTCAGCAGAAGTTCGTTGCTCTTATGTGGTATATATCTCTTTCTTCTTCTCACTCTTCTTCTTCGTCTTCTTCTTCTCTCTACTACTACTACTACTACTACTACTACTACTACTACTACTACTACTACTACTACTACTACTATTACTACTACTGCTGCTACTGCTGCTTCTGCCGCTGTTGCCGCTGCTGCCGCCGCGGCCGCCGTCTCTACCACGACCACCACTACCATCACCATCATCAACATCAACATTCTTCTTCTTCTTCTTCTTCTTCTTCTTCTCCTTCTCCTTCTACTTCTTCTTGTTCTTCTTCTCCTCCTCCTCCTCCTCCTTCTTCTTCTGGTTTGACTCTGGTTCAAGTTGATTTCCTGTAGGTTGCATGTGGGTGGCGGGTTACTACCTGTAACCTTAAGTAGTCACAAGTTTTAAGTTGCCTCTCAAGCACTTAGATCCCTCCTGATAATTTTTGCTGTCCCTAAGAGACAAACTTTCTTTAGGCGCCCTAAGGAGCGTCCTATTCAATCTTCCTCAGACATTTGTATATATCGTTTCTCACTGTTCTCAACGCACCAATTATTATAGGCATTACCTTTACAGTTTTCATACTCCAAATTCTTCCAATTTCTATGTTTCCCTGTTCAGTTCGTGTATTGGACGTATAAAAGTAGTTCTGTGTGTTTCATTACCTAGCAACTTCGATTTCTTTCCTTATTCCTGGCAAACAGAAACGTCTTATTCGTGTTATAGTTATTTATATTATTTCTTCATTAACATTAACTAGTTATATTTTTCGTTCTACAGTAAATATCTTATATTCCATTTATTTGTATAATTATAATGTCATGCTTGTTTTATAAATGAAAATTATCATTCAGCATTCGAAATTCATTCATTATTTCTCCTGTTATTTTTTTGTCTAGAAAATCTAATTCATGCATTATACTCTTCAGGATATTATTCTCGTAAGCTATTATTGGTACAAAAATTTAATGTGACCTGGGATCTTATGTTTGCATTTAGATCTCTGGTAGATGGTAAAGAATTACATTTATAACATATTTTTCAAGTGTTCTCTTTGTGTACGTACACTGTAGTTTTGGAAATTGATTGTCCGAAATAATTTGGAAGGATGTATTCGGTCTAATTCGCCTGTATCCTGAAGTCATACTCTCTTTACTCTTTTACTTGTTTCAGTCATTTGACTGCGGCAATGCTGGAGCACCACCTTTAGTCGAGCAAATCAACCCCGGGACTTATTCTTTGTAAGCCCAGTACTTATTCTATCGGTATCTTTTGCCGAACCGCTAGGTGACGGGGACGTAAACACACCAGCATCGGTTGTCAAGCAATGCTAAGGGGACAAACACAGACACACAAACACACACACACACACACACACACACACACACACGCACACACATATATATATATATACATATATACGACAAGCTTCTTTCAGTTTCCGTCTACCTAATCCACTCACAAGGCATTGGTCGGCCCGGCGCTATAGCAGAAGACACTTGCCCAAGATGCCACGCAGTGGGACTGAACCCGGAAACATGTGGTTGGTAAGCAAACTACTTACCACACAGCCACTCCTGCGCCTATCTCAACCTGCCTGCACAAATTGGTCGATTTTCTTTCTATAGCATTTGATTCTGGCTACAGTCTTGTTTAATGTGTTGATTTAAGTTGTTAGCGCCAGGTTTTGATATGACTAGTAGGCGTACTCTATAGACTATCATTTTAGTTTAGTAGATTTGTTCAGATTTATACTGGGTCTGAAAATACCGAATTTGCTCATTGCATATTCTGTGTCTCTTTCTTATTGGTACTACTAAAGTTATGGTTAACATTTCCAGATTTCTCTAGCATTGAATTTTCTTCAGCATGTCGTAATGAATGCAAGCTTTTCTCATACAACCACTCGCTTTGGCTTATGATTAGCGTAATCAGAAATCGGTCGTTCCTTTATATTAGCCTTGGTATCATAAAATTCTATACTTCTGGAAATACGTTTTTATATTATTTACATTTTGTCAATTATTCCACTTTCAATTTACAAGCTATATGTAAGAATGCTACGAGTATATGAATTTCAGTTGTTGCTAGTACGTTTGCCTTGAGGTAAAGTTGGTTTTTCCAAAGTGTTCAAGACGTGTGTTATCTCGAGCTCTCACAAAATTTTGTGGGGCCTATTTACGAATGTACCTGGTCTTAATAATATTTAACCCCCTTATTTGGAAGCTTCTTTTCCCTCTTTTCATAATGTCTGTAATATTTATTGTGCTTTTATTGTCTCCCAATATTCTCCATGTGATGTACATATCAGTTGGAACATCTCATTTATGGATATTCTCATATATTACCAACGGACCGTTTTAAACTTGCTGTTAGTGCTGCGTGGTTACATGATATATTTTATAATGTAACCATATGATATATTTATTATGTCGCATTGAATTTCAGTAGTTTGTTTCATTCAATGAAGTATTTATCGCATTTTATATTGTTGGAATATTTTCCGTTTTCTCCGTTCTTTTGTTTCCGATACTGTTAAAATGTTTTATATAATTCTGTTGTGTTCTTTCTACCCTTCATTTTTCCGTGATTTCTATTTCGTTTCATGTATTTCATTAATTTTATTATATTTCTGTCCCTATATGAACTTTGCCATACTGCTTATTTGAGTTTTGGGACAATTCTATGAATAAGCATAAAAGTAAAAACACACAAAAACACATTTTCATTTGTAACTAGTCGGCTTCATCATATATTATTTCGTTTATAGATGTGACAGTGATACATGTTTATATTGAATTTGCAATGCCTATAATGCCTATGTGTGTGACCGTATTATTTTATCCTATATATGGTTTTATTTTTGTGGGTAATTTCGTTGGCCCAAAGTGAGATGTGAGATATTCTCTCAATATTAATTCCGAAACTACAGCAGCGTATTCGGAAAACAGATGAAAGCATAAACATATATTGTGTTTGATTTATATCTTCCAGTTCCTTGCTTATTTTCTCTGTGCCACTCATCTCCCACACAAATTAAATATTAGCTCAAGCTCAAATATGGTGGGAATTGCTACCATAAAATTACAATTACACAGGCCATCATGGAACTAATGAGGCATATGATTGCTATAGCTAACACACTGAGATGATTCACAATATATCGAAATTCGAAAAGCATTATAGGAAGTTGACTGAAAAGTGTAAAACTATAATATCTTTAAAATTCATATTTTAGGTGAAGTCTCTATCCAGCGCCGGATTTGTACTGGCAGCTCTAAGAACAAAGAAATAAAGACCAATTCAGTCTGACATCTGTTCGAATCATGTCGAAAAGCAATTTGTAATCCTTATGATTTTTTTATATCTATCGATTTGTAAGTATCCAATCCAAAGCGAGCAACTATGTGTTCTTTAATATTGATTTCAAATGTTGGTACAAGCTCATCAATTTTTAGGTGAGGGGTAGGTCGATTCAATGGTCCTAATGCTTTGCTGGTACTTACTTTATAGATCCAGAAAGGATGGAAGGCAAAACCGATCTCAGCGGAATTTGAACTCAGGAGGTAAAAGCTGATGAAATATCACTCAGCAGATTTCCCGGCGTGCTGACTTTTCTGCCAGCTGTACCACGTTAAATATAACCTTTAATACTGCATTATATTTTCTTTAATACAGCTAATTAAAAATAGAGCGTGTTAAATGTTACGTTTTGGTCTGGTATAAATTGCCCCACCGTTTATAGAGTACACATCACTGGCATAACTATTGCTATGGTTTCGGATCAGCTACATGTACTTCCAATCGATATAATAAGAGGCTTAAACGCGGCGAGCTGGCAGAAACGTTAGCACGCCGGGCGAAATGCTTAGCGTTATTGCGTCTGTCGTTGCGTTGTGAGTTCAAATTCCGCCGAGGTCGACTTTGCCTTTCATCTTTTCGGAGTCGATAAATTAAGTACCACTTACGCACTAGGGTCAATGTAATCGACTTAATCCGTTTGTCTGTCCTTGTTTGTCCCCTTTATGTTTAGCCCCTTGTGGGCAATAAAGAAACAGATATAATAAGAGGCTTATATAGATATGCACAATCATGTATTTTCGTTCGAATTGAAATAATGGCATTAGTCTTAATGATCTACAAAGTCAATAAACATGTTTCGACTATCAAGTCATAAAATTTGATTGATGTTGAGTTTTTCGTTCCAAACACTGTTAAGATGACAATTATCACTACTCTACGAGTTTCATAATTTGACAAACTCGTAAGTGGACTATTGATGGAAGTACCACACGTGTGTAATAGAATATTTATGTAATTTTAAAAAGAAATCGGATGTTATAGAAATATTTGAAACATTTATTAATGCAGGTATAACATGAAATGCATAAAAAAGAAACTAAACCCATTAAAATGCTGAAATATTATTAACTTAGAAATATATAATTCAAATTTGTTTTAAGTTATACTATGGGGTAACACGTTGCATGTCCAAGGCTGACGAACACCAATGTAATATGGTAATGCCATATGAATTTAGTGCTAATGATCAAACATAACTTTATCAGCATCAAAGGAAAGTGGCATTGTATGTGTAATAGAAGTAACATAAAATATAATTGCGTAAATCATATCATTCAATGTATTCTATGTTAATAATTCTTTATTTTAAATTGAAAGAAGGCACGAAGAGGCGTACATAGACATCAGTTCATGTGAAATTGTGTCATTCATTATCGAGCGAATATAGACACATATTCCATGACTTAAGGTGTTCAGTCAACGGCAAAATAATAACCAAGATATCTATTCCGTTTAGATTCTTCATTTTAAGAGTACATTTTACTCTTTTAAAAATTGCTTTCTTCAATTTGGCTATGAAATATAATGCTGATTGTTCTGACTTAGAAATATTTTCTTTCAAGTTGGCTGCAATGGTTCGTTACTATTTAAAAAATGTGCCAATGTACCTAAGGATATTTTTACAACTTTGTCAGAGAAAAATGGTTTCATTATGTGTTTTATATATATGATTTTATGTTTAGTGTTCCACTTCATCTAACTACTTTCATTCAAAACTGGCTTCTAGCCGATATTTTAATAAATAACTGGGGACTCTGTCAGCTTGTGCAAATACATATGAATCATATGTCCTATTGACACACGCCAGCCAGAACTTTTTGGTGAGGTGGAAGCCCCAGATATATAATTACAAAGAATATACTATTTTTGATAGATCTCTTGGAATGAGATAAAATGTGTACACTTCACTTTAAAATATGAGGCGTTAACCTTGTAATAGCTCTGTTGAAAAATGATACAATCTAATACAAAAAAATAATGTTTTAATAGTATAGGTTAAAGTAAATTAATAGGAAGATGAATTTTGAATTTAATTTCATCACGAAAGAGAAAGAAAGAAAGAAAGTGATATATATATATATATATATAAGGAATATATATATAAGGAATATATATATATATATATATATATATATATATATATATATATATATCACTTTCCTTATATCCTTATACGGTTTTGAGTCATTTGACTGTGGTCATGCTGGAGCACCACCTTAGGATATAGAACGGTTTACGATCTTGCTTGTCATCCTTCCATAGAAGCCATGTTAGTCTCTGTATCGTTCGAATTTTAGAATATGTACCGTTGTAGCTAGTACAGAGTTAATTTATTTTTCTTATTTTTAATGTGTTCTGTCCTATATTTGTCATTCCATTACCTATTTTCTGTTTTGTAGTTGGGGGATTCGCGATTGTATTACCTTCAGTTATGTTGTTATGTTGTGAACTGTAGCTCAACGTTATTTTTAGATCAAGTTTAATGTCACTAGAAAACTTGGACGAGAATATTCTCACAGTTTTTGTTTTAGTGCAGCCTGTGTATAGTAGTAAAATAAACAGACAATCTAAACCTACATCACTCATGTTTGTTTGAATATTTTCTGTTTTATTTGTGCTTTTTCGGCAGTGAAATATCACTCTATAATTTAATAGTCGTAATCTTCATACCTTTGCATTTAATTGATCCTAGTTATACTGAGTATTGTACGCTTTATTTTTCGTTTTCTTTTTGCATCAGATTGAAAATACTCAACTGTACCTCTCATTTGTGCAGTGGTGCTATTCTAATAACTCTGTTAATAGTATGAGTTGGGCACCGCTAGTGTCTTTACGCCTAGTGTTGGAACCCCGACTACATGTAAAAATTATATCCTAATTACAGGATAAAAATATAAGTATATGTATATAAGTATAGCAATTAATTTTCAAAATACACATAGTTTTCTTAATTTTCTTCTTTGCTTTTGAAACAATATTATACTATATTTTTGAAGAGAGAGAGAGGAGAGAGAGAGAGAGAGAGAGAGAGAGTGAGAGAAAGAGAGAGGTGGGGAGTGGTCGTGAGTTTCAAAATTTAGGGATTTACCGAGTAAATGTGATAGCACTGAAAAACTGATTGTGGATGCTAACGGCACGGTGTGGAGACCCGTTCACATTATTGGATTTCACGAATCACAAAACATTTAACACTTGATGAATGCGGACAGGACTAACTAAAACATAGATGCTGCTGAGAAAAAAATCTCCAGGAAATGCTATGTATAATAATTACGAAAAACTTTCGACACAAAGCCAGCAGCGTATGAAATGATTAAAATTGTAGTGTAGTGTTATAGAACAAAAGTTTGGTTAGAATGCCGCGTATCAGCATTTTGCCTATTGTTTCATTTTGACATCTGACCCAAAAAACAAAAAAGTGCGATAAAGTACAAAACATAATGTGTGTTGGAACATCGTTTGTTGTACATGAATAATAGTACATCTGTCACAATGGTCAATAACTGTGTTGTCATTTGCATTTATGAAAAAAATATCCTATCCTTTATAAGTAGACAATTTAATTAAAATTAGTTGACACATATGTAACGCTCGAAACAACCAGAAAACTGGCGTTTAATAAAGAAATCAAATACACTGTTTAGTGTTTAGTTCTTTATCGTAAGAGTACATTTTACTGGTTTTTCAAAATGTTTTGTTCCGTTTTGCTATAAAATATAATATTGATTGTAGTTACTTGTAAATATATTCTTTGAAGTCCGTGTTCATATAGCGTTACTATTGAAAATAAAGTTCGATTCTTAGTATACCGCCAATTTACCTCAGGATATTTCTTCACTTTTGCCAGGCAAAAACTTTCATTGTTTAGGCTATTTTGTGTTTTGAATGTGCGGTTCCACTTCACCTCATCATACTCAAAGACATCTGACTTACAGCCAATAATTCTATTTACATCTGGAGTTTAACATTCGCCACAAATATGTATGTCATTTACAAAAGCCACTGAAAGTGTGTTCTGGTGATGGCAGGCTCAGATATATAATTAGGAAGAGTGGCTTTTAAAAATAATTACTATATAGGTAGAAATAATATTACAATGGGCGCATACACCTTAGACTGTCAGGTGGTAGGTTATTTTTATAAGTCGTTGAAAATATTCTCTAATAAAATGTAATAGTGTTCTTCAAAACAGATTTAGATTCTGATGAATTAAACGGATACGAGCGTAGAGAACGAGAGAGAGAGAGAGAGAGAGAGAGAGAGAGAGAGAAGGGGATAGAGAGGAAAGAGGGGGAAAGAGACAGACAAGTGGGAAGGAAGAGAGTAAGTAAGAGAGAGGAGGTGTTCCACAGATTCTATAGTTAAAGGAAACTATCTACAGTTTATATTGGATTTGCAAATCTAAATTTGGAAAGCAGGTGCAATTGAGAAAATATCTTCAGAAAATTGTAAAGAAATAATGATGGTGTACAATATAACTATATTTATGCCGATTTAATACATAATAGCAGCTCCTACGATGGATTTTGGTAAAAGGGAAGCACCTATTTCATGAAGTTATTTTGCAAGACAAAATCGCTGCGGAAATCTATGGGAGATGAATAGAGCCCGGAATTATTGCTGCCCATCTTAAACCACAGGAAAAATCTGGGTATCATTGTTTCAGACTGATTATTTCCATGTCATAGGTTAACTCCAGTGAGAACGGCGAAATTCCGCGACCGCATTTATTGCCTCGCGAGAAGGTTCGGACCCATAAATCAGGTGGTAAGATTTTGGCTTCAGTGTTCTGTGACTAAGAGCGAGTACTCTTCATAGAATATCTACTAAAAGAGTAGAACCATCACCGCAGAAACCTACATGTCTTTGTTGACCCAACTGCATAAAGATTTGAAACAGAAACGCCTTGGAAAGCTGAGCCAGAATGTCCAACCTTGCAGGACAATGCACCAACACACAACAGCACATAAAACTCTACAGAAAATATGCAACTTTGGCTTCAAATATGTAGACCACCCCCTGACTCTCCCGACTTCGACTACCACATCTTTCCACAACTAATAAAACATATCAAGAGAACGAAATTTCACTCCGAGTCGGAAGTGGTGGCTACTGCATAGGCCTAGTTGGAGGTCGACTTCTTTTTAGAGGTCTTAGAAAAACTGAAGGACCGCTGCAATAAATGTGTGAATCTGAGAGGGGAATATGTTGAATATGATCGTAATTAACTGATCCTCCTCTATTTTGTTTTACCCAAAGCCAGGAACTTTTCTGCAAAGCACTCGTGTGTTCAGTAAGTAACCAAATACATTTAATCTACTCGGATAGTCAAATTTAATTATATATGTACTTATGGTAGGAGATTAACTGTTTCAGACATTCTAGGAAAAAATCTGTTATAGTGTACCAGAGAAAAATACCTGTACTGTGCAATAAAAAAATCATCAACAAATGTCATGACAATAATCACCGAAATAAGTGAATCTTATGGAAGTGGTCAGTTAATGTCTTTAACGTATAACATAAAATACTGAAATAAATGTGATTCCCCTGCTGCTTAGCCGCAGTAAGTGCTGATAATTGAGCACTAATAATATAAGGATTACGAGCTTCAATCTTCCTTCTTTAAGTCGGATTTATAGTGTGTATGTACAAGGCTATTAAACAACATAGTTACACATTTTTTCAGTTTGTATGATTTGATTTTGAAGTAGAAGGTTAATAAATCGCGTAAGGTCGTGCGATCATACACTTTAACGATGATTTGATTTACAGCCTGACAAAGAGAAGCGCACTATTGAGATTTAAATTGAGTGCATTTTAAGACAAATTATTGTTAATATTCCTTGCAAACGACGACTTGTTAACAAAAGGAGTGACAAAGAGAGAGCGTTGCACCTGGGAGTAGTTAACATCTGCTAGCAAGAATGCGTCTCATAAACGGAAAGATTTTATATATAGTTTGAAACATTTGTGTCTCTGAAAAATAGCTATTGTAAATTAGAGTGTAAGTATCTCGAATACTTTCAAAAACAAGCAAGATTTACTGAAATATATTCTAGGCAAAGATAGAAAAATCTCAAAACAGAATTGATGGCGGCGTCTCAATATAAACACTTGCAAATTCAAACACAAACATATGCATATACCTTTCCTTGTATATTTCAGATTATTTGCAATCTTTCACTGATCATAGCAACTGAAAATACAGTCGCCATACTTGACTGTTTCCATGCTATATTTCAAATAATTATCTCTAGTTTTTATCAATATTTTCATTTCTATCGTATAAAATTCTGATTTACCATGTTTCTATGATTTCAACTATTATTTTGCATACTCTTCTCAAGAAGAAAAAGAATACACATAATACAATAAGAAAGAAGGGGCGCATAATATTGTTTATATATTTGGTTATCTCTGCAGTCACATAGAATAAATTGCATTCTGTCTTATTTTATTGCATTAATCGTTTTGCGTTTAATGTAATGTTCCTTGTCGAATGAAACATAGCGATGAGAAAACAACTGATAAAATCATATTTAAAATCATCTAACTCACAAGAGAAATATATAGCGTTACATTGTATGCATCAAGAGAAGAAACTGTATTACAGAAGCCGGAAACGCTACGAATAAAACATATAGTGGTATGTAATGCCCATTTATAGCTTGAGTGCAAATACCACCCTTGCCACCACTGTTACCCAAATTGGGCATTGATAAAATATGTACCATACAAGTACTGGGTATGATGTAATTGATTATACCTATTTCTTTACTACCCACAAGGGGATAAACACGGAGAGGACAAACAAAGACAGACAAACGGATTAAATCGATTATATCGATGCCGGTGCATAACTGGTACTTAATTTATCGACCTCGAAAGGATGAAAGGTAAAGTCGACCTCGGTGGAATTTGAACTCAGAATGTAGCGGCAGACGTAATACGGCTACGCATTTCGCCCGGCATACTAACGTTTCTGCCAGCTCGCCGCCTTCAATGTAATTGATTATACCATCTCACAGAAAAGTCACTTTTTGTCGCGTGAAATTATGATTTTGAGGGAGGCACAAAACATGACTTTCAAGTAGTACAAAGAGAATTAAGAAACCGGGTACTGCACAATTCTGATTTCCAACCAATTTATAAACAAGTATTAAATCGTATGTCACGTAAAGCCATCGAGAAGATGATTTATGTGGTAAGCTAAGAATAGCATTGAATGTTAAACGTAATAAAAAGAGTTTATGTATTACACCAAAGTTAGCTACTCAAGCCTGGTTAATATAATTTCAAATATCGAACGCTACATATGACGCAATTACACCTACATCACAAAGCAACATGTTACCTCCGAAATTCTACTTAGTGCCCAAGAGGAAAATCCTGCATTTGAAAGGTAAAAATCGATAGAATCACCCTCACACCAGCCGAAAGCATCACTAGACAAAACATATATATAAGAGTCAATAAGCTTAAGGAAATATATAAAAAATAAATGCACGCAATCAGGTGTGGAGAAGGAGAAGGTTTTACAGTTCTCTTTCAATACTATGACATTATCCGAATGCCTACTCTAACATCAAATGGAATATCTTTGACAGCGCTCCTCCTTACTCAGTTTTAGATTGTAATTGTGAAATTTGCCTTCTTGAGAAACTGCAGGTACTTCAACAGCCCATATTATCCATCAACAGGGATAATGCATTACCTTATTGCATGCTTTATTAATGAACTGCAGGTTTCTGGCTCTTCAACAACCCTACTATGACACCTTATATGTAACTGATCACCCACAAGTGTATGATATATAATTCTTACCAAGTGTATGATATATAATTCTTACTAAGCCTACTTAGGATAGGTACGTGCCTGAAATCGTAACACACTGCTATTAAACATTTATTCCAACGTATCGACTTTTGTCAACAATGTGTTAAAATTCCACATTGAATGATGAACGATCTTCTCTATTTACACCGATGCTCAATACAAGGACGTGGTACCAGTGTATATACGAAGCACCAGACTTTCACAATTTGGTTCGACAGAATGAAGTAAAAATGATGATTAATCTATTAAGTTCGTAAAGAATGCAGTGACGAGGGAAGTTAAATTTTCTTAAGCAATACACAAATATAATAGCATCCAAATTTATCCAAACTTATCCAACGACGAATGAGAATTTACGAAAGACCTCAAAACAGTATTATTTATTGTTACCATCAGATTACCTGAATATTAAATCAACGACTGGCACATATATTATGTTCATTTGTTCTTCTTTTCTTTCTCGGTTAACACGCGTCTGTCAACAGATTTATACTTAGCTACTAATTAAATGATATGTCCATATTATTTTGGTCAATTTAGACAATTTCATAAAATTTGAAATTCATGTCTTTAGGTTAACACTGTATTATCTATACAACTTTCATTATGGTAGACTGCACTTACAGGAATTGTTTATGCCAATACTGTCTACCTGTCGGTATTTTGACCAATGTTACATAAAATTTACGTAACTATATTACTTTTTATTTGATATATTTTATTTATTTCTGTCTACCTAATTATCATATATTGTTTCAATAACTTCTTTTCCTTTTGCCACCTATTCTTCTTCCCCGTTTTCCATTTAGAGATTCACAGATCTGGGTTTGGACCTGAAAGATTAATTCTTTATGTATTGACACTTAACGTAATCTAAAGTTTCACAACAAAATATTACTAGCAATACATCATCATCATCATCATCATCATCGTCATCATCGTCATCATCATCATCATTATCATCATCATCATCATCATCATCATCATCATTACTGAGTGGGAAAGCAGCGCATGTCATCAAAGTGACACAGGGATACAATTTTACGAAGCTCAATATAACCATCATGACTACCCGTCGGATAAGGGTACGCTAGGCACATGCATCACAAACATATGCGTATGATATGGTGATCTTATATCAAGATACACAGCGCATGGCCAAGCAGGTGGAGTCCAGTTAGAATGTTTTTAAGATTGAGTAGCCCATCCCGCTCCAAATGCCCCTGAATGAGGTTTGTTTAAGGATGGTGAACAAAACACCAACGTTTCCAGATGGTATTATTCAAACCCTGAAAAAAGTTACTCTCCAGCCACGGCTAAGATGTTACCCCACTACTTCTGCTTGTGGTCAGAGATGCACATATCCTAAGCCACTAAGGGACATGCTCAACTTGTGAAGGTCAAGCAATTGACATGCAAATCTGGGGTATTGAGCAGAATATTTACTATAGCCTATCTGTTAAACCAAGACAAGTCAATGAACATGATAATATTTCCAATTAGTTAAGATCAGAAGACTTGAGCGTCACTGCCTGGTATTGTATCATGGTATTTCTTCTTCTTCTTCTTGCTGTTGTTGTTTTTGTTATTAATACCTTTGCACATCTTCTAACGCTGGAGATGTACTACGGTGTCAGCGGTTCACTACCACTGAACTAAAGTAACACCTCTTATTTTCGAGGAACTTCTGGAGTATTCGGGCGGTTCCAAGCAGTGCTGTTTTCTCCAAGTGCTCCAACCTTATTCCACCCACTATTTGTTCCAAGTAATTCTCAAGATTTTTGCTCGCTGTTCCCAGGAGACAGGAGACAGGCAAACGTTTCAGTTGTCTCTTGTATCGTGTTTTTCTTGTCTGTCTCCTGTCAAAGCTTGTTTACACAGCGATCACCACTTCAACTCGTTATGGCTTAACAGCCCTTGGCATTTGTTTTTACTGTTTTGTTTTTACTGTCCTGTTTTGTTATCCTTTTTAAACCTCCGCAGATTCCAAATTTTATTCACTCTCATAATTTTTATGAATAACTGGGCTAACGCTTCGTGTGCGCATGGATTCGAGGTGAAATTTAGCACCCTACCACTATCAGCTGATTTCCTCTTATGATCCTTCGTGAGTATCGTCTTTAGGTCTGTTATGTTATGAATCCCATACTTGGTCTGTTAAGTTTTAGTAGGTGAGTTCTGTGTGTAATCTAGTTTGCATTTTCCTTCTTAGTATTTTCATTATTCTAGATATTTTTCAAAAGTTTTTAACTTATGGTAGACAGGGGGTGTCTTCAACAGTTATATTCTACTTCCCTATTTTTTTGTAGAATGTTTTCGCATTGGATGTAAACAGTTTATTTTTCTTGTAAAACTTGTTTCTCATCTCAAACCTTCGTATTCTTTGAGAATTCGTTTGGACTTTTTGTTGCAGTGTCTCTTTTGTTAAAAGAAATTCTACCCTTGGCTAGAATCTGTGTTTTCTCTTCATCTTTCTTCCTTTTCTGATTTTTACATTCTTTCTACGATTTAGTTTATTCAGTATTGATATTTCACCTCGTATCATTTCAATCGCTTTTCAATAATAAGTTTCCAGTTTGGAATTCTTATCAGGTTTGTATTTCTATGTTTTCTTTTTCAGAGGCATACAACTGGATTCAATTGTTTTAGCAACTGCATAATAATGCCATTTAATTTAGTGAGATCTGGTTTTAATTCTTGTATAATTTCCTTTGTTACATAGTCTCCAATATTAATTGGTTTCCAATTTTGGATTGTATTTGAGAGCTAAAAATGTGGTTCTCTGTAATGCATATTGGCGTGTTTTACATCTGCAAGCTTATTAAGGATCTCATTCTTCTCCTCCTTCTTCTCCTCCTCCTTCTTTATCTTCTTCGTCTTCGTCTTTTTCTTCTTCTTCTTCTTCTTCTTCTTCTTCTTCTTCTTCTTCTTCTTCTTCTTCTTCTTCTTAGTTCGAATTCCACTGAGGTCGACTTTGCTTTTCATCCTTCTGGGGTGGATACATTAAGTACCAGGAAGCACTATATATGTGCGTGTGTTTGTGTGTGTGTGGGTGTGTGTGTGTGAGCTTTAGCACATATGCGCATACATATATACGTATACATTATTTTAATTTGGCTCAGGATTGATCATATTCCTGGTAGGATTTTTATGGGTAGCGTGTTACTACCTGTGACCTTAGTAATCCACAAATTTTCAACAGTGATTAAGTGCTTCGATCCTCTCTGATAATCCTTGCTGTTCCTACGAGACAGACCTTTTTGTTAGAGAGCTACCGGGCCTTCTATTTAAATCTCCATTGTTATTATTATTATTATTATTATTATTATTATTATTATTATTATTATTATTATTATTATATTATTATTATTATTATCATTATTATTATTATTATTATTATTATTATTATTATTATTATTGAGTGGGAGAGAAGTGCATACAATCAAAGTGTCACGAAGCCCAGGATAACAATCATGCCTACCCGTCGGATAAGGGTACACCAACTACATGTATCACAACCATATGTGCACGACGTGTAATCTGATAGCAAGATAAACAGACCTTGCAGTTAGAATTTTCTTCAGGTCGAGTATCTCATTCCACTCAAAAGATATCTGAATAAGGATCGTTTAAGGACGTTGACTGAAACACCCTTTTTTGCAATGGTGAATTATCGAATTTGCAAAGACGTCCTCTGAACACATGGGTATGATGTTCCACCTCAACATCTGCTCGTGATCAGAGATACGCATATTGTCAACCACTAAGGGGCATGATCAACTGGTTAAGAACAAACAACTGACATGCAAATCTGTAAGTATTGAGCAGAATGTTTGCTGTAGCCCATCTTTTCTACAAAGACAGAACAATATACATGATAACACTTCCAATTATTTAAGATCAAAAGCCATGAGAGCCACTGCCTGGTACAGCACAGAATCATTATGCAAGAGTCATAATTTATTCCGAGGTATTTGTTAGTTTGTTCCTAGTCGAGTCCTTTTATAAATGTGCCCTTCGCAACTTTTTTATCAAGACCACATTCCATCTCGTTAAAGTCCTTAAAGCTCATTATCATAATTTTGTACGCATAGCCTGCTGTGTTAAGTTTACTTGTGAGGAGTATTAGAGCTATGCAAAAACTTAGCGGTGAAATTGAGTCACTTTGGAAAAAGCCTCCGTTGAAATTAATATTTTGGTGGTCAGAACTTTATGAGGGTGGCTTAATTGGAGATTCGTATTCCACACAGAGATGTTGTGCTCCAGGAAGTTTAAAATCACAGGAGACATTGTTATGATATCCAATTATTTCAAGATCTATGAATGAGGTATGCTGTGAAAGGCCTTTATATAATCAATCGAAGCGGAACTGGGATTTCTGTGTCTCGTATGACAGTTCTCAAAGATCATACGTTTGATTAAGAGTTGGTTTTGCATTCATACATGCCTTGTCGGCACCCTTGTTGTTAAGTGCAGTGTTACCTCTCTGATTATTAAGCTTGTATGATTTCTCCATGAGAATTGAAAAAATGATGAGTAGGCTTCATCGATATTGGAACCTATATAGATTCTCCTCGATGGTGTCTACATACATTTGACCAATCCCAGAGAAATGAGCAGCCATTTTGTTTATATACTCAACCGTATATATATGTGCATATGTGTTTATGCGTGTGCACTCACCTGTGTATTAATATATATATATATATGTGTGTGTGTGTGTGTGTGTGAATGCAAGTTACTGTTTGCATGTGTGTGTGTGTGTGTGCGTGTGTGTGAATTTTACAGATGCAAATAATTTACGTATAGTGCAGTACTTAAGTGTAGGAATCGAAGTGAGGTGCATTATCGTTGCAGAAATCGCACTTGCCAACTTCTCAGCAGAGAAAATCATTTCATACATACCATCAAGATAAAATTCTGTGAATTTAAATATCTGAAATAACTCATGTAATTTCGTAGGGAAACGAATTACAATAAGTTGATTTGCCTTAAATTGCTATGCAAATTCGTATAAAAGAAGGAAAGCAAGTAGTTTCTAATGCCTCTAAGCAGAGTATCAATCTGACATATGTAGTAATGAAAATGATGGTTTCTGTATAGTGCAATGTTAAAGAAATGTGTTAAAATTTCTTTTTTCCTAGCAATGCAATGAAACTTCGATATATATTATAATTTAAATTATCTACTCCTTGTTCAGTGGGTGTCCAACTCTATTTACTTGAATTCCTCGAAAAGTAATCAATTTCATTTATTCTGTCTTAATACATTATGTGGAAAGCATGTTTAGAGAATATTTTGCTCAGTAACTTTTGTTTTAAAGTGTTGTCAAACACTTGTTGTCCACTAGTATATGTGGTTGGTATTTCATCTGCGATCGACTATATTCCACTAAACAAAACATATATACTAAATATGTCACATCAATACTATTTACATTATTAGAAATTAGATATTCCGAATTTAATTTTGTGATACTTGTGGTGTTGAAAATCTGCACTATTTGCATATATACCTCAGATCAGCAATTTCAATTCGTTTCTTGGTTGGCTTGATTATACCGTGCCCGTGAGCTGGAATAACAACGAAATATCGATATCTACTGTTTAGCTTCATCGATGGACCGATTCGTTTCACCTGGTTCTAAGGAATTCAGGGACTTGTTTAGCACTCGAAATCTTTAAGGTACATTCTCTGGATGAAATTCCGTTGTTAATAAGCGTTTAATTAAAACATAAATATTAAGTATGTGGCATCCATAATCTTTAGATTTCATTTAGTTCTACGGCAACATATGAGCTTTAAAATTCTGCTTTCAAAATATTTGGTAACACGAACTACCTGAAATGCTTTCAATGCAATTAGTTACTATAAGGCTGATATTGTGATGAAAGTTGTATTGATTTAAGTCACTAATTATCCGGTAATATTTTGTACTTTTACTTCACTTTTGGGAATTCTTAACATATTCCACGGAAGTCTTCAAATGCTTAGATATTATACAGAAGCAAATATTGATGGAGGAGTAAAAAGAACATACAGGACGCACTTGTAACACGAGCGGTGGCATAGTTACTCCATACCTGTCCCTTTTATAGAAGATTCCCGCGGAAAAGCTTATGAAAATTAGTTACATATGCCAAATCGCGTGCTTGAATCTCTACTCGTGTTCAAACTGACTTTCATTCTCCTATGTCAATACAATCCATACGAACTTGGCTCCAATATTATTTTTTAATGTTCCAACCTACAAATACCGTTTGAACTTTTACGCAGCATCATTGAAACGTTATAGAAATGCTTACATGAAACAATTTATGCGACCAAGTGATTTTGTGTATGTATGACCTATAGCCACTCCATATGGTTCTGAAAGCATTTTTGATCACCATTCCAAACACTTTAAATGTTTTAAAATTTTCTTTCTTCCATGTTCGTGCGCTGAATTGTGCCAGGTAACATAATAATAATATAAAAAATTATGACAACATCTCAGGTTGAAATATGATGTATAAATCCTATTTTGTGAAGGAAGTACTCCCGGCATACATCAGTGTCTGGCTACATGTAAGAGTTATCCAATCGGCCATTTTATTTTCCAACATGGACCGTAGCTCTACTTAATTCCCCGTGTATTTGGCTCAAGAAAAAATACATCCGCTTTAGGAAATAAATTTCCAAGATGAAATTTTTGAAAATAATCTGTGAAAGTGTACGATAAATATATATGCTTTTTCAGTCAGGCTGGAAATCCTATCTATTTAAATATTATTGAAGATATAAGACTGCCAATACAACCACATGAAAACATTCATTGATTAAAAATTCACAGACGCCTTATCTTAATCCTTGATTTAATTCAATAACTTATCTGGAATGTAAATCAGCCCTGTCTTATTAAATAATAACTGTATTTTTATTGATTTGTATTTACTTGTTTTCGCGAGAATTACTTCTATGGGTGGTTTTATACAACTCTGTTTTTCTCCTCAGATAGCTGAAATTTTCCAGCACAACACCGAGATTCAGATATCTTCATTAACTTTAGTAAATGTACAGTGATAAACATCAAAATAATTCACTCTCCTTGAACTGCTTGTCTCTCTCTCTCTCTCTCTCTCTCTCTCTCTCTCTCTTTATATATATATATATATAGAATATTAAAGAAAAAGTTCTTAGAATGTACTAGTGTGTGCACATATGTATTTATATAGAGAAACGTACTTGGATATACACACCCACGCATATACATATGGATTTATGTGCATATATATAGTCTCGTTTAGAGAGATCTAGAGCTATTAATATTTCCATATATATATATATACATACATATATATATATATATATATATGTATGTATATATATGTGCACACCCAAGCATATGTATTCATATACAGATTCTCATTCATGTAGTTGGATATTCTATTATTTGTTATGATTATTTCAGTAATTCTGCAGCGGAGATAATACGTGCCACGTAAACCTATTTATTTTTAACCGACTAAACTATTCCAATATATTATTTTAAGTCTATTACTTTTATGGAGACGAACTCAATCGTCATTGCGCACGAACATACATACGTATATATACTCATATACTCATATATATATATATATATATATATATATATATATATATATATAATATATATATATATATATATGTGTGTGTGTGTGTATTATATGACGGACCGAATTCTCAGGCTTTATCTATGTACAAGGCAGAGGGTACTGCAAATGGGAAAAGCAGAGGGTAGCATTACAACCCACAGTCTTGCACATTTGCAGAGATAAAGTTTATAAATTAGTTCCATCAGGTACGACATTGATAATTTGGTAGGCTCACCTGACCACAATTCATTTTCTTACCACTGTCCATTAGGCATTAAACAAATTCTTAATGAATTAAATCTTGACTATTGGAGCCGCGCCCTCCTTTCTTGTTAGACGTATAGATATCTGAATCATTGGGGTCAGTTATTCATACCCCATCCTAAAACTATACTAACCCCTACATTTCTCTGTTCTACCCAAATATATCCTCTAGTAGTAAATCCATTCTGCCAAATGAAATAGTATCAGAATGAATGTAAATGTTTTTGTTCCGTTGATTCTAAACTATGTGAAATCATTCTGAATATTAATTATTTTGAAATTCATGAATTCATGTGACGAAAATGTTTTCTTTACAAACATGTAATGTTTTCATTAATCAATTGAAAGAATCAATAGAAACGGCCGTAATGGCTTAACACATTTACCTTTCTGTTACCCATTTATATTTTATTCACCTATCTCGGAATCTTCCCTTCGTAAATATTATGGACATCATCTTTAATAAAAAGTACATATCCCAATATATGCCACTTTGAATAAATTTTTGGAGCTAATTTTTTTGGTAAATTATACACACATGTATACCTACAGACACAGAAAAGCGTTTTTTCGCGCGCACACACACGTACACACACACGTCCACACACACGTCCACACACACACACACACACATATATATTCATGTATACATATATATTACATGTATTCATACAAATACTTACACACACACACACACATAAACACACATATCAGTTTATGTATTCTGTATGCGTCGGCGTTATATTCGTGTTTAGATTGTAAAATGGCTTTACTAAAATGAATATCACAATATCACAATGATGGAAGTATGAGACAAAGCTGGCATTTCATTACTTAAGCGTATCATCTGCATATATTACAAAAATATCCTTGTGTACATTTTGGGTACATCACGTACTTGCTTGTATTTCTCAACAGGTTTTATTCGTTAATCAGTTAATTCGGACTATTGAATGCTGTATCATTATTTGTGCCTCGTTTAAACAAATTTTGTGAGGAGAAAATACAATGACGAAATGAAAAGGTTTTCATTCATTATTACACCTAATTTCTGTAACTGAAACAATAATTGTTTCTATTATTTTAGATTCCCTGTATAGAATGCTTCTAGCAGGGTATCTTTAATGATTTATATATGAAATACTTTTCCTTCCTCCCATAATCTCAGATGTGACATCAGTCTCACGGCATCCTTTTAGATACATCAAGTATACTTTTTTTACTCTTTTACATGTTTCAGTCATTTGGCTGCGGCCATGCTGGAGCACCGCCTTTAGTCGAGCAAATCGACCCCGGGACTTATTCTTTGTAAGCCCAGTACTTATTCTATCGGTCTCTTTTGCCGAACCGCTAAGTGACGGGGACATAAACACACCAGCATCGTGACGGGGACATAAACACACAAGCAATGCTAGGGGGACAAACACAGACACACAAACACACACGCACACACACATATATATATACATATATATGACAGGCTTCTTTCACTTTCCGTCTACCAAATCCACTCACAAGGCATTGTTCGGCCCGGGGCTATAGCAGAAGACACTCGCCCAAGATGCCACGCAGTGGGACTGAACCCGGAACCATGTGGTTGGTTAGCACGCTACTTACCATACAGCCACTCCTGCGCCTATGTGTATGTGTATTTCTCATAGAGATGTTGATATAATAGCATTACAAAATTTTTAGGATTAGTAAATTTGACACACATGTTAGTATGTCTTTCAAATTATATTCAGCGTCTAACTTTTTCAAATTTATTATCATTTGATGTCTGATCTAATTATGTCCTAGTCGCTAAGATAAGAACTACTTTCAGATGAAGATGCTTTTTAAGTCTTCTAAAACTCACAAGTGTCACAGTCTCAACGCAGCAACAATTTATTATTTTCATTAAAATGTTCATGTAAGATGATTATTCTTAATGAGATTACGATACGATATACAATGCGTATAAGTACGGAAGGTTTGAAGTTTACATTTTTGCAGGAGATGAAGTGTGTGTATGTGTGGAAAGTCAAGAGAGTGTCACGCGAAGAGCAATGGATATGGTGAGTATCAGAGTAGGAACACAGAGGATAAATTCTACAGTACATGTATACGCAAATCCTTATGATATATATAGATGTATATATATATATATATATATATATATATATATATATATATATATATATATTTCTTTACTACCCACAAGGGGCTAAACATAGAGGGGACAAACAAGGACAGAGAAAGGGATTAAGTCGATTACATCGACCCCAGTGGGTAACTGGTACTTAATTTATCGAGCCCGAAATGATGAAAGGCAAAGTCGACCTCGGCGGAATTTGAACTCACAACGTAACGACAGACGAAATACCGCTAAGCATTTCGCCCGGCGCGCTAACGTTTCTGCCAGCTCGCCGCCTTTTTATGTATATATACACACATATACACATACGAGTACGCGTGCACACAAGAGCAAAATGTATAAGTGTATTAAATATATAATCTTTCCTACTCTAGGTACAAAGCCCGAAATTTTGGGGAAGGGGACAAGTCGATTAGATCAACACCAGTGCGCAACTGGTACTTAATTTAGTGAACCCGAAATGATGAAAGGTAAAGTCGACCTCGGCAGAATTTGAACTTAGAACGTAAAGACAGACAAAATACCGCTAAGAATTTAGCAATTTTTTTATTTCTCACAAGGGGAAACACAGTGGGGACAGTACAATCTGATATGAGTCCAGATTTAACGTATGAATTGACATAAAGTTGAATTTAAAAAATTTAACATAAATATGAAGACAACGTTACAAAATGGAGTGGGGAAGCGAGATATGGTCTAACCCCACGAGTCCCACCTCACCAATGATGCTTTGGGTTCTTCCTGCATTGTATTCATGCAGTTCCATCCATACGCAACATTCGTGCTACATACTTCCATCGATCTTGAAACATTTTCGCGGACAGGCATTTTCTCTCTAACCCTATTTTTCTTCTTAGGTGGAAGGTGAAAAAATTCGCCAACCCAGGGCCAAAAATAAAAATACATGTTATTAACTCTTTCACTCATGTCTTCCAAATCACCTCTTTCGCTTTGGCTACTACTATGAGAAAGCAATTCTTACTTTCTTTCGATTGGAAATCCAGTTGATCAATTTTCACTATTGACTCAGTCGACAGCTGTATATATTCCTGTACTTGACAAGATTTGCTCCGCATAAACCCACACATCTGACACCTCCAAACACTGAACAGTAGCTTGCGGGACATTTCCATCATGATTTACGAGCTCGTCCCGGTGAGTTAACGCTCCACGCTAACATTCCCATGCCAAAGACGTCTGGAAATTATCCAGTCTCTTCGGCTCGAATGTACACTGGAACAGACTGGGCAGCTGATTATCATCGAGACCTTGGGATTTCCCCAAGGTATCGTTACACTTTGGCTCTACCAACCCTCTATGGAAAATTATGGTAGCTACCGCAGGTGCTGCTCGAGAGATAGAATATCTGGAGAACCCTACGACACTCCATAAACCATGTACCCAACTGTGATTTGCGATAGAACCAGGTTTCCAGTCCACCGAAACAAGTGGAGCCACATATGCCTGAACCTAAGCGCGTGCCTTCGCATCATCATCCAAGACATTCCTGGCCCACCCTTTAGCAGTTGTTGGCAGCAAATAGAGCATCTCACAAGCGGCGTCTAGCCCTTCCACAAGAAGCGGAAGAGCTATCTTTCCAGCTTGCTCAACCACAAATCATGGCAGGGAACGACGGTTAGGCGGTAGGTGATGACCGATACGATGAACAGATTGGCCACCTCCGCCCTCCCTTTCAGGGATAACCACCGCCAAGACCCTATCAAGTCTATGTGGGCCACCCTGCTCGGTATCTCGGCCCAGTTCTTCTCTATTTGGAGGTCTGGTCTAAACGAAACTCTTAGCAACTTAAGAAGACTTTCCATCCAAATTCCCACAACGCTGTCAGTAGGCATCGACTTGCCTCTCATGTTGCCGATCTGCAAGCCGACTGACTTTTCACGATTAACCATTGCTCCTGCCACCGTCTCGTATTCCTGAATGGCCTTGCCTACCCTCTGTAGGTGATCCATTTCGTTAACGTTGATGGTGATGTCGTCCGCATACGCTGAAACCGACTCTCCACAACGTGGCTGTCTCGGGATGTCGCTCAATTTTCGCAGCAATGGCTCTGGAGCCATTACATACAAAAGCAGGAAGAACGGACACCCTTGACGAACCGAGCGTTTGATGCTGAAATGTTTAGATAAAAAGCCGTTCACCCGAACTACCGAGTCGATATTGTGGTAAATTGCAATGATCCACCTGAGGAAGCCAAGACTCAGGCTGAACTGTGCCAGAACCGACACCAGATAATGATGCTCCACGCTATCACTATCCTTTGATTGGTTTAAATAGACCACTGCCCCTCCCTTGCCACAATCATTATTAAACCCATCTACAGTGTACCGTAGAATATGGAGATTATCCTGAATAGTTCTACCGAGAACGGCATATGTATGTGCCTTCCCGATCAAACCATCCGCGACAGGCGCCAATCTTTTCGATAACACTTTGGTCAAAATCTTCAACTCTGTGTTTAGCAGAGTAATGGGCCGAAACTTATCAATGCAATCTCCATTGTTCGGGTCCTTTCTGACAATCGGCACCATTCGCCGGCGCACAGACCTGGGAATGAATCCATTTTGCTGCCACTTCGGGTAGACATTCGTCAGCAGGCGCCCGAACAAGTCTGGCATACTGTTATAGACTTCGTAGGGTAGACAATCCAGTCCCGGCGCCTTACCCGCGCCGCAGTCAGCCATAACGTCAATTACCTCCTCAGGCGTAATCGGCCCTTCACAACACTCCGTGTCCTGCTCCGAGAGGCGCGGTAGCTCGGCGAGGAAGTTCGCTAGGTCCATCCTACTGTACGATCCGCCTCACCTCCGAAAATCTTGGCGAAGTGCTCCCGAAAGACCTCACACATCTTGGGCTCATTTATCAACTTACCTCGTTGTTCATCAAAGATCAACTTGTGCTATCGTTTCCACGTTGGGCTTCCACCACTCAGAGCCATCTCGCGGCCTTGATTCCTTCACAACCCAATGCACGAATCCTAACTCTGGATCCATTGCTGTTTGACCATACCCACAATGGAGCGATCGGAAATTCCAGCCTAAATGGATCTGTTAGCTCAAAGCGGCTTAGCAGTTCCAAGGATTACCTCTTTTTCAGATCACGAGCCAACATAACCAGAGGAAGTATTCATTTTTAACAAAATTTGTGAAAAAACACAACAAAAATATAAAATCCCCCCTCCTCACAGAGGGAAATAAAAGATCCCACCTTCTGACACACGCAGAAGGCAATTAATAACACCATAAAACTTAACAAGGAAAAATTCAGTAACAACAATTTCAAAATTAACATTAGAAAATAAATAAACGAAACAGAATTATTCACAAATCAAAATACCTATTTTTTTATTACCCACAAGGGGCTAAACATAGAGAGAACAAACAAGGACAGACAAACGGATTAAGACGATTACATAGACCCCAGTGCGTAACTGGTACTTAATTTATTGACCCCGAAAGGATTAAAAGGCAAAGTCGACCTAGGCGGAATTTGAACTCAGGACGCAACGGCAGTCGAAATACCGCTAAGCATTTCGCCCGGTATGCTAACGTTTCTGCCAGCTCGCTGCCTTGAATCTATTTTAGATGAGGAATGATACTTGTCAACATCGATCAAATTAACTGCCATTTCCAGCAGTAGTAAAATACTATTGAATTTCTTAACCTCTCAGATCATTCCTAAACTAGCAGGTTGTCTAAGAAAATAAATATAATCACTATGATTAATTTTTTGATAACGTGGTTACCAATTAATTTCAATACTAACATAAATATCAACAGATTATTTCTTCAATGAGACTGCATATATCACTAGCGGTACAATGACAAATATTATAGTCGCTAACGATTATCTGGTTATATGAATTAACGTATTTTAATATTAGCGTTAATTAAGTTTAACGAGAACGATATTAATTATTTGACAAAAAGATGTTTAAAACTTTATCGATGACCTGTAAGCGTTAACCAGATGTAGTAACCTTCATTTAATATAGTGTTTTGTTAAATGCAGAAATATATATTATTGCCGTGTGGAAGCACAATTCTCCAGTGGTTAGGGCAGCGGGCTTGCTGTGGTAGGAACTCGGTTTTGATTCCCAAACCGGGCGTTGTGAGTGCTTATTGAGCGAAAACACCTACAGTTCTACGAGACTCTACTGTACTCTTTCACCATAACTTTCTCTAATTCTTTCTTCCTGTTTCTGCTCTACCTGTATTTTAAAGAAGCTAGCCTTGTAACACTCTGTGTCATGCTGAATCATTCTGAGAAGTACGTTAAGGGTGCACGTTAATTTCGCCAGCGGTTCCGTTGATCGGATCAACTGGAACCCTGATCGTTGTAACTGACGGAGTGCCATGATTATTGCTAAATTTTCTTACAATCAGAACCTTGAGGAATTACATGTTAGTTAGTTAGTTAGTTAGTTAGTTAGTTAATTTTTTGGCTCAAAAAGCAAAACAGCAAGGCCATGTAGGGGGACATGGAGTTATTTACATGGTGGTGTTCACACAAAGAGTTCAGGCCACTTGTGGTCAAGGGAGACTTTGAACCGGGCGGTCGTCGGCATCTTCACCATCTCGTCCGGCAGCTTATTCCACGGATCCGCAACCCGGACGGAGAAAGCCCCTCTCCTTCGATTGAGATGAAATCGTCGCAGATAGACCTTTTCGGAATGACCCCGCAGCCGACGTTCTGGAGCAGGAGTGAAGAACAACTCCTTCGAGAGGTTACACTTTCCGCTTATGATGTGGTGAGCAAGAATGAGATCACCACGGCGTCGTCGTTTTTCTAGAGAATAAAGGTCGAGTGTCTTCAGCCTTTCTTCATAAGACAAATTCTTGAGACCAAGAACCATGCGCATAGCCAGCTTCTGGACTCTTTCGAGATGTTGTATGTCTTTGAGGAGATAAGGAGAAGACGCTTGAATCCCATACTCCAATATGGGTCTCACCAGCGTGACATAGAGCGGTAGGAATATGGCTGCTGTGAGCATTCCGAATGACCGTCGAATCAAGAACAGAACTCCGCGTGCTTTGTTGGCAGCATGGACGCACTGGATCGAAGGCGGAAAGGAGGAATCCACCAAGATACCCACGTCCTTTACCTGATCGGTCCTCTCCAGCAGCAGACGACCCGGCTCGAAATCAAGTTGAGTTGCAGGAGGAGAACCAACAGGCAGATGACAGAACTTTGACACGTTCAGACACAGGTCCCATTCGTTAGACCATCTCCAAACTTGGTGGAGGCATCGATGAAATGCATTACAGTCAGCAAATAAGTGAGCGAAACAACTTAAACTTTGCAGAGAGCTCGACTGATATACCGCCGCCGACGATACGAGGGCGTTCAATAAGTATTGCCCCTGACCCACTTCCCATAGTAGTAGAGCAACGAAACTTGGTGCAGTTATTAGCCTTTTTCTAATTAGGAACCACCCAGAGTTACGCCTTTCTCCCATCGTTTGATGCAGCTCTGGAGACCGTTTTTGTAGAAGACCCCAGCTTGGTCTTCCAACCACGACGTAACTTCAGAAATCAAGGCTGCATCATCTGGGAAACGCTTTCCTTTCAAAAACAACTTCATGGCTGGGAAGAGATGAAAATCAGAGGGTGCAAGGTCGGGAGAGTAGGGGGGTGGGGGAGGGGTCCATAGCCACACGCCTGTACTTCTGATCTGGCGACACGCGAGTTGTGGACCGGAGCGTTGTCCTGCAGGAGGAGGATGCCTTTGCTGATCTTGCCCCGCCTCTTGATTTTGATAGCTTCTCTTAATTTCCTCAAAAGTGAAGCATAATAGACTCCTGTAATTGTGGTACCCTTTGGCAGGAAATCTGTCATCATTACTCCGTCCTGGTCCCAGAAGATTGTGAGCATGATCTTGCCAGTGGAGGGCTGCACACTTGCCTTCTTTGGAGGAGGTGAGTCACGGTGCTTCCACTGCATTGACTGGGCTTTGGTCTCTGGATCATAGTGATGGACCCAGGTTTCATCCTGTGTAATCAATCTTTTGAAAAAGCTTGACTCATCTTCTTGGCACATCTCCAAATTCATCCTCGAGCACTCGACGCGTCCTTGCTTCTGGAAAGGTGTGAGCAACCTGGGAATCCATCTGGCAGACACCTTTTGCATATGCAAATAGTCATGAATGATAGTTTCCACAGACCCGGTTCTTATCTTGACCTCATGGACTATTTGGCGAATAGTTATGCGTCGATCTTCCAAAATGGCAGCCTCAACTTGACGGACAGATACCTCATCAATGGCAGAAGTGGGGCGACCAGATCTGGGAGCTGTTTCCACAGAGTTCTGACCATGTTTGAATTCACGATGCCAGCATTTTACAAGGTCATATGATGGGACATCATCACCATAAGTTACTTCTCCCGTGGTGTGCGTCCTTTCAAATACAAAAACCGGATCACTGTTCGCAACTCAACAGGCTCCATTTCACACTTGACTCAGTTCAAACACCTGTAAATCAGACACCACAATTAGTTCAGAGCTGTAATTTGCCACTTAATCTATAGAAATATCAGTAATTGCACATGCAAAATTTGAGCTAGATCAAAAAACTGCAAGTGGGCCAGAGGCATTACTTATTGAACGCCCCTCGTATATTCCGCTAGTGTGTTCTTCTAATGTAATGATCATTGATTTCATATACATTAAGATGCAGGTTTATTATCTTCGTTACAATGGGTATCTAAATATTTTATATTTACTCCACTGGAAATATAATTGTAAATTGACAATATTTTTTATCGTATTTGTCTGTGTGAATTAATGATTTTCCTTCAACATAGATAGGAGTCTTTAGTTTGCTACTGGTTAAGCAACTGGCCGTTCCCTTCTAAACTTCAGTAATTTTCAATTATTTAGTTCGAATTCATTCTAATTAATGCGGCTTATTAAAGAGATGCCTAATATATACACATTAGAATACTTCCGGATTTGATATATAATAATTGAAATATGAGCTTGCCACTTATATGTTAAGAATCAAATTTAATCCTATCTTATTTTTCCTGTATTCAATAACGAAGCTACGGGAGCGATGGAGCGATCGAGAGGGTGCTCTTCTGGGTACGCTGCACAAAGCTTTTGGGGACTGGGGGTAAAGGATACCCAGGACGACACACACTCTAGTTACTCCATTGGCTCTATTGCATTAGTTATATATACTCCATTATACTTGTATGGAGCTTTCGTGGCAATTGTTTCATTATAGTATGTAAGAATACAACATTCATTTCTGTCTGAGAATAAATCGGATCTGTCCTTCAATTCCACTCCCATGACCATCTAATTAATGGGTCATTGCAAACAATAATTGGTGCCCATTATTCTTTCCTTGTACAAAAACATACCTTCCAAAGATTTTATTTATAAACTTTTATTTATATTTAGTTTATTTGGTAGTTTCAATTTATACATGTTATTGATAATAAACTGCATCGTTCCGAGATGTTTGTAGATGCTATCAAAACGATAGCATCTTACCTCATGGAGAATTTAGAGTGATAAATATGATAAATAAAAGTTATGATAAGGAATGCATTCATTTCATCTACTATTTACTAGCATTTCTTATTATATCCACTGCAGATACATATTTCTTATATACCTTATATTTACAAATTATTTAAAAAAATGATGGTGACCACTTCTTTTGTAATTTTACTTTGTAATTAAATCTGTTTAGAATTAGTATCACTTCTCTGTGAAATCTGCATGTTTGTTCCCATTTCCTCCGTATATATTCGAAAGCTGTTCGTAGAGACAATTCTGTATAGTTTTTTTTTTTTGGAATGGTTTCTAATTCAAATTCTAGAACAATCAGATAAGTGATATTTTTCTTTAAGCCACTGCTGGTAATTGCCGAATAGTCTTCCATTATAAGTCATTTTCGTATGTGTATTTTCAAGGGGTTTCAGGTTTCAGTTGCTTGAATTTCTCCCATGGTTGAGGAATTTCTGTGCTTTATTGTTTTTAATAGTATCATCTATTTTTTTAGAGTTTCTAAGAAAATGATTTTCGTTTTTAGAAAGGTTTTTAGCTGATATAATTTTTCCTCGGAGCGCACCTTTATAATTTTACTTTCGGCATTATGTTAATGTTCATTTACATATTTTCAATTCATAATATTTAAAATTTTGTGTAACAAAGCATATATTTCTATCACAATTCCTCTATCTTATTTACAGAGTAACGTCAGCATTTTTACTTTTAAAAGCACATGCAAATATTTGAGGACATTGCACTACAGAGAAAAACTTTTACAAAACATATACATTAAACACCCAGGGAAATAAGCATTTTTTATTCATTAATCTATTCAAATTCCCATTTTCTAAAAATATGTCTTTATTTCTCCCTACACACACACAAACAATTACAGCGCAGAAGGTGTTTATAAGCCATTTAAAAAGAACACAAAAACCGTTATGTATATTATATATATATATATATATATATATATATATATATATATATATATATATATATATATATATATGTTATATATATATATATAATATATATATATATTATATATATATATTATATATATATATATATATATATATATATATATTATATATATATAATATATATATATATAATATATATATCTGGTGTGTTTATGCGTGTGTGTGTGTGAGCATGATTATGTTTGCTTACATATGTACATACTCACAAACTCATATACATATATACATGCATTCATACACACACATCACATGCACACACACGTATTTATGTGAGTTTAGAAGTGTATGATATCGAGGTGGATACCGTGGTATCTCTGTTATTTCTAGGTTACAGTAAACCCCATCGATTCATATTTGAATTTTAAGCTTACTACAAGTAGTCAATCACGCTTTAAATTCCTCTGATGGCTTATTACGTGTCGCTTCAATGAATGATAATTTTATCTGGAGTTTAGTTTAGCAATAATTATAACGATAGAAAATATGGATGATGGTACATCCTCAAAATTTATTTCCTTTTCCTTTACAATTTCATGCAGCATATTTTATAGCTTCGGCGATCTACATGCGTTTCCACAGCACAGAAAATTATATCCTGTTGAATATGCAATACCCACATTCTGTGCTGTGGAACCACGATCAGGTCGTTGTAACCGTCCAAATATGCCGTATGACATGGTAAAATAAACGGAAATATAATCAATGACGGTATCTTTAAGCCTTTGGGAAGAAATAGAAACGGAAGGAGTGCGTTGCGAATTTAGAGACAAAGAGAGGTGATAATTACGAAAACTAATAAGTATAAAACATATGATAAAGTAAAACCCACATGCAGATACTTCCGTACCCGTAATTGCGTTTCCGTGTACATACACTCTCTCATATGTGCAACACTTTGATAAATGTCCTGCCGTTTTGTATCATGCTGACCCAAAGCACCGGTTGTCTCAGCTGACTAGTCAGGGGCGTTTCTTGGTCGTAATATTCTTCTTTCTTCTTTTCTTCTTTTACTTGTTTCAGTCATTTGACTGCGGCCATGCTGGAGCACCACCCTTAGTCGAGCAAATCGACCCCAGGACTTATTCTTTGTAAGCCCAGTACTTATTCTATCGGTTTCTTTTGCCGAACCGCTAAGTAATGGGGACATAAACACGCTAGCATCGGTTGTCAAGCAATGCTAGGGGGACAAACACAGACACACAAACACACACGCATACATATATATATACATATATACGACAGGCTTCTCTCAGTTTCCGTCTACCAAATCCACTCAAAAGGCATTGGTCGGCCCGGGGCTATAGCAGGATACACTTGTCCAAGATGCCACGCAGTGGGACTGAACCCGGAACTATGTGGTTGGTAAAATCATGAGATTGTGGTGCGTGTGTGGCGGTGTGTGTGTGCTAGTGTTTTACTGTAATTGTCTATCAAGGCTAGGTTTATCTCCTAATATGTGTGCAGCTTCTGTAATGTGACTAAGCGTTGCGTCCGTTCTATGCGTTGACAAGATTTTAAAATCTATGTTGTTGAGTGACCCCCTGTGTTACCGCTCGGCGTGTTGGTATAGTACCGACGAGACTTTCTCTTCCTTGAGTTCCCTCCTAATCTCATTAACTGGGTCTCCTATGCTACGTCCCGTCTCCTCTACGTAGACATTGTTTCTGCACTGTTCCATTCTATATCATAATTTATAGACTACATTCTTAGCTTTACAATTTGTTTGTGCACTAACGTTACATACAATACAGTTCCTATTAGTACAGACTACTTTTAAAAGGCTAGGTTCTACCGATTAGGGATTTGATAGGGTTAACTGCCCTTTCGACAACCTTCATTCTTAGCTTAAGCTTGTCTAGGGACCTTCCAATGCGTATTGACGAACATGACACTCTGGTATTTGTGACTATCGTAACATGAGTTGATCTTCTCTATATTCTTCTTAGTCCTGTCAATGGTATTCCATGACTTGCTCCTATAGAGATAGGTAAATCCCTTTCCTATCGTAACATATGATAATTTCAAATTTCCTCATGGCTCCTTTATATACTCTCTGCGTTTCTCTATGGCTATATCCTGAGAACAGCATGTGGTGTACGAATTGTTGTATGTGTCTCTTTAACTCTGTAGGGCCGCACATGCGGGACACATTTCGCATTACTCTGATGTGGTCTGCCATCAATATATTGAATTTGGCATTGTCCACGAGAGGTGAGTACTTGGATGCCATAGGTTCGGTATAGGTGAATGGAGGATTTGGGTTTTATTATTCATTGTTTCCAGCCAGAGTTCCGTATCTAGTACTGATAGTCTATGGTTAGGGTGTTTCGCAGGATAGTCTATCGTGACCTTATTATTCTGGTCGATGGTGTTATCTATTTGCTGGACGCTCTCCATAGAATTAGTTTCTATTTCAAGTTCAAAACAGGGATATATACATGCGCAAATAAAGACACATACAAGAGGAACACAAAACGGCAGATCGTTAGGAAAGAGTGACACAAAAAGAAAGAAGAATGCAAAGGACCACTGATGAGATCTGACGAACGGGAACGTGAAACTCTGAGTCACAATGTTTGTGATCTTTTGCAGCTTTATTAATAAAGCATATAATCTAGCTTCGGTATTGGAGTACTATTTTTTCCACAAGACGGCCTTATATATATATATAATATATATATATATATATTATATATATATATATATATTATATATATATATATATATATATATATATATATATATGTGTGTGTGTGTGTGTATGTATATATATATATGTATATATATATACATACATACATACATATATATATATATATATACGTGTGTGTGTGTGTGTGTGTCTGTGTATGACTGTATAAATTAAATGGATTATTGAAAATAAATTACTAAGCCATGATTTGAAAAGCTAAAAATATTAAAACGTTCAACTGTTGTAAATATTTCTTTATTAAGCAGACAACATTTTATTAATAGTTACAAGGCATGAGGAAAAATGTTTGGTCAATTGTCTAATACAAGTGAGATAAAAAATATCCGTTGCTGCGTAATTGAAATCCGAGGATCGGAACGTTTGCATGTTTTAGTACAGGATAATTTTTTTATGGATAGCGAATTCAGTGATTTTATACAATTCCTTCTTTTTGTTCTTTAGAGCCTATATAATCTCCTAGCTTCAATGGTACAGTCTGTGCAACTGGAAAAATTTGATATTAACGTGGTATTAATCTTCAGCTTAACAAAACTCTGCCTCGTTTTCATAAAAGGTTTCCGTCTCTTTAAGTTCATAATCACGCTATGCCTTTATCTTCTTTGTGTATTAGTTTACAGCATATCTCAGGTGATCATCAATGCGTTCGTCACATTTTCCCACATCAGAGGTATGTTATTTGCTGAAATTTATCTGGCTTTGTCTTGATCAGGTGCGTTTTAATGGTTTGTTACTGACTGTCCAAAGTTAGCGATCCTGTTTCTCGTTTTAGATCTGCCTCTTTCTGCCATAACTATTGTTCTTCACAGTAGACAGATGAGGAGAGAGGAGAGTGGATCACCCTCGAATATTCCTCGATCTATTTCGATGCTCTCTGACACATGCGAGTGTTCCTTGCTTATACTCCTTTCTCGTCCGTCTATTTTTAGTGGTTCTTCCGAATCTTTGTTTTACGTGGTGCTTCTCTGAAGGTGTCAGGGTTGATTTCTCGGATCTAATTTCCCTCAAGATCATTTTCAGAGGTGCTTGTTCCAATTTTCAAATTTTCGAAAACAGGTTGGTTCCTCTCTGGGGGACGTGTCCCTTGGTGACCTACGTGCAGGATGAGGTAGTATAATCTGTTCCTAATCTAAATTTTGAAACCAATACTCGTCTGTATTCTAGTATACATTTTAATATTACTGGCAAGGAGTGATTTTCGACACTTTTTGACAGATATGTCTCATCAAATTGAAGGAGCCTATTTGCCCTCATTTGGATGGGTACTGGTCAGCAGGACAATATTCACCACTCTGTAACAGATGATTAAGTTTTGTGAGTTTTTTTCGTTCTTTTGTGGTTGGTTTTTTTATTGCTTGTGAAATATAAACTCTCCCCCTATTTGTTTTGGGGCTTGTGCTTGAGTATTTTGTTCTATGTCTTTTATGGTTATCAATGTGCTTTAGCATCCAGTCGTTCGATGTTTCAAGATATTTTGCCCGTCCAATAGTGGTGGTTTCGTCGAAGATTTCAAATTGGATCACGCCTCGACCTTCTTGAGCTCTGGGCAGGTAAAAACGACCTGCGTCTGCCATTCGATGATACATATTATTGTCATTCAGCAGCTTACGGATTTTCCTGTCAATCTTACTTATTTTGCTCATATTCCAGTTCAACACATTGAAACTGTAAAATAAAAACTTGAACTGCTAAGTGATTTATAGCTAACACCTTGTTACGTGCACAGAATTCAGACTTTAGAACTGCTCGAACTCTCCTGTAACGCTCCCTCTTGATCTTCTATTTCATACTTGCACGTTGAATGACAGAGCCCTCATTTATTCCGAAGTATTTGTAACTTTGTTGCTGCTCGAGTTCTTTGATGCCTATGTCAACATCCAACGCCATTGAATGTGAAGTCTTCAGTTTCCGTTTCTGGAAATTGGCCTTGGTATATTTATCGACACCAAATTCCATTCCAGTTTCATCACTGAAAGCTTTCACAGTACGTAGTAGTACTTGTAGCTCATTATCAATTTGGCACTGAGCTTTAAGTCATCCAAATAAAACGGATGACTTATTTTCTTGTCGCCAATGTTATATCCATACCTTTTTTCTGTTAATAATTTTTTGTTGCTGTTGTTGTTGTTGTTGTTGTTCTTTTTCTTCTACTTCCTCATCTTCTTCTTCAACTTCTTTTTCTTCATCTTCTTTATCTTTAAGGCTTAAGCTAGCAGAATCGTTAGCCGGTATTCAGCACCGAGTTTTTCACCAAAGTCCTGTGAATGTAGTGGCCAACTCTGTCGTGTCTAGCTGTACATTCGATATGAGCCGGGCTTGGTCGTCCTGACACTGTATGGTCATGTGCTTCGTCTTCGGCATCACTGATTCTGTAGATGGGATCTGCTACGCTTCTAAATATGTTAGTCTTACGTTTTAGTCCCTGAGAGCAGGAATGAACCCTCCGCTATCTGCTTTGAGCCCTGAACTTCACAGTTACCGATGGATTTCCGACAAGTCAGCATCACCAGCCTGGGGGCGTAGTAAATACTTGAGAAGTTTCTGAAGCTGTCTTTCAAGAGTTTAAGTTCTGCTTTTGCTTCTATTCTATGCACTTTGGCTGCTTTGTTGGCTGTATATCAACTTGGTTAATGTTTTCTGTTTTTGCAATGTGCAACCCAGCTTTATACTTCGCATTTTCTTTGTTTGCAGTGTAAAGCTTTTCCTGGGCCGATATTCTGCAGAACTTTACGCTAGAATTCCGTTTTCTCGAGGGGAAATATTTTATTGTTTATAGCTTAAACTGTGTATTTCAATCCTTTGTTGCGTAGAATAAAAGCAATAAAATTTGTGTTAAGTTGAGTGATCATTGTACATCATATAACTGATATATTTATGATTTAGGCATGCACAAGATTATATATTACAAATAATAACTATTTCCAGGTTGAACATACATCACTAATACTACTATTGCCGTTTCTAAGAGTATTAGTAATAATGAATCTGCGACAACAAACGTAACTCTTGATAACGCTAGTGGAAGTGGTGCTGCCATGATTCACGTCTATATGAAGGAGGAAATGAAGTCATCGCGGAGATATGCAAGATTATTTGTAGAGTAACATTATTAAACACGTTCAGAATGTTATATGTTCTGTCACTGATAATAACTATAGTTATTTCGGCCATCGGTTGGTAAATATGTTAGAGTTACGAATTACATATCTGGTGATATTTAATAACGTCATATAACGTTCTGAGATTAAATCCTGATGTGTTCGATAGAGATTTGTTCCTTACAGAGTCCTTAGAATACATGCCAATGCTTGTTCATGCGTTTATTACGTGAATAATTCCGCCCTAAAGTCATGATACAGTTCGAAACGATCATATGATTCCGAGCGTGTTTTCCTTTGGAGACGTTTTATCTCTTATATAGCGGTTATAATTATGATGACTAATAATTTATATGCTTCTACCCTTCTATCTAGCTGCATCTGTTAATATTCCACAGATTCAGTTGCTGCTAATATAATTAATTTTATAATTGAAATTGTTTTGACTGTTGTTAGTACTGTATCTCTTGCTAAAATGGGTTCTGCAGTGCATTCTAGTGATGTAATGGAGGTTTGTAAGTGTCAAAATCAATTATGACACCAATCAATATATCAGTTTAAAGAAAAAAATAAAGTAATTTACAATTGCATTTTCTCCCTCATATTCACTTTTTGCTATGTGTATGTGGTTCTGATTCACATCATTACTTTGCGGCATAGGTCAATGTTTTATATAGTAAATTAAGTGGTGATGTTAATGTACTTCTGTACTAAGTGATTAATAGAGAGGAAAACTTCTGATCAACTGAATCTATTAATTTAGGTGCTGGCATAGGCGTGGGAGATTTATAAACCTACAAGAAATCAGAAAAATATGTTTACAAGAAAGCGAAGCAAAATAAAAAAATATAATTTTATGTTCTACACAGTTATTTTCCGATAAACGTAGGCAAATTAATCAAACGATACTTAATATACTGATATACATAAATACATACATACCTGCATATATGTATACGCGTGTGAGTGAGGTCTGAATGTGTGCATCCACTCACATAGCCATACATACATACATGCATCAACGTATACACAAGCATATATTTATATATATTTCATTGACGTAAAGTTGAAACGTGTTTCCCTTATTGACGGAGAGTAAAATATACTTCATACAGCAATACCCCTAATGCATTATAATAAAAAGGCTAAATTACTTGCAGTTATCTATATCAATCGTAAATCAATTGAAACATCGGAAACTAATAAAGTAAGAGTGAGGCACCTTAAGTATACCCTGAAAGTGTATAGAAATTAATACCACCACTATAAAGGCGGCGAACTGGCAAAATCGTCACCAGGCCGAATAAAATACTTGGGTTTCCCCCGTCTTTACATTCTGAACTCAAATTCCGCCGAGGCCGAATTTGTCTTTCTTATTTACAGGGTCGATAAAATAAGTACCAAAGAAATACTTTCGATGCAATTGGCTTCCCTTGCCAAAATTTGAAACCAATATTTTTCACAATTTAAAAGAAAAACAAAAGAAATATTTGTGGCACTTTTTAAATACCTATTACGACTATCACACACGCACACACACAAATACACACACACACACACAAACACACACACACACACACACACACATATATATTATATATATATATATATATATATATTACGGGCGTCTTTCAGTTGCGGTCTACCAAATCCACTCAGAAGGCTTTGGTCGGCCAACGCTATAGTAGATCTCTTGCTCAAGGTGCCATGCACTGAGTCTGAACCTGGGACCATGTCGTTGGTAAGCAAGCTACTTACCACTCAACCACCCCTAGGCTTTTGTATACATATATGTATGTATATTTATATCTATGTACGTATATGTATACACACACACATATACACAGACACACTTACACGCACGCATACACACATATATATATATACACACATAAACATGGGTGCCTAGTGAGTAAGTGTGTGTGTGTGTGAATATTAATACATACACGCACATATAGACACATATTCACACGAAACACGAACACACGCACATATACACATTTATGCCATACGTTTCGCGATGAAGCTCTGAAGAAGGGTAATGACTACTGCCATCACATTCACCTTCTATCGCACTGCACGTCCTGTCGAATCTGTTTTGCGTCTCACACCTCCTCGTATGCACAAAATATACTATGAAAAGCCTCAAAACTTTCTCATATGATAATAATATCTCACCGTTCTATTCTTAGATATTGGGAAAACATGTTAATGTTCTCAGTGTGATGTGTCCAAAATCATACTTTCGCTACGTTTATGTGACAACAACTCATGTTACGAGCTTGTGTACCTGCTTGCATTCTAGCAATGAATAGACAATTCGGGATTAAGTACAAATCGAGGAAAAATACCAATCTAAGAAAGGAGTCCGGTAATATCGAGGGGACGTAATTTTCATTCCATATTAGCTTCAGTTCGTTTGGTACAGTTATCATCATTTATGAAATTCCAGACATTCCAGACATTCTTGACATTCCAGTCGTTCCAGACATTCGAGGCATTCCCGACATTCTGATATCCCGACATTCCAGACGTTCCTGACATTCAAACCATTCCTGACATTCCAGACATTCCTGACTGTCCGGTCATTCCAGACATTCCAGGCATTCCTGAAATTCCAGACATTCCTGACATTCCATACAGTAATGATATTCCTGACATTCCAGACATTCCAACTTCTGACATTCCCGACATTCCAGACATTATAGACATTCCCGACATTCCTGACATTCCCGATATTCCAGATATTCTTGACATCCCTGACATTCTAAACATTCCTAACATTCCATACATTCCAGACATTCCAGACATTCCTGACATTCCAAACATTCCTGACATTCCAGACATTCCTGATATTCCAGATATTCATGACATTCAATACATTAATGGCATTCCTGACATTCCAATATTTGACATTCCAGATATTCTTGACATTCCTGACATTCCAAAGAGGGTGCCGACATAGATCAGACAGGGTGCCGACAGAGATCAAAGAGAGTGCCGACAGAGATGAAAGAGAGTGCCGACAGAGATGAAAGAGGGTGCCGACAGAGATGAAAGAGGGTGCCGACAGAGATGAAAGAGGGTGCCGACAGAGATGAAAGAGGGTGCCGACAGAGATCAAAGAGGGTGCCGACAGAGATCTAAGAGGGTGCCCGCAGAGATCAAAGAGGGTGCCGGCAGATATCAAAGAGGGTGCCGACAGAGATCAAAGAGGGTGTCGACAGAGATGAAAGAAGGTGCCGACAGAGATGAAAGAGGGTGCCGACAGATATCAAAGAGGGTGCCGGCAGAGATCAAAGAGGGTGCCGACAGAGATCAAAGAGGATGCCGACAGATATCAAAGAGGGTGCCGACAGAGATGAAAGAGCGTGCCGGCAGAGATGAAAGAGGGTGCCGACAGAGATCAAAGATGGTGCCGGCAGAGATCAAAGAGGGTGCCGACAGAGATCAAATAGGGTGCCGACCGATATCAAAGAGGGTGCCGGCAGAGATCAAAGAGGGTGCCGACAGAGATCAATGAGGGTGCCGACAGAGATCAAAGAGGGTGCCGGCAGAGATCAAAGAGGGTCCCGGCAGAGATCAAAGATGGTGCCGGCAGAGATCAAAGAGGGTGCCGACAGAGATCAATGAGGGTGCCGACAGAGATCAAAGAGGGTACCGGCAGAGATCAAAGAGGGTGCCGGCAGAGATCAAAGAGGGTGCCGACAGAGATCAAAGAGGATGCCGACAGATATCAAAGAGGGTGCCGACAGAGATGAAAGAGCGTGCCGGCAGAGATGAAAGAGGGTGCCGACAGAGATCAAAGATGGTGCCGGCAGAGATCAAAGAGGGTGCCGACAGAGATCAAATAGGGTGCCGACCGATATCAAAGAGGGTGCCGGCAGAGATCAAAGAGGGTGCCGACAGAGATCAATGAGGGTGCCGACAGAGATCAAAGAGGGTGCCGGCAGAGATCAAAGAGGGTCCCGGCAGAGATCAAGATGGTGCCGGCAGAGATCAAAGAGGGTGCCGACAGAGATCAATGAGGGTGCCGACAGAGATCAAAGAGGGTACCGGCAGAGATCAAAGAGGGTGCCGACAGAGATGAAAGAGGGTGCCGACAGAGATGAAAGAGGGTGCCGACAGAGATCAAAGAGGGTGCCGACAGAGATCTAAGAGGGTGCCCGCAGAGATCAAAGAGGGTGCCGGCAGATATCAAAGAGGGTGCCGACAGAGATCAAAGAGGGTGTCGACAGAGATGAAAGAAGGTGCCGACAGAGATGAAAGAGCGTGCCGACAGATATCAAAGAGGGTGCCGGCAGAGATCAAAGAGGGTGCCGACAGAGATCAAAGAGGATGCCGACAGATATCAAAGAGGGTGCCGACAGAGATGAAAGAGCGTGCCGGCAGAGATGAAAGAGGGTGCCGACAGAGATCAAAGATGGTGCCGGCAGAGATCAAAGAGGGTGCCGACAGAGATCAAATAGGGTGCCGACCGATATCAAAGAGGGTGCCGGCAGAGATCAAAGAGGGTGCCGACAGAGATCAATGAGGGTGCCGACAGAGATCAAAGAGGGTGCCGGCAAGAGATCAAAGAGGGTCCCGGCAGAGATCAAAGATGGTGCCGGCAGAGATCAAAGAGGGTGCCGACAGAGATCAATGAGGGTGCCGACAGAGATCAAAGAGGGTACCGGCAGAGATCAAAGAGGGTGCCGGCAGAGATCAAAGAGGGTGCGACAGAGATCAAAGAGGATGCCGACAGATATCAAAGAGGGTGCCGACAGAGATGAAAGAGCGTGCCGGCAGAGATGAAAGAGGGTGCCGACAGAGATCAAAGATGGTGCCGGCAGAGATCAAAGAGGGTGCCGACAGAGATCAAATAGGGTGCCGACCGATATCAAAGAGGGTGCCGGCAGAGATCAAAGAGGGTGCCGACAGAGATCAATGAGGGTGCCGACAGAGATCAAAGAGGGTGCCGGCAGAGATCAAAGAGGGTCCCGGCAGAGATCAAAGATGGTGCCGGCAGAGATCAAAGAGGGTGCCGACAGAGATCAATGAGGGTGCCGACAGAGATCAAAGAGGGTACCGGCAGAGATCAAAGAGGGTGCCGGCAGAGATCAAAGATGGTGCCGGCAGAGATCAAAGAGGGTGCCGACAGTGATCAAAGAGGGTGCCGACAGAGATCAAAGAGGGTGCCGACAGTGATCAAAGAGGGTGCCGACAGAGATTAAAGAGGGTGCCGGCAGAGATCAAAGAGGGTGCCGATAGAGATCAAAGAGGGTGCCGACAGAGATCAAAGAGGGTGCCGACAGAGATCAAAGAGGGTGCCGACAGAGATCAAAGAGGGTGCCGGCAGAGATCAAAGAGGGTGCCGACAGAGATCAAAGAGGGTGCCGACAGAGATCAAAGAGGGTGCCGACAGAGATGAAAGAGGGTGCCGACAGAGATCAAAGAGGGTGCCGACAGAGATCAAAGAGGGTGCCGACAGAGGTCAAATATGGTGCCGGCAGAGGTCAAAGAGGGTGCCGACAGAGATCAAAGAGGGTGCCGGCAGAGATCAAAGAGGGTGCCGGCAGAGATCAAAGAGGGTGCCGACAGAGATGAAAGAGGGTGCCGACAGAGATCAAAGAGGGTGCCGACAGATATCAAAGAGGGTGCCGGCAGAGATCAAAGAGGGTGCCGACAGAGATCAAAGAGGGTGCCGACAGAGATCAAACAGGGTGCCGACAGAGATCAAAGAGGGTGCCGACAGAGATCAATGAGGGTGCCGACAGAGATCAAAGAGGGTGCCGACAGAGATCAATGAGGGTGCCGACAGAGATCAAAGAGGGTGCCGACAGAGATCAAAGATGGTGCCGACAGAGATCAAGGATATGTTTATTCAAATACCTTTACAATCAAGCATGGATTGACATACTGAAACATTAACCTGCTTGAATTGATGAAATAACAGAAAAAAAGACAAATTCTACAAGCATACCTTTCACATCCTATTATATCCGTCCTATTTTCAAGCTAATACTCATCTTCAAAATACTGGTTTCACATTTTGGCACAGGGCCAGCAAATTCAGTGGAGCAGGTAAGTCGATTATATCAACACTAGTGTTCAATGGTACTTATTTTGTCGACCCCGAAAGAATGACAGGCAAAGGTGACCTCGGTGGAATTTGAACTCCGAACGCAAAAACGGACCAAATGCTATTAAGGAAGCGATTCTGCAAGTTCTCCCCTTTACTCATCTTGAAAAATATAGCATATCTACTTCTGTACTTTACTATATAATGGTTCATAGGAGTTTTAAACGTTATGTATACCTATGGACACATACATACACACACACACATACATACATACATACATTCATACATACGTACACACATACATACATGCATACATACATACACATACTCACCAAAAAATCTATCATCTTTTTCTTGTTTCAGTCATTGGACTGCAGCCGTTATGGAGCACCACCCTGGAAGGTTTAGTAGAAAAAAATCGCCCCCAATACACATTTTTATTATATCTGTTACATTTGTCTTTTTGACAAATCGCTTTCTGGCGAATAAAGTAACCCACATCTGTTGTCAGGCTGTGCTGGGAGTAAAACACATCCACCAGGATACACAAAAGGATAAAACCATATACATTCTACTGGCTTCTTTCAGATTTAGTCTATTAAGTTCTTTCAGAAGGCTTAGGAAGACACATGCCAAAGATTCCACGCAGTGGGTCTGTATCTTGAACAATGTATTTGGGAAACAAGATCTTTCACTACAGTCAAGATTGCGCCTTTATATGTATATATCGATATGTAATTATAAGATCCAAGGATCTAAGTGTAGGTCGTATGTAAGCTTGAAACAATCGTGTGGATATTAAAATACTAACGTTTATATAGTCTACAGTTAGCAACTTGAGTTGCTATGAATGCGAATAAAAATTCAAATTGCGGGACTGGAGCGAACAAGCAAAGCTACTTGTGTTTCTGAGCTAGGTGATCCTCTGATGTAATAATTACTCAACGAGGATTACTAGCTACCTACTCAGCAGGCTAAAGATATCTCAATTTTGTGAAAGTTACATTGTCGTTAAGGAATGCCAACTTTCAATTTACATATTCGGTGAGTGAATTAAAGATTCCTTAACGACAATGTAATTTTCATATGATTAAGGTATCTTCAGCCAGTTGAGTAGGTAGGTATGTGCCCCTCGTTGAGGAATTATCACAACAGATTATCTACTAGTTAGGGAATATAAATAACCTGATCTTTATCAGCTCCACTCCCTCAATGTATATATATATATATCTAAATACATAGACACCCCGCCATATATATATATATATATATATATATATATATATATATATAAATTCGGGGTGAGTACTTGATAATTATAAGCACCTATGTGAGTGTGTACACGTATAGTGTCCGTGTATACATGCGGATATTCCGTTGTATGTATGTATGTGTACGCACGTGCGTGTGGGTGTGTGTGTGTTTATATGCATGTTTACGCGCGAGTGCGTGTGTATGCTTACAGGCTTGGAGGCGTATATGTACGCGTGTATATGGGTGTACGTATCCATGTTGGTATGTATGTACTAGAAGTCCAAATAATTCAAGGAACCAGATTAAACGCTCAACAACTCTGATTTACAACTCATTAGGTCCCCAGACGAAACTGTTGATTTACTGACAATTCTACAACTAAATTTTATCAATCTCCTGACCACCATGCTTGGTCCTTAACCTCTATACATCCCTTATCTTTATATTTTTTATATTTTTTATATTTTGTTACATTTTTATCATGTTTTTTAACTTTTTTTAACTTTTATTTTTATTTTTATTTCTATTTCTTTTTTTTTTTTTTACTTTTATTTTTATTTTTATTTCTATTTCTATTTTTACTTTATAACCTTATGCCTTTACATTTATTTATATTTCTTTATATTTCTTTATATTCTTTATACCCCCTTTACATCTCCTTATATCTCTTTATATCTTTATGCTCTACATTTTTATATTTTTCTATACTTACACTTTTTATACTTTTTTTATCCCTCGTCCTGAATTCTCGCCCCTCCATCTTCACGTATATACATGTATTTATTTATTTACATTACTTCAACATCCATTTTTCCTCATCCTACATTGAGAGAAGAAAGAGATGGACGCTTCAATTCTATGCTGCTGCCGCATTATGTCGTACGCGAATGGGAGTATTTGCATCCCTAACCAAGAATTTTTGATGTAACACATGTCCTTGTGGAAGCTGTTGTGCGCGGCTGAAGAAGGCCACATACATACATTATGCATGGTTATAAATCCGTCTAATAAAGGCCTGAAACATATGTACCGCTGAATCCTTCGCATCATGTTTTTATTTTGATATATATATATATATATATATATATATATATATATATATACGCACACACTCACACACACACACACACATATATATATATATATATATATATAAGAGGTAATTAAGATTACCATAGAAATTCAATATGAAATGATGTGGATTATGAAAGAAATATATTTTGTCTACAATTTTGCAGTGCAAATCGTAAAAGTCATAGAGATATATTATAAACTATTCAATTGGCAAAAGGATTTATTTAGATAACCTTTGTAGCTGTTCCTAAAAATAAATATTTGAAAAAATTAATATTTAAATATAAATACCTATCATATTCTCACCAATTGAAATCTAAATAAATGTTAAGAGCAAGAAAAATATGTTCATTGTTAGAAGTTGAAGAACGCAAACCATACTGTTGGTTTGAAGGGAAACGGAAATATAGAAATATAAAAATAGATGGTAAAACGATAATTTCGGTCAAAACGGGATATGAAAGGAATATTAACACGGTGTAATAAATGAATGTACGTACGTTTATATGTTACGTTAAATACACATCATTGCTCGTGTTTTATCTGTTATTTATTCAATGTTTTGTATTTTCTTAGTAGAGTCTTCCAGTTCGTTTTCGAATAATATATTTTCTAAATCTATATTTATGGAGGCGCGTGGCTTAGTGGTTAGGGTGTCAGTATCACGATCGTAAGATTGTGGTTTCGATCCCTGGACCGGGCGACGCGTTGTGTTCTTGAGCAAAACACTTCATTTCACGTTGCTCCAGTCCACTCAGCTGGCAAAATGAGAAACGCTGCGAAGGACTGGCGTCCCGTTCAGCTGGGGAACACATACGCCATAGAAACCGGGAAACCGGGCCCATGAGCCTGACTAGGCTTTAAAAGAGCGCATTTATTTTTGTTTTCTTAAATCTATATTTGGTGTTTGGAGCAGTTATGTATTGATTTGTATGTAAACAAAATTTTTGACTGGTAGTCTTCCATTTCAGTACCAATGTGTTGCTTTTCTGATGTGATTGGTATATGGGAGGTTTAAGGCGGCGAGCTGGCAGAATTGTTAGCACGCTGGGCGAAGCTTAGCGGTATTTAGTCTGCTGCTACATTCTGAGTTCAAATTCTGCCGAGGTCGACTTTGCCTTTCATACTATCGGGGTCGATAAATTAAGTACCAGTTACGCATTGGGGTCGATATAATCGATTTAATTCATTTGTCTGTCGTTGTTTGTCCCCTCTGTGTTTAGCCCCTTGTGGGTAGTAAAGAATTAGGTATATGGGAGGTTATTTTACCATTGTATTTCGATATGATTTGAGACTTCTAAGTGTGTGTCTTATATTCTACTATCTTTCTAACATTGCCTCTTGGTGTGTTTTGCAATAGATCTATTACTTCGATTGTCACCAAATTGTGTTCAGGCTGATCGAAGTCTACAACGTCTAACTTGGGACAGAAAATATCAAAAACGATCAAAATCAAATACCCATGGCATATGGAGTAGTGGTTAAGAGTGCGAGCTACTAACCCCAAGATTCTGAGTTCGATTCCAATCAGTGACCTGAATTTTTCAACAACGTGCTTCCTGTCTGCTCCATCCTGTAACTATTTATCTATCTGCATGTACGCCTGTCTATCTATATATGCATCTATCTATCTATCTATCTATCTATCTATCTATCTATCTATCTATCTATATCTATCTATCTATCTATCTATATATATATATATATATATATATATATATATATACCTCTCTACCTATGTATCTATCTGTGTGATTAAATAGATTTCACAGAGCTACAGGTAAATAATCCATTCAGGCGAAATGAACCGTCATTGAACTCTTGACATGAAGGTAGTTCAATTTGCCCAATATCTCTCTAAAGATAAAGGTTCTCTACGGAGTTAAATCAATCGACAAGGATAATGCACAGACCTTCACACTGAATTTCCCTCAGTATTAGGTTAAGGGTACACGTCTCAGTGAAATGCCCAGGTTCATATGTATTAATTTTTCGAGCAGGCTTTTGTGTTGAGTGGATTAACTGGTCTGTTCGTCCTCCAAACAGCTGAGTGCCAGATATATGTGTATCCGTGTGTGCAGGTATGTAAGTATGCTTGCGTACATGTGTTAATATTTTGGCATTTTGGCCATAGCGATTTCTGAGCAACGCCCGTTACTTTGTATACGAGCATGTACGTATGCATGCATGTATGTATATATATATATATATATATATATATATATATATATATCTATATATATATATATATATATGTATGTATGTATGTATGTATATATATGTATGTATATATACATATATATATATACATACATACATACATACATACATACATACATACATACACACATATATATATGTATATATATATGGACACACATTTTGTGAGTGTTTATTTCTTTCGATCATTGATGAGATCTCATGATATATGAAAATATTTTTTATATATTTTAATTGGATATTTTCAATACGGTATTTTGCTTCCTCCAAGTTTATTGTTATTATTAGTTTCATTACAACTAATGTTGCTATAATTTGGCTTTGTTGTTGTTGTTAATAATAATATTCAAAAATGTTACTCTAATTCAGATACTTGTTTTGATATGTTATTCTTCTAAAAATAATATTTTTAGAGAAATTTCATGATTCTAGTTGATTTTTGTATTATATTTAGATTTTTTTTTCTTTCTAATTTTTACATGCATCCCGTGCTTAATTAGGAAGTTATTCACACCAAAAAGACGTCTTGCTTTCTGTTCCATAGAATTCATATAACAAGAAGTTAAATTTTAAAAAAATATTTTAAAATGTAATAATAAAAGCAATAAACAAACAGAACCTTACACATGAACAAACATTCACGTGCATACGTAGTTGTGAAAACGAAGCTGTGTTAAAGAAATGAATGAATGTAGAACAAGAGAAAACATTAAAATAAGAACAAAAACAAAATTGAAAACTAGTGTTAAAGAGGAGAATACATAGTCTTTAGGAATCTACACGGGCATTGGTAGCAGAGATGATATGAACCGTGATGGAATATGTTTAAAATTTGAAGTTTAGTAGGAATGAAACATAAAATTTGGAGTAAGGCGAAATAACATTTCGAAGATTCATAAAATATTTTCCTTTAAGAACCAACGATACAATGACTGGAATATGGTAGGGCAAATGACAACCTAAATGTATTTTAAAGTAATTTGTGAAAATTTTAAAGTGATAAATGATAAATAATGAAGAAAGAAATTCTTCCAATTAGGTAGGGTAAATAAGTTATCTGAAACAAGTGGAAATAAAAAGGAAAAATACGAATAACTGCTAATAGTTTTATTCCGTTTAAAATATTTATTTAAAAAAAATATATATTTTTAGAGAAAAGGGCAAGTAGTAGAATTATGATAAATTTAATAAGCAACTGCTGTGCATTTGTGGAAAATACTATAAATATATGTCTGTAAATATGTTTGTGAATGTGCGTGTATGATTGTGTGCATGTGTGTGTCTGCGTGCGTGTGTGCATGTTCGTGTGTATGTGTGTGTGTGTAAATTTTCCTTCTAGAAATTTATATGCTGTTCAATATCTATTCGCGGCCGTGTACATTTAATTGTGGGTGAGCATGCATTTCTCTATATATGTATATATATGCTTGCATCTTTGTGTGCGTATATATATATATATATATATATTATATATATATATATATATACATACATACATATACACACACACGCATATATATATATATATATATATATAATATATATATATATATATACGTATTTCATTATGCATGTCTGTATATATATATATATATATATATATGCATAATTGACAAGAATCATGAGGGAGGTAAATTAAATAAGTGAGCAAATTGTCACCCCAAAATAGTTGCGAATATTATATGCCTATTTTCTATTTTCAATATTTGAAAATAAATGAATGGAATGGAAGGAAACATTGGCACAAACATGCAATAAACACACAAACACATACTCGCGGACACAAGCCAAAATACACGCATATATATATATATACATATGGGAATAAATATGTATGCGGATATATTTGTCTGTGCGTGTGCTTGTATTCATTTAATTTATTTTCAAATGTTAAAAATAAAATTTATGATATATATATATATATATTATATATATATATATATATATACATATAAGTATGTGTGTGCGCATGTGTTTGTTTGTGCGCATATGTATTTTACGTATATGCATTCATTCTTCTATATACCTGTATGTATATATGAATACACATAAATAATACATACCTATGTATGTGCACACATACACATACACACACACACACATATATATTTTTTATGTGCATATATATAATATAGTATATATATATTTCGTTTTAGTATTGATAAGTTATTAAAACATAGTGACTCCCCCAGACACTATATATATATATATACATATATATTCCGCATAAACTTTGTAACTGAATAGCGAATAGGGAATATTATATGCGACTATGTTCATATGTAACAAGTTTAGTATATTGCCCGTTTGCTTGTTTCTTATATAGTATTAGTAATTTTTTATCGTAATGTAATAATATTCACATAGTTTTTCAATAACGGAAGAAAAACAATCTCTTTTTTATCATAGTGTACAGTCATGCATATTTTCTTTTCTTATTATATAGATAAAATGTTTCATATAAAAACATTTCTTACTCTGAAGATGTAGCGGGCACAATCCATAGTAAGCTGATGAAAAGAAAGAAATCAAAACTAGTAACAATATTCTTCATCTAAAATTACGGTATGCAGATAGGTCTAACGCACCGAATCTAAGACGTTCTCCTCACAACGCCACACCACACATCAAACGTAACCAGAAGACATCCTTTCAGGCAGTGCCGCAGCATAACACCAGTCTGAAGCAAATAAAAAAACTGCAACAAGGAAAAGAAAGATAAAGGATAGAGATTTAGTTGGTTCATTTGCAGTACACATTCATCCAGGATATACATCCCTATGCTGTTTTCTTGAATTTGTTATCCTGGCAGATGGGTGAAGTGAACTTGGAATTCAGTGTTTGATAGACGTTCGTAATTTATATTGCAGATCATAAAATCTTAAGGCACTTACAGTTCTTGTATTATTTCAACTCAGAATACCCTCTGTATAATTTAAGAGAAGGAATTTTTGTGTATATATTTGTAGGAAAAAAAACCTTAAGTAGGTGAGGCAGCATAAATGCATTAAGAAAAATCAAAATAACGTCGGAACGAATTAGTTTTGAAATGTGCGCATTCATGTAGAAAAGTATCAAAACACTTTCCAAAATAAGGATTTTTAATAGGATATCACGTAGATAGAAGTGCACATAAGTTAAATTAGTCAACCAATCGTAGATTTACTTCAGTTACATGTAACAATCACTCAGTAAACAACGTTCCTCTTTATTTTTCTATTCCCCTAAATTCTTGGGATCGTGGGTTCAATTGCTGAACCGATAGGCGCCTTGTCTTTTTCAGCAAAACACTTTATTTCATGTCGCTTTAATCCATATAGCTGTAAATCGGTAACCTTGCACCGGACTAGCCGTTCGATGAGTGGAAATGTTGACCAGCTTGAGTAGCCAGCGGGTGCATCATTCGAAATCTAAAACGACGTAAAGCATGTTGTGACCAGCGATGTATGACAACTTACGAGGGTCGATCACGTGATATATACATACCCACATACATAAACGCACACATACACGCGCGCACAAACACATATTGGGGGAAATGATGATTGTGTGCGGGATAGTGGAGGATGTGGGTAAATTTATCGATTTTTTTTTCTACAGATTTCAAGTCCATTCCAGTCCAGTCATAACGTGTAACTATATGAAAATGTTTCAGCTAATCCATTTACCTAAATGTAATTATCTCGTTTATTTGGTTTTAATGAAATCAGAGTTCAAATTCTGGTTGAATGCTTAATTTAAAAGGATGTTATGATAGAACAACAATGATATTAAATGTTCGTTTGGTATTTCTTTTACTGAACTTAATAATACATAATCTCTAATACGACGGCAAAGTTTTATAGTTCACTTGAAATTCTTCCGTTGATTACAGAATATCCTCTTAATTAGACACTAATGATAAACTTATCATAATATCGTTGATGAGGGAAATTGGTTTATTTCACACAAATGCAATTGAAAAGAAATTACAGCATAAAATAAGCTGTTAGTTTCGTCTATGAACTGTGTGATTGCTACCAAAATTAAATAAAATTGAACTAATAGCTGCATGGATTCTGCTTCAGTGGTATGTATATATTACCGCGCAATAATTTGGTACTGATTTGGTACGTCATTGTAAATAAATACTAATATTTCGATACGAATAAATGTCTATATTTTAAAAATTCGTGTAATGAGCGCTTTGCACTGTTTTGCGTTTCCTGCTTTAAACGATATGTTCATGCCCGAAATTATTACATTTTACTACCTACTGATTATTTGCAATAAAAATTATATATGTCTACACTAAAATATGTTATAAAAGAAATTATTTTCTCATATATCTATACGTAATACTTTACCACGTAGATATCTTTTAGTTTTGAGAGTCACAAGTATTTTCTTTTCATCTGCTCATTCAATATCACATCTCCTCAAAGCTGAATAATAACTTAGTTTTTTTATAATGCTACGTTGTAATCTATCACATTGCCCATCAGTATTTCGCCGGTGTTACGAATATCTTTCTTAAAGTATGTATTAAGGATGATGTTTTCAACAACTTAAACCGAAGGCATTCATAAAATATTCATTCTTGCCACTAGAACCAGAATTTTCACAACAGTATTATTTCAATCAGTTACGATCGAATAAAGAATAAAAGTAAAACATACCGTTTTCCATTTGATGTAGTTTAGCCATAACTAATAAGCCTCAGGACAGCAGTAGCCTTTTCTCTATAAATCTAGAAGCAAATATAATTGAAACACATATAAAGTAGAAAACGAAACGCCACCGATATGTACAAATTCGGTGTACTGGGAAATTTTACTCGCACTTGATACTAATCTTACTACGATATTACCTAGCACTCTACATCTTCTGTAGCACTCTACTGCTTCTTCTCTCCCCTTTGCACTAGACTGCTGTTTTTACCATGCAAGTTTTTTTTTCTGGAATAAAATAAACTTCACTTTTTGCTGTATACTTTAATAAAATCTAACTAAATGCCTGTCTTCTCCGCTTCATAGTGAAATGAAATTGTTAATGTTATTGGGTTGCGGCGTGGCTTTTACAACTATAAATTGGAGACGCAGTAGCTTTTAGGATGGCTTTAGGAGGGTTTTTGTTGGTTGAGTCCAAGACATTCATTGTTTTCTCCTGTTCTACACTTTAACTTTACAGTCGTTACATAAACTACTGCGCCAGCGTTACTGGAATTAATTCCGAAAAGCTCATATCCTTTATTTGCTGACTTCGAAGTGGTCTTTGGCTTCATATGAATTATATGCTAATATTTATGACTATGCCTTTCTCTTTGTGAACCAAAACTCTTTCCACCACTTTTTACAAACGCACGAAATCCCGTCGTAAGATTAATATCGCCTTATTTCACAAAACTCACAGTATCTGAACCGAATTCTTATCTCAGTTCCTTTTTCTTTTCGATTTCATAGTCGACAATTTGTCCTTGAAGTTAACTCCTTTTGAAATGATCTTCTATTTCCTCTTAAGCTGATAACCGGACACTGAGTTTGCTCACCAATTTAAACTTATACGGCTACCACCTGCACTATTTTTGCTCTATCATAGTTCCTCTTCTCTAACTCTCCATCCCACACTGTTGTCTGCTTCCTAATAATCTTTCGCCCACATTGTTGGGATAGATTTTATCACTTTGCAACAGTCTTGTGAAAAAACAAAATAATAATCAATAATATTATTATACTACGGGGCTGTCTTATTAGATATGTGTTTAGAAGATAGATTTGATATCATATTACTAATGTTAGCTATCAGAATTTTAAAAAAAACTATAGGGGTGACAGGTCCCTTTGTGTATGAGGGTTTCTCCTTTCGCTTACAAGAGCGAGAGTTAAAATCTAGGGAAACATCTAAAGAAATCAACCTTAGAGAGATTAGTAGTAACAGAAATTTCATAAAGGTATCAATGGAATTTCTCTGAAATGTATCAAGAGTGTGATTATCACAGCAATGAGATATTCCCAAACCATCGTCTCGATATAGACTGACATAATGGGATGGGAATTTGGATCTCAGTGTATGTAATATAAAGAGACCCACAAATTCTGCCCCGTCATACGATACATCAAGCAACTGATCTGAACCTGATTTTCTAAACCATGCGGAGCCCTTACTAAATATGAAATTTTTTTAAGCAGTCGTCTTATCTACCAATGCCCTGGATACCGGGAGATTAAAATCATGAATTTCAAATTGAATGAATCTAGCTCTATGCTAATATTTTATATTCCTAAACCAATCTATGACAGATATGCTATTATCCCACTGCTGTATTTTAGCTGTATCTCTAATTCTGATATTAATCTTCCTTAACATTTTTTAAACTACTAAAGGTATTTCAGTCCTCGCTGGTTTTAAAAGTCTGCAACTAACTTTACTACTGAAATTGGATTTGTGATCTTTTAGAATAATGAAAGCTTCACATATAACTAAGCATTCTGACCAATGGCCAATTTTACTTCGCTCACAAAGGAATTTAGCCTCGGTATTAATATCAATGTATTTATCTATATCAATTTTACTTTATTTAGGAAATATGGTATAGTGCAGCAATTTATCTTATAAACCATTTTGAATTTCATGCAGGTCTTATCTGAAAATACAAATTTGTTTTTAGAACTTCTAAAATGTCTAATATCAGTTTTTAGTTTAGCTTTGAAAGTGGTTCTAATACTTACGAAATCTAATATTAGTTACTAAATGAACAAGGTCTGTTCCAAATGGCGCTAGATATTAATATTCCGTTTGAACATAGGGAGACAAAATCTGATGTAGATCTCGATATACGTATGATATGGAACACAATATTATATGAGTATAGCATGGTAATAGAAAACATAAGAGATGACACCTGAAAATCAAAATGTTATGTAATGAACTGCAATAGCTTACAGCTGTTTCTGCTGAAAGATGTGGTGGACTCTCAGTTGGGTGCCAGGACTACATCATATAGCTTCATCAGAGTTATGATGTGCCCATCATGTTCAAAGCTCTGATGAAGCTATAGGATGTTATCTTGATACTCAACTAAGAATCCAACACATCTTATTTGGCTTTTCAGTGACATCTCATTGTTTTATATACATACGTGCATGCATACACACACACATACACTCACACACACACACGCTCACACACTCATACACACACATATATGTATATACATACATACATGTACACAACCGTGTAACTGGAAGTTTTATTTAGCATAACAATCATGTTGGGTGGCTTCTGCACTGAATCCTAACGAGTGGGTAGCGATGTAATGACATCTGTTTGATATTCTTCCCATACACAATCGCGCGTACACGCACGCATATGCAACTACGCACATAAACTAAAATAAGAAGGACAATTACATCTTCATACGCCTATAAACGCAGTTGATGTCACTGTCTTGGAAGCATTTGATTTTACTTTTTGACAATACGTGCATTATAAACGCATTCCACGTACATTAGGAAAGAATGTTCCCTGTCAGACTAATCATCGACTTGTTATAAAAATTTACTGAACGGAAACTCTGACAAAGTACGTCACAGTTAGAGTCTTCTGCGCTAGAGTTCTGTAATCCCTTATAATTACAAATTTGTAAATTTCTATATTTTACTAATTTTTACCGAAAGCTTCTAATGGAAGTACATCACATGAATCTAATGGCGAATGTCTGTTCAAAATTATAGAGATCACGGTGACGGCAGAATAATGTATGCTATCGCATATTACTGAAATATAATATAACTGGAAAGTTGGTGATTGGAATATCTGTGAGGAGACTTCAGTTAAGAACAACTGGCACTGGGATGAGAAATATGAGCTCATTTACTTGACGCTACATCCTTAACAAAGACATCTTTGTCTTCTTCCAAATACAAAACCTCACCACAATAGGTGTCTTTAGGTAGAGTGGTTGGAGTGAATTTGAAATTGAACCAGAACTTACTTGGATAGGTTTCGAAAATCCTTGTCAAATAGACCACACAAACAATGAAATGAGCGATACGATTCAATTATTAAAGTTTCAATGATTCAATACTGCATTGTTGTAGATGCATTCATGTGGATCAGTTACACAGCTGTTAATATTCTGTAGAATTCTCTGGAATTATTATCATCGATTGATACATATACTTAGTGAAAGAAAGATAAAACTTCAGCACCTCTTTAGTAGATAGAACAGCGATATTTACTGCTAACTAACACCGTATTTTATTTGAAACCTATCAATAAAACACTCCGAATTGAAATTAATCTGGCTGGGAATAATCTCTTGAGATAAAACCTTTCCAGTTGAAGCAATTATTCTGCAAACAGGTCCGAAAATGAGATTAAATTTTATATGATAGAAACTATTGATGTTAAATATATGCAGACGGGGGTAATCACCTGCACAGTCAGCCACCAAAATGATAATCAATAAATCTCAAGAGACTATATATTGACCCGTGTTATTGATATATATGTATTGATCATAAGAAGCAATATTGATAATTTCGTTTCTGGAGAATTTCATTCCATTAAGGTGACGCTATATAGTAAAGAGTACATATATCTGGTATATGAATAAGGGTGATGAGGTCATTAACTTGATTTCTAGCAATAGGAAAAAAATAATTTACTGAACATAGTGGATATTGAAAATCTGAAAGAATTATCTATAATATATTATCAATATTGTACGTCCCACTGTGGTCAACTAACCTTCACTTACCCTTTATTCATTACATACATACCATACCTTAAATCTCTATGATTTTATTTTCAATTTTACCCATGTTCTTATTTGTACATATATAAAGAATAAGTAATTCCCCGTTATCAAATTAAAGTACTCCGTCAGGAATTAAATAATATAGGAAGAGTCAATAGTTGGTGTGAGGATGGCTTCATTCCTGAAGTCACATCTGGCGAGAGCATCACAGAAGAACCAAACGCATAAATTTCCTGTATAAATAATTTGATTAATTTAATATTATGATTCTATATCCAAGCAAAGGAGTAACGCTATCCAGTTTTTCTTTTATATCCTCAGTTCCGACTGGAATAAATAATACTTTTCAAACGGTCGGATTTCAGAAGCCTATACACTAAACTTTTATTAGAGTGGATCGTGTTCAGTGTATCAAATTCATTCGAAATATGAATGGAGTGTATAACTAAACCTGAAGATACAAAACGTTTCTAAAATCATATCCCACGGAGTTATATTCGAAAACTATATTCAGTGATTAGATAAGACTAGAAGCTAAAGACAATCTGCATAATTACATCATGCATTTACAACAGATCGAAAATAATTAGACTTTAATTATAAGGTATGGAATTATATTCGGCATGCAAAACGTTTTATTTACATAGAGAAATTTTCACTCATACTGGTGATGGTGTTGTACAAGAATATTCTATTCTGAAATGATCAAGCCAGTGGAAAGGAATATAAATTTAACAACCGAAATGTAGATCTTTGCTGATGTGAACGACTAACTAATAGCAAGCTTCACTATTTGATTCAGGCACCAATTGCACCAATTGTACTCATTGTCGAAATATATTCTCCAGCTATTCTGCAACACACTTGATCTCACAGAACATCATAAATATGGCAAAAGCGGAGAGCTCGCACTAAAATTCGGTTGGCTCTAATTTTCAGCTACGTAGACAAGGCCGACGTGAATTAATAAACCTTCTCCCAAGGAAACAGAAATTTGCCTGTACAAAAACTGAAGTCATGACGTTTTGATCCCCCAAATTTTCCACTGAGCCAAGTATCTTTATACAACACAAACACACGTGTGCTCATATACACATTTATTCGTTTATATCGACATTCATACATACATACATACATACATCATACATACATACATACATACATACATACATACTATACATACATACATAAACCGGCTCCCTCCTCCGTAGAAGATTTATAATAATTAAAGCATAGAAGTGGCATACATACATACGTACATTCATATACTTATATTCTTCCTTTTATTTTTATCTTTTTACATGTTTCAGTCATTTCACTGCAGCCGTGCTCGACCACCACCTTTTAATCGAACAAATCGACCGCAGGGATTATACTTTGTAAGCCTAGAACTTATTCTATCGGGGTCTTTTGCCGAACGGCTAAGTTACAGGCGCATAAGCACAACAACAACGGTTGCCAAGTGATTAAAGGTAGAAAGTAGTTGCTTCCTAAATCTATCAAGGGAGTGACCATCACACCAAAGGGAAACACCCAAACCGTCCTCACGGTATTGGCCAATGTAATGAGCTGGGTATGTAAATCTCAATGTGTTTAATATAAATAGACCCACACGGTCACAGACATCAGAACTATCATATGAAGTCATAGATACATGAAATAGTTGTCACTGAGCGAATGTTTTTACCCATGCTAATCCTTTACTGAACAATAGTTGTTTTCCTCGCATACCTGTAAAAATCTAGGTCTATAGGGTCCATATCAACATATGATTTAGCAATTTCAATAGCTTTATTAAGCAGCAATCTGGATATCTTTATAATAAAACTAAAGTTGTGTGTGTGTCTGTCTACTCCGATTTAGATTCCTAACTACTCCCACATTTTGCGGTGCAGTTTAACCAAAAGCGGGTATCTTATAGTCGTGATTCATATCGAGCTCTTCTGGGTATTAGCGCGCGTCTACGGTGAGTCTACGATTTAAAAAAAATTACCATAATTTTTCCGCATTTTTAATGATTTTTGTTCGGTTTATATAAGGGGAGTAACTCTCTAAAAATGCCTATATAGTTATTTCCCTTACAAATCCGAGCAACGCCGGGCGATACTGCTAGTAGTGGTATAAAAGTCTTTAATATCAGATTAGGGAAATTTAGCTTTATTCTTATACTTGATATTCTTAAACTAATCTATTCCAATGAAACTGTTATTCCATTGTTGAAGGCCAGAAATTTTCTTAATTCTAATATTAATATTTCTAAGTATTTTTTGTTTGTTTTTTAGCAACAAATCCAGTTTCAGCTTTCGCAGGGTTTAACAATTTGCAGGTATGATCATCATGAAAATTGGGCTTATAGTCTTTTAAAGTAATAAGCGCCTCTCTCTTAGCTAATCATTCTAATCTATCATCGGTATTACTACGTTTAGCGACGGATTTAGCTTCATCATTGATATCATAGTATCTCTCTACGTTTGTTTTCTTATATTTAGAGGAAATGTTGTCTTTTAGCAGCTTATCGTATAAATCATTAGTAACTTCATATAGGTTACTAGTTTTATCCGAAAACAGGAACTTTTGTTTAGAATTTCTAAATTATCAATCTCAGATGTCGTTTTAGTGTGAAAGGAGATATGGGCGTCTCGAAATTTAATATTGGTACTGAACTAAGGAGGTCAAACTCAAGGGAGGCTAAATCTTCAAGAATAGGAGGGTATTTCCGTGTCTTTAAATCATACCGTTCTCTATATGAGGGAGATAATCTGGAATAAAAAAATAAAGCTTTCCATCTAATCCGTTTCACGAGATCGTCAACTTTCTCAAGTAATATCCTGAGGTATAGATTATTCGATGGTGTTGGTGTATTCTCAGCAGATTAATCCCTGTAAGCTCTTTTACCATTTTACCTTTTCCTTTGTATTTTTGACATTTTAGTTTCTGTTTTAGTTTCTCTTTGTGTTTTCTATATGCTGCCGTCTCAATTTTTTTCATGTTTCTTCTATTATTCAATTTGTTTAGTTCATTCCGCTATGTAGTTTACGCCTGAAGAATATATCTGAATTCTCTCAACATATGAAACTATTAGTTGCACTTTAATACATGTACTGTAATCTGTAAATAAATAATATTTATCTCTCAGAAGATGGAGTACTTCTTTTGTTGAATTTTCTATTACTGCTCAGTACGGAGAGCCGACAACTGATAAAGGGTCGTTTTTTATGTTACTTGTCCTGTTTTTTATCTGTTTCTCTCCTTGTTTGCATATCAATTCATTCGTTTTCGTATATCTTGTTGTTTACCGTTTCTGACGTCCTGTACACATATATGCATATATGTGTATATATATACATACACACACACATACATATATATATATATATATATATAATATATATATATATATATATATATATATATATATATATATATATGAGTGTGTGTGTGTATACATATATATATATATATATATATATATATAAATGTATGCATGTATATACATATTATTTATATCATATATGTATATATGTATGTATATATATATATATATATATATATAATATATATATATATAGATAGATAGATAGATAGATAGATAGATAGATAGAAGCATATATGGATACATATATATACGACGGGCTTCTTTCAGTTTTCGTCTACCAAATCCACTCACAAGGCTTTGGTCGGCCCGTGGCTATGGTAGAAGACACTTGCCCGAGGTATCACGGTGTGGGACGGAGCTCGGACCCATGTTGCTGGGAAGCAAGCTTCTTACCATGTAGACACTCCCTTACCTAATATATATATATATATATATATATATGAATGCATCATAGAATCAGTTGAAATATGCAATCCTTCCTTAACCTTCATATTCCGTCGGTCTAAAATACGGCAGCAGATAGCAAATGTGAGAGGAAAGAGAGAGACTGAAATTTCAGGTAAGATCTCTCACTATAAGTCCCCACTTATATGCTCAAAATTATGTATGTTTACAATTAAGGCTATATCATTGATCCGCAACCGCAGTGTGGCCTGAATATAATTTTTCCTTAAGTTTTTAGTTATACATTTAATTCACGTGTGCCACCGAATTTTGAAAAGAATATAAGTGTACCACAAATGAAAAAAGGCTGCTGAACACTAGGCTATATCAGCAACAGCATATTCAAAGATAGGCAAATGAATGGGATGTGCTTCTATAGAATATATTGCCAAATACCTGATTAAATTATTTCAAAATGCTACATTATTTGCAACGGCGGTAATTGTTAAGATGAAGGAATGCAAGACATCATCTGACAGGCCAACAAATAGCCATTCATTCTTATATACAAGGCTAAAGAATTGACCCACACTCATACTACAAACACATATTTTCAGTAGATATTACAGTGTGTCCCAAAAGTTACTGAGGGGGTTAAATTTTTAATTACTTCTTTAACTTTACAGATAAATGCATGAAAGTTTGATACAATATAAAGGACAATGGAGATTAAGTCACTCAAACGTGCTCCACCTCTTGAACGATGTACGGTAGCATACGTCACGATGGTTTGTACTTTGAATGCTAAGCTGTGTTTGTTGCATCTTAATGATTAAAGCAAATCGATTACCAAAATACCGAAAAAAATTTGACTCATCACAATATATATATATATATATATGTGTGTGTGTGTGTGTGTGTGTGCATCTATTTATGTATCAATCTATCTGTTTATCTGTTTATATGCTTAGCTGTTTATCTGACTGTTTCCTTGTCTGTCTATCTGTTTGTCTGAGAGAGAGAGAGAGAGAGAGAGAGAGAGAAGAGAGAGAGAGAGAGAAAGAGAGAGAGAGAGATTGTGAGAGATCGTTTGCTATAAACACCGGATTAGAAAAATGCATAGCGAATAAATAATATTGATAAAATGCTAGATAAAGAAAAAGAATAGAGTGGATTAGATCAAGCACAGACATACAAATAGTTAGGAATCATTGAAATCGAAAGGTCACAAGACTCAAGAACGAAGGAAAATTCAATTTGTACAATTTGTTCACTTATTCTAGGCGTTTGTTTCCTTCTTTCATGTTCAGTTAATTTGAGAAAATGGTGCTTTTTAAAGAATTTTAAAATATTTTATCCTAGATGTGTAAAGTGATATTGTAGCTTGCAGCGATTCAATTGTGGGAAATGACTAGATTCATTGATATTCTTTGTTTATAATTAAAATTTTATCATTATATTAGCGATTAAAATGAGTGTAATTTCTTTTTTATCATCATATAATGAAGTGATATTATTACTCATTAATGTGAAATTAATGTTTATTTTTCAGGAAATACTTGATACAGAAATAATAGCATCTTTCTAACAAAAGCGCCATAACTCTGGTTCTGCAGTGTGAAAGAATTTATTAAATTAAACAGATTACTTGTGATGCATTTTATTCCTCCACTACTGAACTATAAATCAGTGGACACTTGCGAGCTTTGAACTTATATAAAGGGATGGAGCCAGACAGTTATATCCTATATCTCCTTCAAAAAATGTTTTAATGAAATGATAACAAGTGATCTACAGGAAAGGAACGCCTTCTGGTACGAACGTAAACGTAATGCTTTCTGATGTTAAAAACGTCCTCTTTGTAGAGGAAAAAAATTGAGTGTGTTGCACGCCTAACTTCTTAGGAGCATAATTTCTGCTCGGGCATTGGCCTAATGAACAAACTTATAAAACGCAAAAACATTCACTCTTCGTTGAAGTAAGACTCTTCCGTAGCGATAATACCTAACACATAGAACATCGTAACGAGCTCAGAATCATGGAATCTAAAGATACATAAAACAATTAATAGGAGAATGATATATTTGATACACAGTTACAGTATGCTTAAAAATACTCAGTGATTGTCGCTAATGATATTTATATTCATATATACCACTGATCCAGTTTCTAAAATAGGTTAATAAACTGTTAGTTTAAGCTAAGATTAACTGAATATATAGATGAGATATTCTTTTCTACTCTAGGCACAAGGCCAGGAATGTTTGGGGTGTGGGGGGGGGGGAAGTTGATCAGATCGACCCAGTATGCAACTGGTACTTAATTTACAACGCCGAAAGGAGGAATGGCAAAGTCAGCCTCGGTGGAATTTGACCGCTAAGCATTTCACCCAACGTGCTAATTTTTCTGCCACCTCACCGTCTTATATAGATGAGATATCGATACAGCGATCAATATACGCTGCATTCTCTACATTTTTGTTGACCTAGAAAAGTAAACGAAAAGCTTAATCTTTTGTAGAGAAGTATGAGATAACTGGATAATTGTTGTGAACTTTCATGATCCAAATATTATTTTCAGGCCTGGATTCATATTAATCAGAAAGAGGTATCCAATTTGTAACATTGTCATACCTGACAATCCGTAAGAAATTTTACTAGTTTTCATACCATGACTTCGCAGTACGCCGAAACTAGGGTAAACAGGAGGTGGGATGTTGCCCTAAAATCAGTATCCGGCTTGAATGCTTACCATGAAGATTGTTCCTCTAAATGTACCCTGCTACAAAATATTCGTGGTAAAATTGCTATCGGAGAATATCTAATATCCAAAATGTCAAAGGTAGCATAGCAAACGAAGTAGCCTTTAATATTTGCTCGTTATACGAGTGCAAGCAGTCAGAATTCTCTTAGATTGCGACATCTCTTAAATAATGAAACTACGCCCATATACTCCTTCCAGTCTATCTGCATGGCTTAAACTAGAAAATAGTGAAAATATTCTGGGTTGGAATTGAATAAATACGTTTGTTTAAGTTGAAAATGCTATTCTTCATAACACAAAATTTTCAGTGCGTGATAGTTGTTACTCTATTCATCCAGATCTATCTTGACATATATCTAACCTGGATTTGTACACTAATCAATAATTCTAGCATATGTTTATCTAGTATTACCTTTGTTTGCAGGTTTACAATACATGAGAATTGTTTCACAAAAATTCCAAAGTATTTCCTTCCATATACGTATTATGTGTATTTATCAGAGAGGATAGGTTTTATTTTCTTAGTTATGAAAACATGAGAGCTGCATTTACATAAATATTTTCATATGAAATCGAATACAAAACAGGAATCTATATATGAATGTCTAAATACACGTGGATTGGTATGTATATCTAATCAGATTTAAAATCACGTTTTTCAGTATTAGATTAACAAATAACATTATGTAAAATTGCATTTCCATAAAGAGATGTAGTTATTTTTTTATTCTACATATAGTTTCAAATAAGAATTGGCGCATTATTTCAGTTCGTATAGGTATGCTTTTAAACATTTCCATATATGTTCTGGCAATTGATCATAACAATAATATACTTTATTCATCAATTGCTAGTCGACGCTTCAAATGTATAGCTGCTATCTTGGATAAATATGGAGCACAAATTGAATAAATATATAACACATGGTACTGTATATAACAAAATACATATAATATGATTCTACTGCTATAAGCTTGAAAATAGTTTGCAATACAATAAATTGATAATCACCAAAACATTGGTCATTAATCCAATAAACGGAAAAATCCTATAGGGTGCATATGTTTCAAAATTTGTGACTGTATGGTGAATGAATGTCACAAACATTCACCATACAAAATATGGTAATTCTATGAAATTCAAATTTAAATTGAAATTTAATTGTCTTTCAGATTGTCATAATCTTATGCAGATTTTCTGAATACTTTAAATATTTACATCAAAGAACATAATTAATATTAGCAGCCAATAATTCGTTTTCAGAAGTATTAATCTGGTATAATGTTAAATTCATGAGCGAACGAATCACATTATATAGTGCACAAGAAGCATAGTTTTAGAAGTATTTCTGATACTTAATCAGATATATGTGTATCAAAATCCAGGTATTTTCTGAATTATACTCTTACAGACGTTTAGAGATTATAAAATTGGGAAGTAGCGAGATGAAATATTGAAGATCTATGCCGATGGAATTTAGAAATGAAAACAAAAATGTTATGAAAGGAAATGAAATTATCGACATCTTGTGACAAACTTTTTTGTAAAATACTTCAATAATTGTTATAGCAGCAGGTAACGTTACATCGATTTGAAAGCAGTCCACACTGTTATGCATTGTACGTAGAAAAGAAGTACATCTACGATAACCAATATAAGATCATTTACATGAGATATTTACACAAGTAAATATATTTAAAAAACATGGCTCAATCAATATTATATTTCCTTTTGTCATATTTACAACGAACTCGGAATTTGTAAGTGAATTTGTATCTCTGTAATATATTGATAACCAAAATTTAAAGAAACAAAATTAATTATACCATCAGTTAATATATATTTCATTGAATATCAAAAAAATATATATATTATATATATTATCCTCTGTCACAAACGTACATATATTCACAATAGTAACTGGCAAGATAGAAATAGAGTTTTCAGTTTACGATCTTTGTTCTTTAATAAGAAAACGCACAGACAGCTGGAATAAATAAATTAATATTAAAAAATGCAAAACATATGACACCGAGAAAATCCTTTATAGGAATTAAATAAATAAATATGAAGGAAATATAACGGATAAAGTATTTTTGAAAACAATATATTTTTAACTCATGTGCATTGTATCATAACAATAAGTAATACTCCCTGAAATTAAAAGAGCTTGCACAACGTTAGAGAGATTCAATGATTCTATTTCTACGAAAACGCTATACTGTCATATAGGAAAATCGGTTAAATTGTCTGATGGAGAATATCATTGCTAATGGCTGCCACTATTAGTTTTATGATTTTGGAAGTCATTGCTAAAGGACTGTGATTGGCAGCATAAGAGATTTTTTACTTTCTTGAGTCACGCTATTGGCAAAGATTAAGGTAGATGTCTTTAGTGATAAAGAAAAGGAAGACTTTCGGGAATATAGGAGTAGAATATATGGCACACAGAGATATACGCACAAAAAACATACACACATAGATACATATACGCTCACCTATGCACATATGTGTTCTAAATTTACACGTTTGCAGAGCAGGAAAATATCTTCCAGTTAAAACTTTATTCGTAAAAATATTCTAAGAACATGAAGAAGGTAGACCAGCGCAATCCAAGCAAAGGATGTTGAAAAGAATAATTTCGATTACAAGATATGGTTTCACTCATATTTGTTGTGCATTAAACCAGGAGTTCAGCTAGCTTAATAAAAATATTAATATTTCCAATATCAATGTTGAGTTAAAATTATTTGTGCAGAACAGCTGTATAGTATAATGCTTTGTATAGGAATGTCGAGTGATATATCAAATAAGACGGCCTGCTACAAAGCTAGACATCACAACGATTAAAATCAATTTAGAAAGCGAGAATGGAAGCTAGTACAAAACAAAGCTATTGATGGATTTCCATAAGGCAATTCGTATGGTAACTTTAAAATCCGGAAGGCACGATGTCCCTTGACATTGACTGAATCAAAGATCAGCACTCCCAATTACAATATTTAAAAGGCCACTGATCGTATTATTACATAATGCATCAGTACTAATTGTATGATGAATTCTTGTAACTAACCTTTTGAATTCTCTTTAGCAAGGCAAATCTACAGAGTTTTCTTTAATGTGATTTATGCTTTTACATAATAATTCTTTCCACATTTGAAATTATTCACCTGAATCTATCCGCTTATTGAGATCAACTGTATACAGATGGAAGACGTTGTTTAATGTTATACTGTTATTTTACATGAAAGCTTTGCACTAATCGGATAAGTAAATTTGACACTTGGAAGTAATATTTCTTCATCTGAAACTAAGAAATTAAGAGATATCGTATCGGTCAATTATAACTTTTGTAATAAGAATTTTATTTCTCTTAGGTCTGGGAGATTGTTGTTATGTCTGTATGGATGCGAATTGTTTGCAGAAAACTTTTGTCTCTGCATAATTAGATTTATTATGATATATACGACTTGAATGGCATTGCATCACTTATTTTTATTACGTAGGAGAGGAACATTCTTTATTAAGCATAAAAATAGATTCCAGATGTATTTTAGCGTATATATATACGCGTCTCTCTCTCTCTCTCTCTCTCTCTCTCTTTGTATGTATATATATATATATATATGGATATATATGTATGGAAATATATGCATATATACATATATATGTATGGATATATATGCATGCATTTATATGTGTGCGCGTGTGTTTGTGTATGTGTGTGTTAATAACAGCATCAATAACGATAGCATGTGTTTCCCGGCTATTGTCATTCTTTTCTTTTTTGGAAAAACTGGGCTCTCATAACAAACCTAATGATAAACATATCATTGCTATTTTCATTGCCTTATCATTGCCATTTTTATTTAACAAATACTCCGAACTTGCAATGAATGTCATGCTTAATCCAGTAAATGAATCATAACCGTTAATGCACGATTGGATGCTGATGTGCATATATATAAATTATGTTCAACATTCTTTTCTTAAAAATTAATCCAATCATTAATAATTAATCCAAATAACCAAGAGTGAAATGCACTTCAAATTTTGGGGCTGCCAGTGGAATAAATTGAGAGGAAGCGAAGATCTGATAGGGAAATGTAACAAAACAAGGTGAATATGCTTAAAAAGTCATGCAATAGTTATAATAGAAGAAAAGTGTATCTGTAGCGTCGGATGAGAGATTAAGCTAAATAATCTAAGTGTTTCTTCAAAGATGAAGACACATGCATTTTATTAACGTATGAAACGGACCCATTTCAGTTAAATAAAATAACTACGTATTTGAATGAACGTAGAAGGTAGAACCTACAAGGGTCCGTATACAATAAAAGAACTCATATACTCATTTGAGAGAATAATATCACCTCGGCATTTTACATTGGCGTACAGGAATCCATAAATGTGTTCAATTTTTAAATATGAACGCCAGTGAATTTTTAGGGTGGAACTGCATGGTGTTCGTTGATTTGTGTTTTCACATTGTAGTATTTCTTGCTGTGTTGTATTGATTATTGATGCTACTTACGTTATTTTCCTACTTTATTTTATACTTATTTTCATACTTCTATCACGATGATTCCATTGTTGGTGATGATTTTGGCGTATATTAGATAGGCAACAATTGTAGAAATTATAAACAGCAAAAATTCTCAAGTGAGATTTGATAACGGTTATCACTAATTATGCTATTAATGGTAAGATGTAGGGTGTCGAATTACTATATCTTCTGAAAATTGCTGCGTGAAGAATAGATACCAGTGAATAGACAAGAATCTCAGGGGATTTGATTCTCTGCCTTTTCAACCTCATATGTCCTTTCTTTCTTCTTATCAGTTATTATTATATTGTCTTTGTAATCTTTCTTTCATCAACGTTCTTATGAAGCAGAATTGTGTGTATCTCTTACCTACCTACGTACCTACCTACCTACGTACCTACCTACCTACCTACCTACCTACGTACCTACCTACCTACCTACCTACCTACCTACCTACCTACCTACTTACCTACCTACCTACCTACCTACCTACCTACCTACCTACCTACCTACCTACCTACCTACGTAACTACCTACCTACCTACCTACCTACTTACCTACCTACCTACCTGACTGCCTACCTACCTACTTACCTACCTTCCTACCTACCTAGCTACTTACCCACTTACCTACCTACCTAACTACTTTCCTACCTGCCTACCTACCTACCTACTACCTACCTACCTACCTACATACCTATCTTCCTACCTACATACCTACTTACCTACTTACCTACCTACCTACCTACCTACCTACCTACCTACCTACCTACCTGTCTGCCTACCTACCTACCTACCTACCTACCTACCTACCTACCTAACTACCTACCTACCTACCTACTTACCTATATACCTACCTACCTACTTACCTACATACCTACCTACCTACCTAACTACCTACATACCTACCTACCTACCTACCTACCTACCTACCTACCCCCCTACCTACCTACCTACCTACTTACCTACTTACCTACCTACCTACCTACCTACGTAACTACCTACCTACCTACCTACTTACCTACCTACCTACCTGACTGCCTACCTACCTACTTACCTACCTTCCTACCTACCTAGCTACTTACCCACTTACCTACCTACCTAACTACTTTCCTACCTGCCTACCTACCTACCTACCTACCTACCTACCTACATACCTATCTTCCTACCTACCTACCTACCTACTACTACCTACCTACCTACCTACCTACCTACCTAACTACTTCCTACCTGCCTACCTACCTACCACCTACCTACCTACCTACCTACCTACCTAACTACCTACCTACCTACCTACCTACCAATTTACCTATATACCTACCTACCTACTTACCTACATACCTACCTACCTACCTAACTACCTACATACCTACCTACCTACCTACCTACCTACCTACCCCCCTACCTACCTACCTACCTACCTACCTACTTACCTACCTACCTACCTACCTACGTAACTACCTACCTACCTACCTACTTACCTACCTACCTACCTGACTGCCTACCTACCTACTTACCTACCTTCCTACCTACCTAGCTACTTACCCACTTACCTACCTACCTAACTACTTTCCTACCTGCCTACCTACCTACCTACCTACCTACCTACATACCTATCTTCCTACCTACATACCTACTTACCTACTTACCTACCTACCTACATACCTACCTACCTACCTACCTACATACCTACCTGTCTGCCTACCTACCTACCTACCTACCTACCTACCTACCTACCTACCTACCTAACTACCTACCTACCTATATACCAATTTACCTATATACCTACCTACATACTTACCTACATACCTACCTACCTACCTAACTACCTACATACCTACCTACCTACCTACCTAACTACTTACCTATCTACCTACCTACCTACCATCCTACCTACATAGCTACCTACCTACATACCTGCCTACCCCCCTGCCTACCTACCTACATACATACACACATGGACATTTATCTATCTATCTATATCTATCTATTTATCTATCTATTTGTCAACATACATACAAGCATACATTTAATATGAACTGTTGCGTAATCTAACTGGTCAAAACATCTTACATAATAGAGCAAAAATAAATAAGTGAATATAGGCGCAGGAGTGGCTGTGTGGTAAGTAGCTTGTTTACCAACCATGTGGTTCCGGGTTCAGTCCCACTGCGTGGCACCTTGTGTAAGTGTCTTCTACTATAGCCTCGGGCCGACCAAAGCCTTGTGGGTGGATTTGGTAGACAGAAGCTGAAAGAAGCCCATCGTATATATATATATATGTATGTGTATGTGTGCATGTCTGTGTGTCTGAAAAGAGACCAATAAAATAAGTACTGGGCTTACAAAGAATAAGTCCCGGGGTCGAGTTTCTCGATTAAAGACGGTGCTCCAGCATGGCCGCAGTCAAATGACTGAAAACAAGTAAAAGAGTAAAAGAGTATACCCGCCTGCGAATTTGTAGAAAGTTGTATAGAATAATATATCAGCTGAATAAATTTACAACGTGGTGTATTTTTACGTTTTTTTTTCTTATTGCATTAAAAAATATATCTTACAATGTTGAAGTGTGTTAAGTTCAATTAGTACATTCGTGCTTTCGTAGTCAACATTAGATTTCAAAATGTATTAACTGACAGTTGAGTTGGGTGCTTGACAACTGTAGTAAAATGACTGACTTCTTGCTTTTTATGCCCTTTAGAAGGCTGTCACAAGCTGAAGTTTTCGAATACGGTTTTGACCAATCAGGAAGGTGCATCGATGTTACTGGCATAGATTCCGCCTTATTTCAACCTAGTAACTTGCGGTTTATATGTAATGCTTTTATGAGAGAGCAAACTTAGTTGGTTTCTATCACTTTTATTTCCGTCGGTGGGAGTTTTCTGTAATTTGTTTATATTCGTAGGTTAAAGAAACGTTTTAATACACATCATTCAATGGTTGTTACATTATTGTTCTTGTTACCGTTCAGAACAGGTTGAAGATTTTAATAAAACTTTTTTTCTTTTATCATGTAGTTTGTGAAAACCTTGTAGCTTCCACAAAGTATATGACACAAGTTTGGATTTTTGGAATACGAAGTTGAATTAATAAACATATTTGTTGCAGAAAATAACCTCAACGAACATTCTGGAGAAAATATTTCATCTATCTAAAAAGTATCTTGTTATACACTAGATTCAAATCATCCCTGTTGTCTGGGAACTTCTGCTGTCTCACAACGTAGTAAATCTTTAAGGTTCTAGGCATTACGTTAAGTACAATTTAGCTGTCTTTGGTTTTATACTCTGAATGTGCAGTAGAATGCTTCATTAGATAACATGTGCAACATGTTTATGCATGTAAATGTGGAATTTGCTTTGTGAAATTAAGAAACATGATTTGATAATGAAGAGAGAATATAGATGTCAATTAGAAAAAAATTGGCAAGTTCAGCTAGTAAGAATTCTGTTCTAGCTTTGCAGCCTGGTTTTCTAAACCGGCAGTTAACATTTCACTTCTCAACGTTCAAACATTTTATTATCACCTATGTCTGTCTCCCTAGATTCAGTACTATCGAGATTTAGTACGGCATTCGATTCTAAAGATTCAATTTTGTTTTCTATCATCGAACATTATTGCGGTTTTCATTTTCGTCTTTAGAATTCAGTTTATAATTCCAGTTAGTACCCAGGTTTATGAGTTAAACTAATACTACATCATCGATTTGTATGCTAAAGAGTTATGTATCTAAAGTATAACAATTATACACGAATATTTCGCAAGTGACTCTTTAAATATGTCCATTTTTAAATACAGAAAGACCAGCATTAAACCGCATAATTCATACGTTCAAACATTTTAAAACATTAAGAATTTTATTAGAATGAGGCAAACTATAAACTATTTTTTTCCACATCAAATATCTGATATATTTTTTTTATCTCCATTCATACGCTGACACATGACAACATACATTATTAATTTTATTGTTAATATATGTGTAAATACGAGACATAAACAAGTAATTATCTTTGGATGTATAGCCATAATTCACCTGTGCAGATATAGTATATTTAAATATCAACTAAAAATAATTGCATATTTGAATATTTTAGTTAATATTAGTTTTTATTTCATTTCAATGTAAATGTAGTAAAATGGTAATATGCAATTAATATATGTAAATACCATATATAGATTTTTAAGCTACACTTTATAGCCTTGTTATTTATAATAATTGTAATTTCATCGGAATCAGTAACATCTTTCTCTAGTTACGGAGCGACATATTTACAATCAGCTAAAATTTGATAGATGGTTAAGCTGCAATAAATCATTGTGAATTAAAGATTATATACTCATTTCTAGACATGTATGTGTATACATATGAATATATGTATGTGCATAGGTTCGTTCCGTGATTTAGAGAGAAATTATTATACACACCTGCACACACACATAAATATATTCACGCATTATACAACATCTAAGTCATGGGAGAAACATTCGATTATGTGATTAATTTCATCTTGGGATGAGCGCATTAAATATTAACGGCTAAATATATATTTTGTTCTCAGATATCAAACATCGTGTTGCACTCTTAACTCCCCAAGGCAATAACCTACATAATAATTATTCTGCTAAATCGGTGTCGTCATTTGCATCATTGTCATTGCAACAAAGAGTGGACAAAAATCTTAAGGGAAACTCTAGGACTCCAAAGGTTTTCTCATTTATCTTGACCTCAGGAAAGTCTTTGATAAGATTCACCACAGTATCCTCTTAAATAAAATACCCATCACTCCAAGTCCTAGCGAAACTACTAAAGTGAAGTGAATTTTTATCTGAAGAACCGAATGAAGCTTCCAGTGATTGATAGTGTTCGATCGAACTCAGCAAGATACATCATTGAAGTCCCACAAATGGATCAAATTATTTCCACTATTAACATCAATTACATGATTAACATCATCAAGCACAGTTGCATACTCACTAGGACTTAGCTCCTTACAAGAATCAGAGACAAGTCAGAATATATATATATATATATATATATATATATATATATATATATATATATATACATATATATATATACATATATATACATATATATATATATATACATATATACATATACATATATATACATACACATACACACATGTATATATATGTATATATATATATTTGTATATATATATATATGCATATATATGCATATATATGTATGTATATATATAATATATATATATATTATATATATATATATATATATATATATAATATATATATATATATGTGTGTGTGTGTGTGTGTGGTGTGTGTGTGTGTGTGTATCTTCTTTAATTCTGAAAAGTGTTTCAGCTTTAAAGCTTCGATCATAATGGGGCACCACTGTTCGCTGTGCTACAACATTATTTCAAATCTTCTCTGATATGTGTCATCTGGTGAATGACGGAATTTGATGTTGCTGCCCCATTTGTGTTTCTTGCTGTGAGGTAGTCCCATCTGGAGCCCTTCAGAAGGGGAGAACAAGCTTTGCTTTGAAGTCGCATCCACACTCTGCACATATCTCAGGCATTTCGAAATGATACTGAAAAGCAGTGGGCCCTTGAAACGCAAGCTCTTGCAGTATCTGGTTCTGTATTTTGTTGGTGATGCTGGGATCGTTGGCACTATGCACTGGCGCTCCGTTGTGCTGTTTGTGTAACTTTCAATGCCAAAGTTTGGTAAAAGGCCTTCCAGGAGTTTCTAGATGTATATCAGTGCATATCTTTCCCACCTTCGTACTAGAGAAAAGAGATTTATCCGTTTAAGTCTTACACAGTACCTGGCGTTCCTGCTCTATATTTAAGTCTTACCGGTTTCTGGTGTCTTGCACTGAGACGATTTTATTTGTGTAGATTCATTGGATTGCTTTGAGTTCTGCCGTTAAGTATATACCCTATAGTGACCTTAGTAGGGAGGAGTAGTCCAAGCGGCTGAAGAGGGATGCTCTCTAAAAGACCATCATTGTCTCCTTTTTTTTTCGTTTTTAAAGTTCGCGGGATCCATCCAGCTATTCGTCTGAATTTTAATTATCAGATTACAATGCACCTAGAAACAAGCACCATTGCCCATGTCAATGTCTAGGTCACTCACTGATATATTTTCAGAGATTGCAATTCCTCCTGGGCTAGTGTATCCTGTTTGCGTGTCGTTCAGTTTTTGTGCTGGTAGCGAAAGGCTTGTAATTTTCCTGCATGAAACTGCATGTTGTTGTCCTCAGCCCACCTGTATATTGCGTTCAATTCCCGTTGCATATGCGCAATATTTCCGGGTTTTTGTATTGTCTGAGATACGTATGTGTCGTCTGCATCGCTAGCAAGGGTGGTCATCTTAACAGCTGAGGGCATATCGGAGAAGGACACTATGAATAAGAGTGGCCCTAATACAGTGCTCTGTGGAACAGCACTTACTATTTGTGTTTTTGTCAGGTGACTACATTGGCCACTACTGCCTTACGTCTATCTTTTAGAAAGTCATGTAGCCACTCTCCAATTTTTGTGACTATGCCGAAAGCACGCTGTTTGTGACATATCATAGCAGATGTGTGATGTTCGAAGAGCTCTATCAGGTTGTTTCTACCTGGTGGAAACTTATGCTGGGTGTCAGTTTACTGTTACGTTAACGTAAGATTAACAAACAAAAGGTAAGATAAAAAACTTGATGTACTCAGTATATATAAACGAGCTACTAATAATTTCTTGCTTTTGAGATCCGGGTCTAGACGGTTTTATAATACGCCTTGTGTCTCGAAGCAATTTCAAATTCTGCGAATTTGGTTTATTGTATTTGTAAGTCGAGACGTATGTGCAAGAGAAATCGAAGATGAAAATCCAGAAACTTGATGAAAATGTGAAAGGGTGAATATAAACGCCAACGGTGGATCTTTGCAATCTACCTTATTCTCGTTATCTTTGTGTGATTACGTTTGTACTAACGTCCTAATTTATAAGTACAGTAGACCATGTGCCCGGAGCCCACAGATAGTATGTTGACATAAATTGTGTTATAAAAGTTACCTAGACAATTTCTGAAGCTAGAAGCTTGTTGTAGCCTATATCTTTATTCTGTGAACATTATCTGATATATATATATATATATATATATATATATATATAATATATATATATATATATATATATAATATATATATATATATATGTGTGTGTGTGTGTATGCGCGTGTGTGTTATAAATGGATATAATTAATATATGCAAATATACTTTACAGAGTAACTGTATGCAGATAAGAATATTAAATCTCTTAATTGGGGTGTATTTCTGAGAGAACGAAGTAGGAAATGCAAAGTAAATTGAATTAATTAAATTTACAGTAATGTTCCCGTGATTCAAATATAACTGAATGGAGGAAATTGGAATATAATATGGAAAGCAAATATTTATACATATCTGATATTTAGATGCATGTATTTATGCGTAATTCTTTGCATTTGTAATGAAGAAATCAAATCAAATTGCCACATACAGAACCAAAAACAGAAACACCTGACATATCCACAGAAATCTATGTGTACGCGAGTTTGTGTGCGTGCGTGTGTGTGCGTGTGTGTGTGAGTATAATGACACCCTATAATGGGTCTTAACTATATAATCAAGAATGACGTTCATGGAACATCCAAAGCGATACTAAATTTACATTTTTCGAAAGCTTAAAAATAGTTGTGCGTATGTACTGCGGCAAGAACCAAGCTGTTGCATTTTAAACTAAGCTGTATTGCTTTTCCACCTGATTACTCATGCTTAAAATGTTTGTTCGGGACATTTTCCAACGTAGTGTCATTCCAAACTATTTAAATATACTTCGGACTAAGAAAACCGTGGTTTCCGACAACAGACCAAATAAAATCTCAAGTAAACGATTAATAATTATGATCAAATCTAAATTCATACCATTATGTGAATGCCTAGAGAAGCAAGAACGTAAACGCGCACAAAATACATACTCAGACCTGCATGCACATATATACAAGTATACATATATGCATGCATGTATGTATAAATGTACTATGTACTTATGTGTGTATGCACGTATGTGTCTATTGAGTTTTGGTACACGATTTCTTGCCAATAGAGGAATAGCTGATTTCTAATAGTGATCGAAGGATACATCGGTGTAATTTCAATATCAACACGGTATATTTGCATATATGTATAAGTGTGCAATCAGTACATATGCAGTTTTGCATGCTTTGTTTAATGTATGCATTTTCATACATATAGTTGCATGTCTAGACATGCGCATATAGACTTTTTACAGATTTTCAGTTTCATTGATGGCTTGACCTGTAGCCTTTGTATCAGCTTTTTCCTTTCTGGTTTTGAGAAGCCCTATGTCTCGAAATTGGTACTTAGGCTTATTTACACGTGTGCATGTATGCATATGTGTATGTAAGTATGTATGCATGTATGTACGTGTGTACGTAGGTATGTATGTATTGTTGTATGTATGTCTGTATGTCGTTATTCATTTTTATATCAAGATTTCATGCCAATGGAGAAAGAACCGGTTTATAACATGGATCCAAGGCTCCTTCATTGGAATTTCAACATCAATAACTGAATATGCATGTATTTTTGCCTGTATGTATGTACGTATGTACTTACCGATGTATGTATATGTGGAGATATATATATTTTGTTTTCATGCATATAGCTGCATATCTAGACACACTCATATATATTTAAATGCTCAACTTCTAGAAATTTTTACAGATTTTTAAAATTCAAATGCTGAATTGTATCCGCAGACTTCGAATTAGTTTCCTCCTTTCTAGATTTGAGAAACCTAATTTCTCAAGATTTGTATTTAGCCATTGTGTTACTTATCCCAGAGCACCAATTGTTACAGGTATAAACCTGAAGTTGATTTCAGGATAGAGTAACTGCAGATTTCTCAATATTTTCTTATGATCTTAAGCTTTATGTAAACTATGTATGTATGTATGTATGTATGTATGTATGTATGTATGTATGTATGTATGTATGCATATGTGTGTATGTATGTATGTATGCATGTATGCATGCATGCATGTATGTATGTATGTATGCATGTATGTATGTATGTCCTTGTTCAGTTTTATTTCAAGATTGCTTGCCAATAGAAAAAGAGCTCGTTTCTAGCCTAGATCCAGGGCTACTTAATTAGATTTTCATCCTCCACAACAAGGGTATTTTTCTTTCTATATATGCATGTATTAATGCTGATTTGTATGTATGTATGCATGTACGTAGTGTATATATATATATATATAAGTGCATATATGTGACTGTATATATATATATATATATGTATGTAGTTGTGTATGTATATTTGTATGTATATATATGTACGTATTTGCGTATGTATATATATATATATGCATATATATGTACGTATATATGTATGTATATATGTATGCATGTATATGTATATATATATATATATATATATATATATATAATATATATATATATATATATATATTTATATATACATATGTACTTGTATGTGTATTGATGTATGTATGTGTCTCATTAACTAATCTATTTACTTATGAAAGCCTCCTTATCTCTCTTCCTTCAGTTATTTACTTGAGATCATCATCCTCGCAGCTCATCCTCTTCGGAACTCATACTTTTAACGACGTCCTTATTGCACTATCATCGTCTGTTGTATACTTTGTTTTAGTTTACTCGTAAAACGCAAATATCTTTTTATCCGAACAGTTTTTTCTCCTGCTGAAAGGATGTCTTAGACCTAACGTCTAAGACATCCTTTCGTCTTCTTTTGGTCCTGACTTAGACATATACAAGTTATGTCTAGGGCGACAAAAGTGTTAAAAGATGGAAAAATAGTATCTGATCTACAGGTACTTATTTTATAATATTCAGTTTGTTCCTTCGGCAATATATTCTCAGCTTTCACGTGTCATTTCTTGCAAATACACACGCACGTATATAAGATATACACACAGAGACGCGCCCACACAGACACTCACATATATATTTATTTAACACGTTTCGGTCATCCATAGAGATTGCCTTGAAAAAATTTCATTTGAAATTATCGACACCAGCTTTGTCTTTTTGAAAAGCCTGATATTTCTATCGGTATATTCGGTATATCTTTCCGAACGGCAAACTTACGGGGACATAAACACGCCAGCAACAAGTGTGAGTGAGAAACACAGTCACAAAGATACACACACACATACGCACACACACACACACACACACACACACACATACGTGCGCGTATACACACACACGCATGCACACACACACGCATACGCACGCACACCCATATACACGAAGTTTTTCTCTACGAAATCCACTCACACGGCTTTGGTCGCCCCGAGGCTGTTGTACAGAAAATATTTGCCCAATGTGCAACGCAGTGCGACTGAATCTGGTACATCTGGTTTGGAAGCAAACTTCTTACTACACATCCAGACCGTCAGGAAATCCGCAGTGTTTGTTGATACATAGCTACATAGTTATAGAAAAAAACGTTTTCAGCACTTCTAATGCTGACGAGTAGAAGAAAAACGACTTTCAAAACCTTCTCATCGCTAGGTAACATATAAATATATATAGAAAGAATATTCTTCATCTTATAGTACGAAAGGTCACTAGAAACATTGTCAAATACACTAAAAACGACACTAAAACACGAAAATATTAAGTCGACAAGAGCAACGATTATGCCAAAATAACTATACCACAAATAAACAAAACGAAGAACTATTTAATTGCAGGATGATTTTCTATTGGCTCTTCTCGTTTATAAGATAGACAAGGCAAATATGACAGACATCATACAACTTATAGCTCAGTTATATCTATTTCTATATTTGTCTTTGCGTTCAGCATACAAAGTCCCTTCACGAAAATCATTCTGAGCTTAGAATGTTTGCCAAAATAACTACTGAACCATACAAATCATATTCTGTTCAAATGGAACAACTCCAATACTTGTTATTGTAAGCAGTTATATGCTTTGGCTATTCTCCTAAACTTACACGCACAGACTGTCATACACATGCACATTAATACGTGTACACATGCATATATGTATACTCAAAATAAAGGCGCACGCAGGTTTATACACGCACAAACACATACATACACACGCACATGTGTATTCATATAAACATAAGCATTAGCTTATGTTTACCTGAATATACTATGTTTATATGTTTACACTCGTGCACGTATATATACACATCTGTATATATGTGTGTATGCGTGCGTGTCTATATGTGTGTGAGTGTGTGTGTGCTTGCATGTGCGTTCTTGTACATTTTGAAATTTTTCCGACCTAAGTAAAATGCTATCATTTAATTTTAATTCAACTGTATTACACACAATATATTCCCATTTATTCAACCGATGATGGTTCTAACGTAATATGAAAAATTAGGACATTTTACTTTTCATAAATAACGTAAGATTTAAACGACAAATTTAAATAGTCTAATGTAAATATGGACAATAATAAAGCAGCAAAGTGGGTGTCAATTGGCTTAACAATATTGTTAATAAATTTGATTTTAATTTTCTGCCTTCTATTCTAACCAACGCAAACATCAAGGGACTGAACATTTGTATAATTTTAATAACTTTTGTAAATCACAATTATTCCGAAAAAAATTTCAATTTTGTAAGTTGAAATGAACTATTCGAACTATAGTTGCTTATGTTCGATGGTCGGTAATTGCTGCGCGTCAAGCTGTCCACAGCCTTTATAAGATGAAAACAGCGGTGATCAGGAAAAAAAAACCCGCTTCATTGACAGATCCATACGTTCGCTTCTTTCGACAAAATGTAAAAAAATATCCGTTGATGGTATATTGAATGATGTTCGACAGAAACGCACCATATAAAATATTGTGTAACTTCCATAAAAGTCGACTAGAGCCGTTTCGGCATGTGAGACGTTCGATGTCAAAGATTGGAAGTTAATTCGAAAGAGTAAATACGCCTAAGTTTTATACAGTGTTAGACCTGACATCATCTCATCATCCAATAATACATATGAAAATTTGAGTGAAAAATATTTCTCTATTTGCTCGGTTGATTTTTTTCTTCTCTGTTGCTCAGAGAGCATCCCATATGTAAGAATCCGGAAGATAACAAGTGTCTTGCTCGCCTCTAACTCTCTATAGAACGCCTAAATTGAACTTCCAACGGTCTCGTTGCCTGACTGATAGAGGACTGTGAGCGCACGACCAGACTCTAAGTGACACGTGTACTACCACATCCTACGCGCGAACTAGGACTGCAGTTCATACACATAGTCGAGATGTGGGAAATCGTGTCTAACAAAAAGTGACCACACATGCTCACCATCTCGGAATCGCTGGAGATGTCGTAACCTCAGCGCATGTCTGTGCACCAGCAGCCATGGTATACTCGGCCCTCCATTCAGCTGGTGGTGTCAGCATATATAGCGCCAGATAAATGGAACGCGCCCCTTCCATAGAAAGTAAAGTATGTGCTCCAGTTTATTCAGAGCTTGGGCTGGTCAAGAGATGTTGTCCCAGCCATATCTCTGTACACTATTCCGTAGTACTGAATTTTTAAACCGAATACTCTATTCTGGGCACTTTCATTTCATGTCATACACAACAACTAATCTAATTATACTGTGAAGGTGCCAATTACTTCACTTTGCATTCAATTACAGCCATCGTATTCTGTTCAATTCCTAGCTTCTTGTTTGACATCAACAACATGAACAATATAACTCACTCTTATTTTACTTTTTAGCAGTTGCTAATATCAGTATCGCTATATTGTCAATGTCTGTTACGCTATCCAAATCCGCAGAAGCTTGTAAGCTACTTTGGATTTTGGATTTTAATTCACGGTATAAATTTGGTGAGATCATACAAGTTACCTCAAAAGCTCATGCTGCTAAAATATTACAGCCAAAGTGCAGCTACCAATGGCAACAAGTTCTAGTCAGAATGTAACCGTGATCTTAAACTTCTCTTGTTAACAGTAAGTGTGCTGTATAATTAAAGAGAAGCGTCTAATGACCTCTCTAACCGGAATATTTT
>NC_043000.1:145239651-145287151 GCF_006345805.1 Octopus sinensis | reverse complement strand
CTTCCAGGCACGTGTGGATAGAAAACTGTTATCAGGAGTACAGTTTATTTCACATGAACACCGCTTAGTTACTGTTTCACACTGAGAGTAGAGATGATTGTGGAACAATATTCAATATAATATCTGAAATCTCATTCTAAGATTATTCTACCCACTCATACATAGAAAGCCAGCAATAACACTGAGATTATGCTTCCTTGCTTCCAAAAGTGATATTTGTGAATGTTGTTAATATCAACAGCTCTCATCAGTCACAAGAACAGGCCACACGTTATAAGTTTAGGATGCTGTCAAATATCCATGATTATTTCACCTCAATATAGCCAACTAGCATCATCCTTAACATCGTCTCACTGAAAAGCAGAGTACCCGTTGTTTATGAAATTCCTTTGATTGGAATGTTTGTGATAATATATGAGAAAAACGTTATATATATGTTGCTATCAAAATCAAAATTATTACTGTTTATTGAAATAAAGTTGGTAAGATTTCATTTAGTGTAACACATATTCCGATTTACCTCAAGAGCCTACATTTTCTCGTGATATTGTCGTATCCTTACAGCCATATATAGGAAAATTCCACATGGTTACTGGAGATGGCTTACAGAATTCATGTTTTAACTTTGCTTCGCTTTATGTTTCATGAATAAGTGATGAAATAAGCAGATGGATTCCAAATCAAATTAAAATTTCATGAAAATATTTAGTGTAAAATGTTATGAGAATATAAAGTGTAATATATTTTGTTCCTTCAAGAAATTAGAAGCGTGTATATTTCGAAAGCCATGCACATTTTCAAATTCTGTAAAACATTCATGTATCACAACATAAAATAACATATTTAAAAATTAGAAAAAGAAGTACATTGAAATTTACCTACTTAGCACGAATGCAATGCCTGCTTAATGACTTAGTTTCATTTGACTTACTGTTTATGAACTCATCTACTATAAAATATTCTATATACAGTTCGACTAAATATAATTTTTGTGCTGATAGAGTCAATTTTATCATATCGATATTAATATAGAATGATGCATGTATGGAATTTCTTATAGCAAAATATACTCTAGATTTTAATTATTTTTCTATCAGGGAAGTATTTCTCGCATAAAATATTCTATCGTATCATGCTTTACTTCATAGTTCATTTCTACATGCAAGTAAAAAATTCGCACTACGTTCAATCGTTTCTCCATGACTGTATGATTAATTTTATGTTTCCAATTACATTTTTTAAAATAAACATTCCACTTTTAATTTTTCATAATCTTGCCTTGAAATATTGCAATTATTCCTTATCTAAATTTTGTTTCTGCTTATTTTATTTATAATTTTGTATATATTCTCACATACCAAAGCAAACAAACACGAACATACACTAATATTTTGATTAATTTCCTTTTATTTCAATTGATATTTGTAGTATTTTCTCTGCTCGTTTTAATGATATTGTTTTTACTTATCTATTTTTCAAAGAAATAGGAAAACACTACAACCAGCCGCAATATCGATAATCGACTTTTATTGAACATTTGATTATTAAAAGCTTTAAATTCTTTTCAATTAAACAGAAATCTTCCATCATTTGGCAATTTCATTTCTAGCTAATCGATACTAAATAAAAAGCAAATTTATAGTTAAATTGATTGAAATCACGGTGGCAGATTAATGCAAGCTTTTAGTTTTGATTTTCTCGACATCATCATCATCATCATCATCATCATCATCGTCATCATCACCATCATCATCATCATTATCATCATCATCGTCATCATCATCGTCATCATCATCATCGCAATCTTCATCGTGATCGTCGACATCATCGTAATAATTTCTGCAATATCATATTCATCAATATTATTTACATCATTACAATCAGCAACATTGATATTTCATCTTCCGTTGCATCTATTGTTGTTCCTCATGAGTTTATTAAAAATATTATTACTTTTGAGGCAGAGGTCATATTGCCTTAGTTTACAATTTTATTGATAATTCCTATTATTAAATGGTGGTAGTAGAGAGCACGAGGGAAAAGATTTTGAGGCTTTAGTTCTAACATTAAATTCTTTTAAATTCCAAATTTAAAACAAACAGTTTTCGAATTTCGTATTACATCACCTGCGATTAAATGATATACTTACTTGCCACGTAATGTTATCAATTAAATAGATTATTTCTCTCTGCAGTGGTATATGGCCTCGTGTTAATGTGGTAAATGGTTATTTGAGAATTATATGAGCATGTAGAAGTGTTGATTTAATCAAAGCGTTCGACCAGCAAGAAATATTAGCTACATCTATCTTAGATACCAGTGTATTACTTACAATAATGTAAGTACATTTGAAAAACTTGGATAAAACTCATCAACAGATTCTTATGGTGGAAAATGTCATTGATAATAGGGAACATCAGTCAAATCCTCAAAGTTAACGATAGCATTACTTTATTTTATTTGCATATTCACTTCATATTACTTAAGTCAATTTTAATGTTGCTGAAGAGGCAGTCTCGCAGCATAAAATATTGATAACTATTTGAAATTATTTATATACGTAGTTTAGATCATTCTGATTTCATATTTCTCTTATATCATTTCCATCGGATACTGTACGCACTTACAATGTAATTCGGTCGGCGTAATTCAAAGTGCACAAATTACAAGCAGGCCCAGACCTGCTACACATGTCAGAAATGAAAAGTCTTTCCACGCTTTGTATTTGATGCATATATCTTGGAAATTTGAAAACCATCTAACGAAAAACGTTTTAATTAAAACGTTACTCTGATTGTAGTTCCAAAGACAGGCTTTCTTTATATTAATACTCTCTGGTTCTGTACCTGCCTCTGTCCTTGCCTCTGATTCTATCTCTATCTCTCTTTCTATACACTTGCTGCCGTACACATAAAAATGTATGTGTGTTTATCATCGTCCTCATCATCATCATTATCATCATCATCATCATTTAACTCAACATAATATATTTAGTACTTCTTGATTATCTGTTCATGTGATATATATTAAGTGTCATCTTTATAGTTTCTTTTTATATTCATATAGCAATCATACGCTACCCACTTGTAACTTCCATTAGTACGCAAGACAAGCAAACAGAAGCGATTATAATTATGTTCAAAGAAACTGAGTCTTAAAATTGTCGTAGAGTCCTATTCATATTTCTTCGCAAACACGAACATTTAAATTGTTAATTACAGCCTAGTAAACGGATTTTATGTTATGTATACTACGAATTCACATCTAAGTTTAAGTTAAGTTTTCGACATGTGAGTTTGAGGCTGACAAAGATGAATTAACGTTAGAACGATCATTGCCTTTTATCTCAGGAATATACCACAGAAAAGTATGCATATGTATGGTTTCATCATATAAAGAAGTATATATTCTATTATATCATCTACACCCAGCGTAAGAAACGTATAAGATGAATTAACCAAAATGAATGAAGATCATGAATATTATACAATATTCATAAAGTCGTCAATGCATCACTTTTTAAACCTATGGCAGTTGGCAATGATACATGCGTGGAAAGGATATAAGGTAACACAAAACGCACAATCGTTTTCCTTTTTATGTTCCTCCAATAATAATTTTTGTTTGATCGATATTAATTAAGATGTGTGTAAATTTCACGGGACTTCTCATATCAGTTATTTCATAATCAAGTTTCGATTTACTTTCTGGCATAAATCTTCGCTACTAAATGTTTTAATTAATTAACATAGATGCTGTAACATGGGTATGTATATATTGGAAATCTAAACTCCATGAAATGTAATAATGTAAATCCGATATCCACAAAAATCCACTAAAATAAATGATTATATAATCAAAAAGGTAATTATTCTAAGATACATCTTTCTCTTAAGATAGAGTTTCTTTTAAGGTGTATTTTCACGTTTTCTATCGTATATAGGAATTTACAGCATACTCGAATTTATAGATATCACTAGCCCGCTGCAAATCTGACATCAAGACGTTTTCAGTGCGACATAAGGTTTATTTGTAAATATCTCAGCAATTATATACCGTTCTTAGATATAAAATAGAAATAAACAAGCAACACTCGTACATAGAGGCATTCACATACGGCCGACCACACACACGGAGGAAATACAAATGTGGGGCTACTAAACTTCAATAAATAACACTTACAAGTTTATTTAAGATCAAGGGAGCTCAGTAGATTGTGCAATGTAATTGGATCACGAAGCACATAGCAGCAAAGTAAGATTAACTACCACGTGGTCATACAATAATCAAATTAATTATCACTCCAAAATATATTTAGTTTAGCTAAAACTGTTGTGGTGTTTAAAATTGAAATAAGAGATATGCAGGTGTCTTGTTCAAAATATATGCATATTCTATACAAAATAAGAGTAGATGGGAAGATTCAATATGTAGGAAATGAAAGCGAAGTGGAATCTCTAAAATTCAATTCAACTCTAAAAATGCTTTGGTAAATAACTGTAGCAGCACGATGTTCTTTGCTTAAAATATTTTCCATGTAATTATATTTAATACATTGAACTAGTATATAATGTGAAGAACAATTTCCTGTATTCGAACAATATAAGGAATATGCAAAACAATCAGCTCATTTAAAGTAAGTATACATGTATTAGAGATAAATTAAACTAAGAATTATGCTTTGCTAATTGAAACAGGTATAGTATAATACACAAATAAGAACTTTCAATTTTCCAGTTTATACAGACATGTACGCAATAAATTGATAGGAAAATGAAACATGGGCTTTTTAAAAATAGTGTTAAATGAAAATGAGTGTACGGAAATATGGCTAGTGGTAACAATAGTATAACAATTTGTTAACAAATATAGATATAACTAAGTTATAAATGTTATTTCAAACGTTATTTCAAATGTGACCAGCAATATCATGCCCGTAAAAGATTTCCCGTCCCAAAAACTTTGACATATATATGCAACTGTAAAGGCAACCTACATGTACAGCAATACATTATAAGATCAATTAAATCTTTATGAAAAGTGCAGAAATATAACCATGATTGCATAAAGAGATTTTGTTTTCTTCTGTCAAAAAGTGTTTATATGTCATTTAACATAGCTTTCCACCTCTTACGATGTGCAAATCCAATATTTTGAAGCATGAATTGTGAACTAACAAATATTCAAGCGAAACGTTTCCTAATAAAATGTGACTACTATTAAAAAAGGCATGACGCACTTCAACGTTTAAATTTACTGTAACGCATTCTGAGCAAGTAAATAATGACATTCCTTCTCGAACAATTTCTCTCACGTAGCATTACAGATTTGCAAGGAATATATATGTGTGTGTGCATACATATACATACATACATATAAATATATATATAAGTATATATATATATATATATATATATATATAGAGAGAGAGAGAGAGAGAGATACATATATATATACATACATACATATATATATATATATGTATATATATATATATATGTATATATATATACGTATGTATGCATATATGTATGTATGTATGTATGTATGTATGTCAGGTCACTTTCGAGTGCTACTGGTAACATGTAACCCAGTACAACCTGTTGCATGGTCGGGTCGTCGGTGACTAAACCGGCAACCCCACCAAGCTTACTTGGTGAGGAGTGTGTTTATTGGACACCCTGCGTGTTGAAAAACAAAACTCGTCAAAGGGCGGAGGAACTTTTGAGAGTCAACGGCCATCCAATAAATGTCTTAAGGCTGTATCATGCGCGGGAACATAGAAATAATCGGACTGAACACCCGATCGCGCAGTTAAAACCATTGGGAGCGAAGGACTCCTAGCCTTTGTTAGGGCATCCTTCTAGGAGAAGGTAATTCAGGTAACTGGGATAACTCCGACATAAAACCTGCGGCTCAGTGATTACCGATGAGATTTACTTGTTCTTCTTTTTGGATTATGGCTGCTGTTGAGTGGGATTGACTCAGTGCACAGCCTTTCCTCACTTTAAAAAAAATCTTCTTCCACAGGCATTGCACGATAACAACATTGATTAAACTTCGCGCAACGGCCATACTCGATAACGAGGGGGCAGCCACCATGTATGTGTGTATGTGTGGGTAAGTGTTGAATTGTAATAGTTGTGTAACAAAGTTTGACTGTATGCATTAATGTCCAGAAAAATTATACGATGGGTGAAAGCGGTGTATTCATATGTTGGCAGACATTCTCTGCTTCTGGTTTCATTCACCCTTCTGTGACCAGGATGTGACAACATATTCAAAAATATTTAGTCTGTCGAAACAATCACATTTTGTATATTTTGAAAATTTGATTCTCATTCTCTCAATGTCCGATTCGAAAACTCGCAAACAACATGAACATACACTGAAGAATATCTGTTCATTGTCATATAATTCTATGCACACACACACACACACACACACGCACAACCGCTCACACACGCATGCATCCGGAAGCATACACACATATATACGAACATCTATACATATATGTACACACACACACATACACACATATACATATCGTAAGTCGTAACTGTAATGCGGTCTATATTCTATATGATTTATACATATTCAATTTTAAAGGTGTCACAGTGACTATCATACGATGTTTATATAACACTTATAGGAATATAATAAACGAAAAGGTTATCAGTAAATATCTCTACATTATACTACATTTTATTCACTTTTCTTGTAACGATTACCTATAGACAATAAACATCGAAGCCTATCCACTTATAACAGTGGATTAATGAAATAGTAATACAAATTTATCTCTGAGGCATCTATTTGAGGAGTAATGTAACAAATGTTCATGTTCATTGGCTATTTGTCAAACACAGTAGGTAATTTCATAATATTGTGGACGCACATTCTCTCTCTTTCTCTCACACACGCACATACATATACATACGCCCGCACACACAATCACACACACACACGCACACACAATCAAACACAAACACTCGCATCTATATGTATGTATATGAGAATATACACATTGCATTACTTCTTTACAATTTCTTGGATTAATCTAGATATATTTGCAACGGATATGTTGATATATAGACGGATTGAACATTGTTGTTGGGCATCAGCCTCTAAATGAATAAAGTATTATTGTTAAGGTCTTTCCTGTCGCTCTCGCATTTCGTAATAATTCTAATACTTTAACATGTATTTTAATCGGTTCCCCTCTTCCCAATTATAATGAAAATTACAAGAAATAAATTATAGACTGTAGGGAGAAATATGCAAATATACCTCAAGAAAACCATCCCCTTCTTCAAATTTTAATGGAAATAAATATTTTTAACAGCAGTTAACAAAATAAGAAAACAAAACAAAGCAAAGCAAAAGAGACACTTATGTATTTTTCTCCTAATCAACTTCTAACAGGAAATACTATTATTTTTAGGAATTTAACTAACATAAATAACGAAAGAAAGAACAACCAGAACGCATATATTTCAGTAAAGAAAGGAATAAATGAAAAATGCAACATGTAATAGGGTTAGTGGTTCCAACTCTTCTGCATTCGCTGGTGCTACCAGAAATATACTGGTTCCTCAGGTGAGCATTGCGGTGGCGCAACAATCTTCCTGATATAGCATCGTGGCAGGAAAAATTCGTTCGTATGTCACTGTATTTTGAACGGCAAGAAAACACAAGATATCCCCCTCAAATTATTGTCAGATATCTGCAACATGGGGGACTATAAGGATATAAGAGATAGAGACAATTTGTTGTGTAGAACCCCCCTCCCCACAAAAATACCAAAAAGGAAAGATGCAGGAAAGAACCGCAATCAAAAGCAAAATGTATGGAAGCCATACAATTCGTCGCAAATTTATGGGACGCCATGAAATTAGCAGTTTTTATAACGAAGACGATATATTTAATAACTAGAATAGTTTAATGCTTATTTATTGGAACTCTCCGACGATAGATTCCTCACGAACGTTGTTAATTTTCACAATATTGATCTAGTATGTATATATATATATATAGACATATATATATATATATATATATATATATATATATATATATATGTATATATTATATATATATATATATATTGAAGTAGATAAGTGAATTATCTTATTACGGATAATTCAAATGATACCGATACCTGGGTAGCAAAAATCACAACAGAAAAAGCACGGTTGAAGTTATGGTATATATATATATATATATATATATATATATACATATATACACATATATATATATATGTATATATATATATATATGTACATATATATATATGTATATATATATATATATACATTAATATATATGTGTATGTATATATATTATATATATATATATATATATATATATATATATATATATGTATGTATGTATAAGGGTGAAAAGGAACACACGAGTTGATATATATGAAAAAACAAGTCAAAATAGAAAATGCTAAAATAATTTTACAAAGAACATTTCAGTACCGGTTTCGGTCATTTTGAGACCTTTTCAACTGTAACGATTAAATAATTAAATTTAGAAAAATTAAAAGAAAAGTTTTTTTAAAGGAATATTTGTATAGTGTACAAATATAAGTGGCATTCTGCCTTTCTCTGTCTCCCTTGTTTGCACACAGCCGCGAACACACAAGTGCAAACAAGGGAGACAGAGAAAGGCAGAATGCCACTTATATTTGTACACTATACAAATATTCCTTTAAAAAAACTTTTCTTTTAATTTTTCTAAATTTAATTATTTAATCGTTACAGTTGAAAAGGTCTCAAAATGACCGAAACCAGTACTGAAATGTTCTTTATAAAATTATTTTAGCATTTTCTATTTTGACTTGTTTTTTCATATATATATATATACATATTTAAGTAGGTGAATGAATTATCCTATGTTTATCGTCAGCATGGATAATTCGTTTAACCGATACCTGGGTAGCAAATTCACGTCAGAAAACACGGTTGAAGCAACCTGTCAAGGGTAGAAACTCCGGTTTCTTGTGTAGAAATTTGTGCGTTATATAAATGAATGAAAGAATGGAGTCGAACGAAGATGTTAACAAAATTCCTTTACTCTCGCCATATGTTTCGAAAGCAGCATATTTTTATTCCGAAGGAATAAAAGGTACATTATGCAATCTTCTCATCGGGAAAGATAAGGAGCCTCTCTCAACCACAAAACGAACAAAAATTTCGATGATTGCCTACATGGTGATCACAGCGATAATGAGTGTATTTTAAAAAATCCGTTATAAGCATTATTATCATAATAGTGTTTGTTTGTCTATTGGCATATATTGCATTTCTTTTCCGTAAGTTTGAAATCATTTCTGTTGTTACATTGTTATTTTGAAGTGAATTTATTATCATTTTAAGATAAACCAGAATCTTTGCGTGCTGGTTAGCTGTCTTCATCTGTTGCCCTTAGAGGCTAAGTTAGGGTTTTGTTTAACAAAGACGCCTCACAATATTTGTTTACAATAAAGATGGCGCACGAGTAATGCTCGTCCTTTGAAAAGAGCATCTACGTACTCGTAGAACAGACAAGCAAAATTGTAAAATCCGTGAGAGTAACCGCAGCAGCAGCAAAAAAAAGGAGGAGGAGGAGGAGAAGAGAAAGAAGAAAAAGAAGAAGAGAAGAAGATGAAGAAGACGAAGAAGAAGAAGAAGAAGAAGAAGAAGAAGAAGGAGGAGGAGGAGGAAGACAACAACAACAACAGCAACAACGACAACAACGCTCGAGGTTTATTCTCTAGAAAAACGACGACGCCGTGGTGATCTCATTCTTGCTCACAACAGCATAGGCGGAAAGTGTAACCTCTCGAAAGAGCTGTTCTTCACTCCTGCTCCAGAGCGTCGGCTGCGGGGTCATCCCGAAAAGCTCTATCTGCAACAATTTCATCTCAATCGAAGGAGAGGGGCTTTCTCCGTCCGGGTTACGGATCCGTGGAATAAGCTGCCGGACGAGATGTTGAAGATGCCGACGACATCTCGGTTCTCCCTTGACCACAAGTGGCCTGAAATCTTTACATGAACACCATCCTGTACATAACTCCATGTCCCCCTACATGGCCTTGCCTTTTGCTTTTTGAGCCAAAAAATTAACTAACTAAAAACAACAACGACAACAGCAACAACAACAAGAACCACTACAGCAACAATAACAGCAACAAAGCCGCAGCTACAGCAGAAACATCAACAAAAACACACCGTGCGAAATGTATGAAGCTAATTTTTCGCTGTTAAAAATTTCAACACCACTATTACCATGATAGAAACTATAAAACAGAACATTGGCAACAAAAGCAGGAAGAACATTAGCGAGAACACTGTCACGAACAATCTTTCAGTCAAGGTGATTGGCATTAGTCTAAAGGAATACGAAGCTATGTGAAAGGACCTATGATTAACCAGGAAGAGTCTGCTGGTCTGCAGCTCGGAACTTGCAGATGCATGTCAATGCAGTCCAATATCTTCATGGGGCGCTCGGTTGAAGGACCAGTTAAAATTTTATCACTCTCTCGTTTGGTCCTGACATCTAGGTGGAGAGGAACAGAGAGGAGGTGATATACATGGTGGGCAATTTTACTTAGAAATGGGAAGAGAGGAAGCTGTCTCTGATGATTCGAGTGGAGATGGCGAATGCGTATTTCACTTTCGGGACGAGGTGGCTAGATGCGCCTGCCTGGGATGCCCTTGCATATCTCAGTGACAGGAGTCGTGGGGTTCCTTTGTTTTCCTTGGGCTGAACTTCACATTTATTGGGAATTTTATTGATCTTAAATATAAGGATCAATAATTTGTAAATGTGACAGTACATGTCTCTCGCCGAATTGTAAGGACGCTTAGTGATACTTAAGTATATAGCAAGTACTTAAATATGTCCCACTTTTCGCTTATATTTTGAAATTGTCTTCGATATGATTTCCACTAACACCGTATACAGGTACCACGAAATTTATTGCGAATGAACTGGACTATAGAGGTGATTATATACTTAACTATGGAAGGATTATCTACTGATAGTAACATGCACCTCTAATAGTTAAATACATATATTACTAACTAATTTGTCAGAAGTTAGTTTTGAGGTTATGTGACAGCAATCATTCGGGATGTTTTAGATGGAAATTATAAGCAGCTAATGCATCGCTATGGACGTTTCCAGAAGTCGCATGCCCATTAAGATTACTGTCAGTATTCCTGAGTTGATTGTAATGTGTAGTATCTAGTATCCATGGACATACACTTGATCATTTTCAAGGATTTATTCCTTCGATTGATATAACTCAGTAACATTTCATACTGTTCAAAAGGGGTAAGCATCCTTCTTTTCTGAGCTCACCTTCTGCTGTCGTTGACTTTACCTTTTAATCTTTCTGGTCTATGCAATACATGGTGATGCATTTACAAATATTTTTCCCGCTAGTCTGAGTGCTATGTGAGTGCATGGTTTTCATTCATATTATCATCATTGAATATTTTTTTACTTCAATCTTGATATTGGATAAGCAAAGATTTGTTTATTTTTTAGATAACAAAACTAATTACATTCTCGCTTACGTCTCACATATCCTTTCAGCGACGGATGATAAGGAATCGTTTGTACACCTGTTGGGAGATAGTGCTGAGTGTTTTAATTATAGTTAAAAAAATTTAATTAAAACTTGTGATATTACATTTACAAAAAGATTAAAATATTATAAAATATTAAGAGATTTATATGAAATTGTATTTAATTTGGATTTTTTGTTTGTTTTTATCACCACGCACATAGTAAAGTTCGCAGCTCTCACGCACTTTTCACCTGTTAACAATTCAGCTAAGTGCGATAAATAACTAATCATTTCTCCCACTATCATTTAACGTGACGCTCATCACACACTCACTCACTCACTCACTCACCCACCCACTCACTCACTCACTCACTCACTCACTCATCAACTCACTCAGTCTTTCACTCGCTCGCTCGCTCACTCACTTACTCATTCACCCACTCGCTATTTGTCTTTTGATGTCCTTATGCATTTGTATTAATTCCTAAGTTCGACAGAAAATCAGTGAGCACACTGCTTTATGTGGATTCTCCAACGCAATCATGATCATGATTAAGATCATCATCATCATCATCATCATCATCATCATCGTTTTTTCATTCTTTTCTTCATATTAATTACGAATGTAATTTTCTTCTTCTTCTAATTATTATTATTATTACTATTGTTATTATTATTATTATTATTATTATTATTATTATTATTATTATTATTATTATTATTATTATTATCATCATCATTATTATTATTATTATTATTATTACTTTTTTTTTTCTTCTTTCAAATTTTCTTCCATTTCTTGCCGAGTGTCTTCCCGACTCCTAGGGCAAAGAAACTCATAGTGTATATTGGTAGGCCATTAAACCAAACTCAGTAGTTCGTTCGTTCATTTTTTTTTTTTTTTAAGTTAAATTAAAATACATGAACAGCAACAGTTCTCACATCGACAATGCTCTTCTCAATACGTGTGATGTACCAGTTAAGACAATCTTTTGCACTTCTTGCAGGGATGGTAAGCCAGGGATCATTCTCATATAATTTTCGGTTCCCTTCTTGATCATTCCTAGCGCTCCTACGATCACTGGTATTGTAACCGCCTTGAGATGCCACATTTTCTCAATTTCAATGAGTAGGTCTTTATATTTTCTGAGCTTGTCAAACTCTTTCGCTGAGATATTATGATCACAGGGGATGCTCATGTCGATCAATAAGCAAACTTTATTGTTTTGGTCTTTTACAACAATATCTGGTTTATTGGCCTTGATGGTTCAGTCTGTATGTACTGGAAAGTCCCACAGAATGGTTACATTTTCTCCTTCAGTTACAGCCTCAGGGTGGTGATTATACCACTTGTCGGCAGTTTTGATATTGTAATGCCGACTTATTAGCCAGTGGAGATATTGGCCAACTCTGTCATGTCTTAATTTATACTCCACTGGTGCTAAGACTTTACATCCAGAGATTAGGTGGTCCACTGTTTCAATCATGTCGTTGCAGAATCGGCATTTTGGGTCTGCTCCATTTTTCATCACATTGGCCTGGTAGTTCCGGGTTAATAGGCTTTGGTCTTGAGCAGCCAGGATGAAACCTTCGCTCTCTGCTTTTAGCCCTGAGCTCCGCAGCCACTGATGGGTTTGCTTCTGGTCAACATCAGCTTGTTTGCTGCGGGTCACATATTTGCCGTGCAGAGGTTTCTCCTCCCACCTATCAGCCAATTGCTCGTCCGCTTTTTTCATTGCCATCATTTTCACCTTCTTTGCAACAATAGTTGCCGTACTTCCCTCGGGTTGTTCAGTTTGGGTATCCTGCACGAGATCAATAGCAATTTTTTTGCTTTTCTTGATGATAGAATGAAGCTTCTTTCGTCTCTCGTGATTTTCCACGAGCTTTAGCATCCAGTCATTCGATATTTCGAGATATTTGGCCAGTCCAATTGTGGTTGTTTTGTAAGCTAGTTCAAATTGGATCAGGCCTCGACCTCCTTTGGCTCTGGGAAGGTAAAGGCGATCTACGTCTGCCTTTGGGTGGTGCATCCTATTACAACTCAGCAGCTTGCGTATTTTTCTATCTATATTCTTTACTTCACTCATATTCCAGTTCAACACATTGTAGCTATAAGTAACAACTGGAACTGCTAAGGAATTTATAGCTAACACCTTGTTACGTGCATTTAGTTCAGATTTCAGGACTGCACGAACTCTCCTATAACATTCCTTCCTGATTTTCTCTTTCATGCTTGCATGCTGAATACTAGAGCCTTCATTTATCCCTAAATATTTGTATGTCTGTTCTTGCTCAAGCTCTCTTATGACTGTGTCAACATCTAACACGACTGAATTTGTGGTCTTCACTTTCCCTTTCTGGAAAGTGGCCTTGGCACACTTTTCAAGTCCAAACTCCATCCCGATTATTATTATTATTATTGTTATTATTATTATTATTATTATTATTATTATTATTATTATTATTATTATTATTATTATTATTATTATTGTTATTATTATTATTATCATTATCATTATCATTATTATTATTATTATTATTATTATTATTATTATTATTATTATTATTATTATTTAGATCTGTATGAAGGCTCGTCATATCGCTTTGGATTGTGTGCAAAAGCTTGAAGAATTCTCTTAAAATGCTCTTGCAGATTCCAGAAATCATACCTTCATAAACATTTTATACTTGATCTCGCGTGTAGCCACATTTCGAAATAATGTTTGGTTAGCTACTCTGGATAACTAATTGCAGCCTGAGTATCAGCGTTATCAGCTTCAACAGTGATTTTATTGTGCTGGACATAAACTTTGTTATACGAGTCAGAAACGGTCTTTCTTTGCATTCATTTCTCTAGTTGTATCATTGGTCCTATCGTTTGTCAACATATGGTTTCCGGCACATCGCATCGCGGTTAGTTCTCGATCCATACACTGAAAAGTTGTCTGATTTTAAGAATCTCATTGCAGTTAAGGAAAATAGATACAGAGAAATTAACGCTAAACTTTTGATACCTTATTCAGTTTTCTTTCTGTTGTCACTTATTGTTTCCCGGGTAGACGTAAGCGGATTTACCATTATGGCAATCTGGCTGACTACTTGTCATGCATCAAGTCTTTTGAGGACACGAACATTATTATCCAGAGTTTCCTTTTGCGGCTCCTTTTCGCACATCTGCTTTCACCACCCTTCTTGGCATCCTTCCGGACAACCTGATTTGTAGGTAGATACACAAGTTCGGCGACCTCCAATCTATCAACCACAAGTCTGTAGTAACCAAAAAAATATCCCGGATAGAACTATGAGAAGGAATAATTGCCCTGTTATTCCTATGGCTGACAGGAAAGAAAAGATAATGCGAAAGCGTGGAGTGAGGGTGTAGAATATACTCAATTAGATTAGTTTGTACAAATGTATACCAAGTTTCTGGGCATTTCACCTATTGCACAACTTATTTGAGTGATAAAATCTTTACGTTCTAAACAAAAGCTTACCTAAATATAACAATTCGTCGACGTAAGACATTTGTAGTCATAAGTATTATTGCCAATTGGTTATTAAATGGTTGGTGTTTGGTAGAGGTGTCAATACTGTTGCATTTAGTGTTGTTGATGGAATCGAGGAATAGGATGTTTGTATAGGTACTGCGGTGTTCCTATTGTCTTCGTTCATTGTATAATTTTGGATTTTCAATTCACGTCAGTTCTGACTGACCACCTTGTATCGTGCGATTGCCTTTCAATTTAGGTCGAGTTGCCTATCGGTTTAATAATATTGTTGATGCTGCTGATGTGCATTAAGGTATTGGTGGGTTGCCACTTGCATGGGTGTTTGATAAGGTGTTGGCAGAAGAAGATAAAGTAAAGCTGCTTTAATACCTCATGATGTAACGTGATCGTGGGATCAAGCATCGGGTACTCTGTATGATGATGATAATAATAATAATAATAATAATAATAATAATAATAATAATAATAATAATAATAATAATAATAATAATAATAATAATAATAATAATAATAATAATAATAATAATAATAATAATAATAATATTAATCCACTTCATAAACTCTCAAATACAAACCAAAATAAAAAACAAATCCAAATTGGCAACTATGTAACAAATGAAATAATACGAGAATTAAAACCTGATTTTACTGAGTTAAATGAAATTATTTACGCTTCTGCTAGGGCAATTTAAACCAGCTGTATGCCCCCGAAAAAACAAAGAAAACCAAACCTGGGAAGAAATCAAACCTGGAGAAGTAAAATTGAAAAAGAGATTGAATTTATGAGAGGGGAAATATCAATATTAAATGAACTAATATGTGGAAATGATGTAAGATCCAGAACAGGAAGAAAGATGAAGAGAAAATGTGGATCCTCACCAAGAGAAGAACTGATATCAATAAAAGAAACGCTGAAACAAAAAGTCCAAGCAAAAGCCCAAAGAATACGAAGATTTGAGAAGAGAAACAAGTTTTACAAGCAAAGTAAGCTGTTCACATCCAATGCCAAAAAATTCTACAGAGAAATAGGGAAGGAGAAAGTAACCGTTAAAGACCCCCTTCCCATGGAAGAAGTTCAAAACTTTTGGAAAAGGATTTGGAGTGACAAGAAGACGTACAACATAAATGCAGACTGGATTATACAAACTGAAGGATCCTACCAAAATTTACAACAAGAAGCATGGGAAGACATCACAATAGCAGACCTAAGATAGGCACTCACGAAGGCCCATAATTGGAAATCCCCCGGTAAAGATAGGGTGCCGAAAGTCTGGCTCGCATCGCTCCCATGCGCACACGGTAAGCTAGTTCAGCTGCTCAATGGAATTATGAGAGACCCAAAGAAAACACCTGAATGGTTAGCAAGTGGCATTGCTTACCTACTCCCAGAGAATAACGAAACCAACCTTCCAAAAAACTATCGGCCTATAACCTGTCTATCCACCACGTATAAAATCCTAACATCTATCCTGGCGGAGAAAACATATGCATTCATGGAGAAAAACGATATTTTCCCCATTGAACAAAAAGGGTGCAGCCGAGGCTCTTACGGATGCAAAGATCAACTGCTAATCAATCGTATGATCCTTGAGAACTGTCACAACAAGCGCAGAAATCTCAGCACCGCATGGATTGACTACAAAAAGGCCTTCGACAGTATACCGCATCAATGGATCTTGAGATCGCTGGACATCTTCAAAATTTCCCCTGTGATTTCAAACTTCCTGAAGCACAATATGTCGTTGTGGAATACGAATCTCCAACTATACCACTCTAATGGAGTACTTGCCTCAGAAAATATAAACATCAACTGCGGAATTTTACAAGGTGACTCACTTTCACCTTTAATATTCTGCATAGCCCTAATACCCCTTACAAGTGAATTAAACAGAACAAGGTATGCGTATAAAATTGCCAATAAAAAACATAAGCCATCTATTTTATATGGATGACTTAAAATTTTATGGTAAAGACAATAATGAACTTGAAGGCTTATTGCGCACCGTGAAAGCATTCAGCGATGACATCGGGATGGAGTTTGGACTGGACTTGAGAAGTGTGCCAAGGCCACTTTCCAGAAACGGAAATTGAAGACCACAAATTCAGTCGTGTTAGATGTTGACACAGTCATAAGAGAGCTTCAGGAAGAACAAACATACAAATATTTAGGGATAAATGAAGGCTCTGGTATTCAGCATGCAAGCATGAAAGAGAAATTCAGGAAGGAATGTTATAGGAGAGTTCGTGCAGTCTTGAAATCTGAACTAAATGCACGTAACAAGGTGTTAGCTATAAATTCCTTAGCAGTTCCAGTTGTTACTTATAGCTACAATGTGTTGAACTGGAATATGAGTGAAGTAAAGAATATAGATAGAAAAATACGCAAGCTGCTGAGTTGTAATAGGATGCACCACCCAAAGGCAGACGTAGATCACCTTTACCTTCCCAGAGCCAAAGGAGGTCGAGGCCTGATCCAATTTGAACTAGCTTACAAAACAACCACAATTGGACTGGCCAAATAGCTCGAAATATCGAATGACTGGATGCTAAAGCTCGTGGAAAACCACGAGAGACGAAAGAAGCTTCATTCTATCATAAAGGAAAGCAGAAAATTTGCTATTGATCTCGTGCAGGATACCCAAACTGAACAACCCGAGGGAAGTACGGCAACTATTGTTGCAAAGAAGGTGAAAATGATGTCAATGAAAAAAGCGCACGAGCAATTGGCTGATAGGTGGGAGGAGAAACCTCTGCACGGCAAATATGTGACCCGCAGCAAACAAGCTGATGTTGACCAGAAGCAAACCCATCAGTGGCTACGGAGCTCAGGGCTAAAAGCAGAGAGCGAAGGTTTCATCCTGGCTGCTCAAGATCAAAGCCTATTAACCCGGAACTACCAGGCCAATGTGATGAAAAATGGAGCAGACCCAAAATGCCGATTCTGCAACGACATGATTGAAACAGTGGACCACCTAATCTCTGGATGTAAAGTCTTAGCACCAGTGGAGTATAAATTAAGACATGACAGAGTTGGCCAATATCTCCACTGGCTAATAAGTCGGCATTACAATATCAAAACTGCCGACAAGTGGTATAATCACCACCCTGAGGCTGTAACTGAAGGAGAAAATGTAACCATTCTGTGGGACTTTCCAGTACATACAGACCGAACCATCAAGGCCAATAAACCAGATATTGTTGTGAAAGACCAAAACAATAAAGTTTGCTTATTGATCGACATGAGCATCCCCTGTGATCATAATATCTCAGTGAAAGAGTTTGACAAGCTCAGAAAATATAAAGACCTACTCATTGAAATTGAGAAAATGTGGCATCTCAAGGTGGTTACAATACCAGTGATCGTAGGAGCACTCGGAATGATCAAGAAGGGAACCGAAAATTATATGAGAATGATCCCTGGCTTACCATCCCTGCAAGAAGTGCAAAAGATTGTCTTAACTTGTACATCACACGTATTGAGAAGAGCATTGTCGATGTGAGAACTGTTGCTGCTCATGTATTTTAATTTAACTTAAAAAAAACAAATTAAAAAAATTAACGAACTACTGAGTTTGGTTTAATGGCCTACCAATGTATACTATGAGTTTCTTTGCCCTAGGAGTCGGGAAGACACTCGGCAAGAATTGGAAGCAAATTTGAAAGAAGAAAAAAAAAGTAATAATAATAATAATAATAAAATAATAATAATAATAATAATAATAACAATAATAATAATAATAATTCGAAAATGTAAGCATCCTTTTTTATTGAAAAATACTACAGTCTTCTCTGATCGGATATACAAAAGATCATCTCTAGAAAATTTAAAATCTTTAATGTTTGCAATTTGTGTGAATATTTTACCTTACTTTTCTCTCTGACTACTCGAAGATGTAAACATACCTTTTATTGTAACAACACAATTTAATGCACAATAAAAAATTAATAAAAAATAGTTAAGAAGGTAAGCACCTGCCAATATATAACAACTGCAATATATAACAAATGGTTAATCTGGAAGTGCGTCCCTCAGGAGGGTGCCATCCTCGGGTTGAAAAGTCATCCACTGGCACAAATTCTTCTCTGAATACGAACCTGTATGGTCACTTGAATAGGAAGAGCTCCAACCCAAGACACCCAAGTTCATCACACCAGCCACCATAGAAAGAAATATCTACGATCAAATGAATCCGAGAAGAATATACAGAAGTAACATACGACTGTTACTATGCATTAGGGGGGTCATCTGAAGAGAAACATACTGCACTCTCTTATCACAAATGGAGAATACGAAATCAAGACAGCAAACTATATTTTGACGAAAACAAGTTAGCTAGTGTTAAAAGGGATATCCTCATAAGTAAAATACTCACAGATAATGAAATAACTGCGATCAAGCACGCAGCGAAAGATTATCTAAATATAAGTTATCGAGGAAGAAGAGAAACAAAGAAAGCAACTCACCATGAGTCTCAATTGAAAGACTGCCATCTGACTAGAATAGGCAAAGGTCTGGAGAAATAAACAGTAATAAACCTGATAAACATAGCGAGGAAAGCAGTAAAGAAACAATATTTGAAGACGGCACATTAACTGAAAAACACAGAGAGTCTTTGATATAACTGAAGCAGAAAATCCTGAAAAACTTGCAGTTGTAAGACGCACCAATGTGCATAATAAGGAACCACTTCATAAGCTCTCAAATACAATTCAAAATAGAAAACAAATTAAAATTGAAAACTATGTACGAAAGGAAATTATTCAAGAACTAAAACCAGATCACATTGAATTAAATGAGACTATTTATGCAGCTGCTAAGACAATTGAAACCAGTTGTATGCCGCTGAAGAAAGAAAAAAAAACAAAAACAAAGAAATACAAACCTGAGAAGAATTCCAAAAGGGAAAAGTAAAATTGGAAAAGAGATTGAAATACTGAGAGGTGAAATATCAATATTAAATGAACTAATCTATGGAAACAATGTAAAAGCCAGAAAAGGAAGAAAGATGAAGAGAAAACAGATTTTCACAAAGAGAACTCGTTCAGCAAATGAAACGCTGCAAGAAAAATTCCAAATGAAATCTCAAAGAATACGAAGATTTGAGAAGAGAAACAAGCTTTATAAACAAAATAACCTTTTTACATCCAATGCGAAAACATTCTACAGAGAAATAGGGAAAGAGAAAATAATCGATAATGACTCCCCCGCCTTCCTGTCATGGAAGAAGTTGAAAACGTTTGGAAAATTATCTTCAGTAAAGAAAAGACTTACAACGAAAATGCAGACTGGATTAGACACACAGTAGTCTCCTACCAAAACTTACCAGACACCCACGTAGGCTTATTAGTGGAAATCCTCTGGTAATGATAGGGTACCAGATTTCTGGCTCGCATCGATCCTGTGTGCACACGAAAAGTTTGTTAAATTTTTCAATGAAATTATGAGATACTACGAAAAACATCCAATTGGTTAGCAAGAGGTATTACTTACCTCCTCCTGAAGAATAATAAAACCAAATTTCTACAAAACTATCGGCTCATAACATGTATAGAATGTTCACATCCATCCTCATGGAGAAAACATACAAAATGTTGAACAGAACGATATTTTCCCCACTGTACATAAAGGGTGCCGGCGAGACTCAAAGGGATGCGAAAACTCTTAACCAATCACATGATTCTTGAGAACTGTCATAACACAGAAATCTTAGTTCTTCTGCATGGATTGATTGTAAAGACTTCTTCGCAGCAAACCACATTGCTGGATCTTGAAATCGTTGGATATCTTCAAAACTTCTCCTGAGATTTCAAGATTCCTGAATCACAAATATCAATGCGTCATACGAATCTCCAATTATACTACTCTAATCGAATAATGACGGCACAACATGATATTAATATCAACTGTGGCATTTTTCAAGGTGACTAACCTTCACCTTTAATTTTCTGCATAGCCCTAATACCTCCTACAAGTTAACTTAACAGAAAAAAAGGTATGGTTATAAAATTGGCGACAAGAAAATAAGGTATGAAAAGCGCGTTAGATTCTTTAAAGACATCAACATGTTAAAAAATAACCCCATAAATTTTTACAGGAAGAAAGGGAAAATACAAGTTACAGTTATGTCTGTCCCATGAAAAGAAGTGCAGGAATTTTGGAATAAAATTTGGTCAGAAAAAAAATACACACTGAAAAGACCCCTTGGATTAATAGAATATCTACAGACTTAGACTCTTAGAGGAGCAAAAGTGGGAGTGTCTCAAGGTAGAAGATATAAAATCTGCTCTCAGCATGTCAAGCAAATGGAAGTTTCCAGGAAAGGATAATATTCATAACTTCTGTTTGACTGCCTTACCAGAAAGCCACGAACTGCTAACAAAATTTTACAACGATGTTTTGCAACATCCTAGTATGATTCCCTCTCGGTCAGTTAATGGTTTAACATTCCTATTTCCAAAAAATGAAGAAACAAATGAACTAAAATTTATCGACCAATGACCTGCTTAACAGCAATGTATAATACGCTAACATCTGTCCTGGCTGAATATACCTATAGTTTTTAATAGAAAGTATCATATTCCCTAATGAGCGAAAAGGATGTAAATGTGGGCCTTATGGTTGCAAAGATGAGCTACTCATCAATAATATGATCTTAGAAGATTGTCACAAACGACACAAAAACTTGTCAATAGCCTGGAGAGATTATAAAACGCTTTGATAGCCTACCACGTAAGAAATATCTGGAAATGTCTAAAATAGTTCCTACTCTGCGAAACGTTTTGTCTGTAAGAATGAGATCATGCAGAAACACACTGATTTTGAACAGTGACAATGAATCTCTAAATGCTGGAGATGTAAGAATTCCATGTGCCATTTTCAAGGGTAACTCACTATCACCCCTTCTCTTTTGTTTAGCTTTAATATATCTCTCGAAATTGATCAATGATGCACAGAACGGTTATAAAATGTTTCATAAAAATTACAAATCACTTACATAAATCACTTACATAAATCACTTACATGGATGATTTAAAGCTCTTTGCAAAATATGCCCAACAACTCAAGAGCTTACTAGCGATTGTTAAACAATTCCGTGATGACATCAAGATGCAATTTGGCCTCGATAAATTGTTCAAAAGCTACCTTTATCAAAGGAAAAAATGACAGAAACATTTAACGTTAACCTTGACCATCAAACTTTCATAACAGAATTAGAACCAACGGAGAGCTACAAATATCTAGTGGTAATTGAAGGGGACGGTATTAAACATTTGATGAGGGAAAGGATCAGAAGAGAATGTTATCGCAGTGTGAGAGCAAGAGAGAGCTGAATGGAAGAAACAGGATATAAGCGACCAATGCTTTAGCCATACCAGTCGAGACTTACAGAAAATACGAAATCTGCTGACAAGGCATAGAATGCACCACTCTAAGGCAGATATAGAACGACTTTAGCTGCCAAGAAAAGAGGGAGACAGTGAACATTTACAAATGGCATTAACAAAGAAGATTGCCAGAATCGGCTTAGTCACCTACCTGAAAATGTCTGGGGACTGGATGTTAAAAATTGTCAACAAACTTGAAAATATGAAAGCATCACACTCAGTAACAAAACAAGCAAAGGACTATCTAACTGAATTCCAAATAAAACAAATTCCTGAATTAGACATACTAGAAACATGCACTAAAAAAGCTAAGCGCATGAAAACCGATGCTAAAAATGCTGCCTTATATATTCTGACTAATGCATGGCAAGAAAAACCTCTCAATGGCAAATGCCCAAAGAGAGCTAATAAGCCGATGTTGACAAACTCTTACCCATCAATGTTTAATGGATTCTGGCTTAAAATCAGAAACAGAAATGTTTATCGAGGCTTACCTTCAGGGAACTACCAGTCCAACATATTAAAGAACGCCAACTTCCCAACATGTCGTGTACGTCAACAACAAAATGGAACCATTGATCATGTTGTCTTCATGTGCAGACATGTTGCGCCTACAGAATATCTCAACAGGCATGATAGAGCTGCACAGTATATTCACTGGGTAACTTGCAAAAACTTGGACTTACCACATGATAAAAACTGGTGGGAACACAAACCATCTACAGTGCTTGAAAATGTTCACATGTCACTCCTCTGGAAGGTCACCATTTAAACCGACAGAAAGATACATGAAAATATGCCAGACATTATATTGAAATGCTTCCTCATTGATATGACTGTCCGAATCGATATAAACATATTTGTCAAGACCTGCCAAAAACTGAGCAAGAATAAAGATCTTGAGATATAAAATAGGAAAATGTGTAACCTGAAGACTAAAACAATATAAGTTGTCATAGGTACCTTAGGAATGATTGCAAAAGGGGTTCATTGATACCTAGCTCAGATACCAGGAAACACCGAAATGGCAGTAACTCAAAAGATAGTGCTAATGGGAACTGCGTATCCTACGTATAATATTGTCTATGTAATCTCAAATTTTAAAGCAAACATACTTTTTTATGGTTTCTTAAACATTCTCTAGAACAAATCTATGTTGGCGTAATGAACTTCTAATTTGTCGTCTCGAGGTCTTGGGTGAGACTTGGAGGCAGTCTTAAAGAATGTTACATTTTCTCCCTCAGTTACAGCCTCAGGGTAGTGCTTGTACAGTTTCTCAGTAGTTTTGATTTTATAATGCCAACATTATCCAATGTAAATATTGGCTAACTGTCATTTATTGATTTGTACTATACACGTCCAAAAACCGTATATCCAGAGATTAGGTGGTCGACTGATAATATTCCATTGTTGCAGTATCGACTATTTGGGTCTACGGCATTTTCATATATAGGCTTCATTGTTCTTGTTCAATAAGATATGATCTTGGGCAGCCAAGAAAAAGCCTTCAATCTCTTCTTTTAGCCCTGAGCTTCGTAGCCAATGGATGATTGTGCTTCTTGTTAACATCAGCGTTTTTTGCTACGGGCCACATATTTGCCATGCAGAAGATGTTATTCCCACATATCAGCCAATTGTTCAAACGCATTTTGCTTTCCTATTGGTTTAACCTTCTCTGCAACTGCAGTTCCTTCAGGCAGTTCAACCTGGGTACAATGCATAAACTCACATGAACATGCTTTGCTCTCTTTCATAAGGAAATAAAGATTCTTACGTGTTGGAATGGTTTTTCAACGATATTTAGCATCCACTCTTTCGATGTTTCAAGATATTTTGCCTGCCTTATTGTGAAGGATTTCTCGTATTGGATTTCCTTGAGCTCTGGGTAGGTAAAGTCGACAATAAATTATGATAATAATAAAAACAACAACAATGATAACAATAATAATAGTAATAATAATAGTACTAATAATAATAATAATAATAATAATATTAATAATAATAATAATGGTGTGCTGATGGTGGTGGTGATGATGATGATAATAAAAACAATGATGAAAATAATGATAATAATGATACTACTACTACTACTACTACTACTACTACTACTAATAATAATAATATAATAATAATAATAATATTAATAATAATAATAATGGTGTGCTGATGGTGGTGGTGATGATGATGATAATAAAAACAATGATGAAAATAATGATAATAATGATACTACTACTACTACTACTACTACTAATAATAATATAATAATAATAATAATAATAATAATAATGCCCTGATGCAGTACCAGGCAGTGGCTCTCGGGCCTTCTGATCTTAACCTATTGGCAGTGTTTTCATGTACATTGTTTTGTCTTGGTATAAAAGATAGCCTGCAGCAAATATTCTGCTCAATAACACAGACTTGCTTGTCAGTTGTTTGACTTTAACAGGTTGAGCATGTCCCTTAGTGGCTGACGATTTGTGCATCTCTGATGCCCAGCAGAAGCAGTGGGGGAGCATCAAAGCCATGTGTTGAGAGGGATTCTTTGGGGTTCAAATAATTCACCTCTGGAAACATGGGTGTTTCGTTCAACATCCTTAAACAACCCTTATTCAGGGACTTTTTGAGCGGGATGGGTTACTCAACCAGAAGAAAATATTTTGTAAATTACCCAGGGAATATTATTCTGCTCCATCATGCCTGCAAAGATAATCTGTAGGCGCCAGAAGACTTCATATGGCGACAACATGATCAATGGTTTCATTTTGTTGTTGACATACGCGACATGTTGGCAGCTGGCATTCTTTAATATGCTGGCCCGGTAGTTCCTTGTAAGTAGGCATTTATCTTGGGCTGCTATGATTATTCCTTCTGTTTCTGATTTTAAGCCAGAAGCCACTAACAATTGATGGACAAGGTTCTGTCAACATCGACACAATTAGCTTTCTTTCGGTATTTGCCATTGAGAGATTTTCCTTGCCATTTATCATTAAGAATATCTAAGGCATCAGTTTTAGCACTTTTATGTGTTTTTTTCTGAACGTCTAATTCAGGTATTTTTGTATTTGGACTTCACGTAGATATTACTTTGCCTGTTGTATTACTGAGTATGATGCTTTCTTGTTTTTATGCCTTCAGACAAGTTTTAAAATCCAGTCAAATGAATTTCTTAGGTAGGTGTCTAGGCCGATTGTGGCAAACTTCATTGTGAATTCCAGTTGTAAATATCCACGGCCACCCTCTTTTCGTGGCAGATAAAGTCGTTCGACATCTTCCTGCGAGTATTGGATGCTATGCATTATTGATAATTATCGTATTTTTCTGTCAATATTACAGATTTCAGTAATTGACTAGTTAATGATATTGAAACTGTAAGTCACGCCTGGTATGGCTAAAGTATCGATCCCTTCGTACCTTTTTATGGCATTCAGCTCTGGTTTTAGTATTGTCCTTACGCTGCTATAACATTCTCTTCTGATCTTTTCCCTCATCACTGAATATTCGATTCCATTCCTCCTCAAATACCCCTAGGTATTTGTCGCTCTCCGCTGGTTCTGATTCCTTTATGGTATTCTTGTTGTCAATATTAATATTGGATGTTTCTGTCATTTTCATTTCATAAAGGTAGCATTTGCACATTTATCGAGGCCAAATGGCATCTTGATGTCGTCACTGAATTGTTTAACAATCGCTAGTAAGCCCTGTAGTAGTTGGTCATCTTTTGCAAGTGTCTTTAAACAATCCATATAAAGGAGAATATTTATATTTTTATTAAACATTTTCTAACCGCATTGTACATCAATCAGCAATTTCAAGGGAGATACGAAGGCGAGGCAAAAAAGGAGTGCTGATAGAGCGTCACCTTTGAAAATGTTACATGAAATTGTTACGTCTCTAGCATTAAGCGATCAATTGTCAGTGTTCAAAGTCAGTGTGGTTCTTCCTGATCTCATACTTACAGACAAGAAATTTCACAGAGTAGATCCTCTTTTATATATTTACATATTGTTACGCTCTTCCTCATCCTCGACATGATCATCATTATAATGATGCCAGTAATACTGGTGGAATTTATATTAGTATTATTGTCAAGAGAATTTAAATAGTGATTCATGAATAGAGAATTTACAAAATTTACCGCCAGCAATATGAAAAGATTGATCTTTCTTTTAAATTAGTATAAAGGTGGACACATTTAAAGAGATTGGATTATTCTCGGGAAGTCAAACAAGATCTTTTTGTTGTTGTTTCGAATGTAACGAACGAGATGCAAATCAGACAAGATGTACCATAGTTTACAACAAAACGAATCAAGTATATTGTAGATATTTGCAAAAGTAAGTAACTGATGCTGTTTTAATATAGCAAGATACATATGTTAATATTGAATTACTGAAATTCAAATAAAAATGTGTCTATATTTGCAATATTGACAGCGAAGCTCGCACATAAACTCTTCAACGTGAGAACTCGTTGTCATATTAATAATTTCTATTACAACACTTTTAAATGTCACTCGAACGTAAAATGTTTTTCCGTGATTTCATACGAAAGTGCTCAGAATTGCAAGAATTTGTGAGGAAGGAAACGCGCCAATCCACAAAAGAAAAAAAAATTATCAATATTTATTTCGCTGAAAACATGCTAGCATTCATTATACCACCAAAAACAGCATTTACAAGTCGGAAACATTAGAGTAAAACATTTCCTCAATTAGTAGAAACAAAGTATATTTGCATATATGCATACTATTCGGAATGAGAACGGAACAAACAAAAACCACCCATTAAATGCAATGTACAACTTCCCATGCATATACTCCATACTGTTTCGAAAGAAGGTCAATTTAAAGAATGAGCGATTTCCATTAGTGCATCTAATATTTTTGATATAATGTTAGTGAACATAATGTCTCAAAGAGAACGTTTTCAAGTAATTTCAATGTATACAGCTGGTTTTACTTTTCACAAATTAGACAGATTCCACATTTTGTTTCTCAGTCGCATGTGCAGACAGAAAAGCAATGACATTTGTTGTGCAGGTCAGCCGATTTGCTGCTCATCTCTTGAAGGAGTTGGTCTAACATATGCAACACATACAAAGAAAACAGCAGCGGGCACATTGGTATGTAGCAAAAGAAGTGTTCTTTGTTTTTTCTTTTCTCTCCTTGCAGCAGCGGTCGAACGACCATTAATACTGATATATTTACCGCCAGAAATTGATTAGGGGATGAAAAAATGTTAAATCAATTATATATTAGCGATGAGCTTAAATGTGAGATTGAAGGCAAATGTTTTTCACAGTTTTAACAATAGCTGCTTACACCATTAATGGATTTGGTTGGATAAGTTACCACTCGACCGGTTGCCAGAATTAGTATATCCGAGACCGATTTGATAAGAAGCATTCCAACGATTTTCATTCGACGATGGCTAAGAAATCAATCCTATTTTTGATATTGTTTCAGTTAAATCGACAACCTGCTCAATTAGAAATCAGTTTGTGTCACATCTTGGTATTATTGTCATTGTAAATGTTCATCTTTTTCAAAGGACATATACAAACTTCATCAAAGAAATATAGCCTAGAAGACTTATGCATATGTTTCTCTTTAAAAATTATATTTCTACAACTGACGTGTATGATGACCAATTCCAGTATATATTACTTTTTAAAGAGCTCACTTTTTCATTTCTTTAACAGACACATCTTAGAAATATTTAGTATATCTCTTTGTGCTTATATTTGTTAGCGTAGGTGTTTAAATCACAAGTTGCCTCTAGGCCATGCGTTATTTGTCATGACAACAATCGGAGCTTATTGATTGTTGTTTTCTGAAAGATTAATTAGATATTAGTCACAGCATACACAGCTGCTGCTTAGATGTCAAATTCTCACACTTCGCTAACTGTTGCAGGTGAATTACTTTTGATTAAGCCACAAACGTATTTAAAATCGGAAGCATATTCCAAAATGCTTTAGGCATCGGGGAATGTTTTCACGTTACAAATGGCATAGTAGCATTTGGAATTGTATCTAATAGTATTTAAGCTTTCTATATTTTCAATCACTTCTATTTACGTACTTCAAAAGATGGACTTCTAACATACAAAAAGATGTGTTTTCGATGGAATCCTTGCCTTAATAAATTCCAAACATAACCAACCTTGGCCGCATCACAAAAACTAAAAATAGACAAGAATATATAAAAGTATATTAAATATTTTTACATGATCACAAACATGCATTATGTTAAACTATAGCTCACAATGGAATATAAATAAACAAATACCAATTTCGGAAAGTGAAAACAATTGAAAGATATTAGAAAACTGGTATTGAGAATAAACATGTTAATTATATTATATTATTCAACACCGTCCTCAGAATATTCAACAAAGTTACTGTTTATTTTAAATAAATGTAATTTTGTTTTCAATTTATTGTTTGCTATGCGCAATTCCAAAACTGGAATGCTGATATAAAAAAAAAAGTCGAAGTAAATAAATTGCGAAATAAATCTAGTAACAAAATGAAGATGTACCTAAACTTCAAAAAAAGGCTTTAAATATAAGTTTAGGAAAAGGCAATCAAGACGAAATACATGGTTATAGGAAACGAATATATTTTATTCTGAATAATACTGTTTAATAACAATAATAATAATAATAATAATAATAATAATAATAATAATAATAATAATAATAATAATAACAACAACAACAACAATCATAATAATAACAACAACAACAACAACACAACAACAACAATAATAATAATAATAATAATATAATAATAATAATAATAATAATAATAATTCGTAAATGCGTGGAGAATACGATGTGTTATGAAGGACAATTTAAATAAATGATATATTCTTTAAATTTCTATTTTAACTGCTTTGTCTTTATAATGTTTTTGTGTTATTGTTTTCTCAAGAAAACGAATGTATGGAGTTTGTAAGACGAGTTCCTAAACAATGGCTGTATTTGTGGATGAAACAATCATTAAAAAACATCCTCTATTTATTCTATGTTTTGAAATATTTTTTTCTCGTCGTTTTGTTTTTGTCTTTAAACCATTCCGTGTATTTTTGTAAACTCTTTTGATATTTATTCGAATTTCCTGTGTTTGTCTGTTGGCTAAGCAAATATCTTGCATTTTAGTTTATTTATTTGACTGAAGTACAAGAATCTCAACAGTTGTAATGTATCAGTTGAATATAACAAACTGAAATAAACAAAATTGCACCAAACAAAACTTTTCTCAATACGAAAAAAGAAAACGAATATGAATGACAAATTCAAGTACCAAAACGAATAAATAAACAACCAAAATGAAGTAAAATACTGAACAAAGAAAGAACAATATGCTGAAAATAAAAGTAAAACATGGAATAATAATAAAGTGACGTGTAGAAATAATGCTACTTTGTATAATAAGGAAGTTAAAATGCGTACATTTATGTTGAAAAGTGGTACTTAAAATAGTTGCAGATCTCACACAATAATAAACAAAAGGGAATGGAACAATGATTCGTCCAAATGCGTTAAAAGACTAGGGACTCTGTAGTTTCACACCTATATACATATATACGTGTGTGTGTGTGTATATGTATGTGTGTATATATAGGCGGCAAGCTGGCAGAAACGCTAGCACGCCGGGCGAATTGCTTTGCTGTATTTTGTCTGCCGCTGCGTTCTGAGTTCAAATTCCGCCGAGGTCGACTTTGCCTTTCTTCCTTTCGGGGTCGATAAATTAAGTACCAGTTACGCTCTGGATTCGACATAATCGACTTAATTCGTTTGTCTGTCCTTGTATGCCCTCTCTGTGTTTAGCCCCTTGCGGGTAGTAAAGAAATATTTATATGTATATATATATATATATATATATATATATATATATATAAGCATACATCCATACGCACTGAAACACAGGCACACCTATATAAAATTATGGATATATTGAATCTAGATATGATCATGGAGACGTAGACGTGAAAATGCCTTTTCCCGTTAGGGTTCGTCTTGGAAACAAGATTTATTCTTTTGAAAGACGTGTGTGGACTACAAAAACTCTTTAATTACAAAATGAGTCTCGATAATGCTTTGATTAATTGAGCAGAGAATGAAAATAAGTACTACAGATATTTGAATAACAAATGCATCATGTACTGCATGTCTTTATTCAAGTATCATCGAAGAAAAAAGTAACGTATTTCTGACATTTTTGATATTTTCAAAGTGCGAGAAGAAGCTTGGCGTCATGTTGAGGTATATCCTGTGTTTTTCATAATCAAAATTGTGGATGGGTCGAAAATCTAGTCTAAAATATTGATTGGCTGGCACATTTGAGTCGTGTTACTTTGAACCAATACATAAGCAAAGCAAGAGAAACATGCGGATCAAATACGTCATTATGAAACAGATTTAAAGAGTGGAGCGAAGAAATGACTAAGTGTTACATACGGTGAGCTCAAGTATGTTTCAGATCCTAATCCACGGTAAAACAAAAGACCGTGTTTAAGATTAAATATCAATGGCAAGTTGGTTATAAATAGAATCTCCACCTTTCATAACTGTTATGGTGAGAGTCATTGACACCCCCTATGGGAAGGGACTAGCCGAGCTCGTATAAGTAGCAGAGCGTTCCAGTGAGACGGCGGCGAAGGAGAACATCACAGGAAGTCGTAAGGTGTTGTTTGAAGTTTGTGGAGTCGTAGGATATTGTTCAGAATTAGTTTTGGAGTTGTTATGCTTGTTGACTGTGTACTTGGGGAATATGTCATGTTAAGACAGTTGTGACTATTCCCACTTTATGAAATCTGTATATCTGACGTATAGAAATATATAAAAGTAGCTGAGACAATGAAAACTAACGATGTTCTTAGAATGGAAATCTGCCACGAAGAGCATATATTTCAGAGTCACTCTACTGGTGCAAAATGGCAACTAATTGAATCTCAGGGAATGCCTATCGATCTTCTTCCGTCTGCGAAACGAAGCTGAAGAGACCCAGCTTCGACTATAATTATTTGCTTATGTAGATGACTTGGATTCATATGGAACTGATGTACGATATGGGGTGTGCACCGCTTATTGCTCACCGGATCCATATGAATATAAACAAAGAAGAGCACCGAAATAGGAAGTTGAATAGAAAGGCGAATTTTACTTGTGACATGATAAAAGCGCTTGGAGCGTCTGAACTTATCAGTTATTCCTAAGCTCATTATTTATATTTTTCTTATAAACAAGATGTTAGTTTTGAAATTGAGGGATAAGATAATTGCAATGTGTTAGTTAAAGAGTATAAATGGAACCGTTGTTTCATAACATATGAAAATATCCCTACTGCTAAATGCTAGTTACACATTCCTATGCATAAGCAGCCATTCGGACAATCCGATTCAACGGATTTTGATATGGTCAAGACCGCCAATTGTACAATAAGAGTTAAGGGGTGACGCGCTGGGTAGCTAGCCACATGTAGAAAAGAAAAGACAGGAAACTATGCCTGTAGGACCGGGCAGAGATGGCGCATACTAACGCTACATGAAGCTGCCAACTATTACTGCCGGACTACAGTGCTTTACTCCGCTTCATCCAGGGTTCAGCGACTTATGTTTTGCTTCCTGTAGAGAATAGATGTTGGCAATATGGCCATTTGTTGCTAACATCTGCTAAGCAGAAGACAGAGTTTTGTAACGAGGCTAGGACATTTCTAGCATTTCGTTGATCTTTTTTGCAAGTGTGACCCCGTTTGCAGGACGCGCTTTTCGAAAGCATGTGTCATTGACAGTGCTGCATCCTTGAATCAGGTATAGACAGAGTCAGGGGGCCTGAATATCTGCAATGCCGTTCGTCGCTCACAGCTTTCTGGCAATCGAGCGAAGGATTGAATATCCTTCTTGTTTGAACTAGTGTTTGCATCTTGCTCTTGAGCAGATACCATAAATTTTGCATTATTTTCCTTTAATATATCGCTTTGGGTCTTTTATTTTGATAAATATTGGCGTCTATGTTGACATAATTCTGTAACTTCTTTTGCTTCCTTTTGAGTTATTCATAGTTGTATTGCATGATGTTACCTTTGGACTATGTATGGTAATAGCCCTCTGCCCTTGGTACTACATTCACATTATCAGAAATGAGAATGTGTCTTCTTCCTCTGCGGTTGCGTTTTATGCGTAAAAGCCTGCCATTTGCAAAGTCTTCTTAGTTTTCTTTTCGCTCCAGTGTCTCTATTTCATTTCTCTCCAAATTTTCCGTTCCTATGATATATGGCTTCATGGCAAACACGCATGTGTCGATTGCATTTGTTACATTTCTCGAAATAAATATGGATTTTAATATATGCATTCATCTTTTCAAATGTATTATTTACACGTTTTACTTTCATTTTGTTGTAGATCAACTATTTTTCGTATTAGATGAAAATTGTATCTATATGCCTTTGAATCTGCCTTTCCGATAAGCGTATTCCCGTAAAATGGCTTCACCTTCATCTCGGCATGGTTAATTCGACATTTTATTAAGCCAATATCCACTACAGTATTACAAAAACATATCGACTCAAATATTACCGAAAATACAAGTGAACATATATACATTTTTATAACTTACAGATATAAATAAATGATTCTTGATGAGTGGAGGATTTAGAGATGGGTTTCTTCCTGGCTTTTCGATCATGTTAATTTTATGATATGCCATTGTGATGTATCTTAGTGCCTTGCCATATAACACGGTACAGAATTGTCATCTTTGACAGTATCTCTGTTAACAGCTATTCTTCCTAGCGATTTCATATTCAGTATCAATTACCTCTTCTAGCTCATCTCAGCAGTAATGGTTTCTTGCTAAGCGGTGTTAAAATCGAAGAATGTTGAACATTTTCGAAAGAGTTCTAAAGACGACCTGTGCATGCTTCAATTTTTCCTCACAATTTTTTCAATAATCAAATTGCTGTAGATTACCTTTTAATCTACCTTTATACTCTATGTTACTAATTTATTGTAGATGAAATCATTCCATGAGTTTCACGCAGTATGTCTTTGTTAGTAACTTCTAGGAAAGACTGTATCTATAATTCCCAATTGCAATTCCAGTAGTTGGATCCTTCATTTCGAAGTATTTTAGCTGCAAAATACTTCCTTTATGACATTTAATTTCGAATGATCTCAAATTTCTGTGTGTATGTGTCTTAAAAGTATTGAGAACTTTTAAACCTATTTCGACATCATGCTCTCCATTTTAGTATTAACTGTAAATAGCAGGAGACATTGTCCTTAATTCTTAAGATTGGTTCTTATACCTCTCAAGTGCTAAGTTCCGTTTAAGGGTCTGAATCCTATCTGCTTTTCCATTATATGTAACGGAATATAACAGATTCCTATCTTGAATATTATTTGCTCCTTCCACATTTCGTGTTATCTTCATTTTATGCCATCGAATGTTATGGGAAACAGCCTGATTGAATTCAAAATGTCTGTTACATGTTCGCAATGTGATATACACATCATAGTTTAATTTGGACTCACTTGTTACATGTGTCTTATTATAATTGTGAAACTTTTCTCACACATGTTGAATTTCTTTACAAGGTAAGTCTTCTCGTGTCCATTTATTAAATTGCCTTTTTCCACCTTCCCAAAATACTGATTCTATTACTGATACTGTGCTCTTTTGCAGCATTGTAACTACTTCGGTTTATATAGGTGTTTGCCTCCGTTAATACATTTCAGTTTTAAATACTCTGTTTTCTGAATTATTTAGGATTCATTTTCATCGTAGGAAAGGCTGTTAGTTTTCATCTTATATGACTTCATGTATTAGCCAAGATTCAATGTTCATAATAATTACGTGTGTTTCTATCGAATGCTTAGCATTTTCCATGTCATCGTTATTTCCTTTCTTGTTATTTCCCACAGTCATGACAACTTCATTTCTTTCCACAGATTTCTTGAGGTTTTCATTTAACTTTCAAGCTTGTACTATATTGTCATTCACCCCTTTCTTGAAACTCATCGACTCATCAGTGATTCGTTTTTGCATATTCTGAATTGATTTCGTGTTAGGTAATCTCGTCTTTCGAACATGCGTGCTTGGTTCAATGACATTTACAGTCAGATCCATTTTACCGCTGTTTTTCCAATTTGTAAGAATTTTATCACTATCCTCGCTTCACTCTCCACTTTTAGCTGTCGAATAACATTGCTTCAAAACGTTATAATCGACTACATTCCACACATAATCTTGCAGTAAATCCTACATTAAGCAACTGATAATGACGACTGGATGCCTCTTCCTCTAGTGGTGAATACCTGAAGAACAGAAATATTTGGCTTGAGGCGTCATCCTTTGTTAATTTGGTCTGACTTACCGTTATGCATCATTGTTTTCAAAGAAAGGAAGCGGGAAGTGTCAGAACCAATACATGTTATTTTTATTAGCACACATTAATTACAAAGATCTCTAGCTTCATATAATATATTCAAACAGGCCAGATGATTTGTTTCGAAGTAATGGACCGAAACTCCTTTCAAATAACAGCTACTATACCTCCATTGCAGGGAAATGAAATCACTGTTATTCATTATATTCTGTTTTGTATTTGTGCATACATGCAGGACACGGAGTGACTTATCTCACATGAAATCGAATACGAGTTCATATATTAATTCATTTACATTCTGCCTTAATTCCTCCATGTAATATAAAGTCCAGGATATACAAGTTGGTAAGCTTTCTACAAAATGTAAAATATAATCGCAAAATGGAATGTACGAGTTGTGAATACAAATTTATTATTCTCATATAATTTCCATATGATTAAATCGTTTCGTAATCATTTCTATGGCGTAATATTATTTCACCCATTTTATATCGATATGCATATGTAGCATTATATATATATTAATATAAGCAATTGCAGCATGGAATGTGTTTATAAGCAATTTGAAAACACATAAAAACGTTTAAATTCATTTCAACATTTAAATTTAAGTTGTCAAAATATTATTCTCTGCTGCATCACGGACTTTTGTCAGTGAACAGGTCGCGGCTTCAAATCGACAAAAATATTTTGACAACTTAAATTTAAATGTTGAAGTGAATCTAGCGGTTTTTCTATGTTTTTAAATTGCTTATAAACACCTGACTCGCTGCAATTGTTTTCGTTTCAGCAAACAATCTCAGATCAAGTTACTTGCTATGCAAGTACATCTCCGTAATATATATATATATATAACATAACAAACTCATCAGATTATATATATCAGAACATTAGGAATGTATTTAGTGTTTTGCTTTGTTGCTTGAATAAATTCTACTCTTTTTAAAGAACAATATACACGAAAATGTGTAACTAGATACAATAATTTGATTAGTAAATCTATCCATGATCAATACACTGTAAAGACTTCCAAAATGGTATTTTCTCAAGTGAACCATCTTCAAACACGCCCTATTACTGCTTCACTTAAAACCTCCAAAAGAAATTACAGATATTTTTCTTTATGTAAATAAAAACAAACAAAATATATGCTGCAAAATCAATCGTTAGAAATAAAGATAACATTTTTCACACTATAAAACACAACTGAAACACATACATTTCGTGATTATTGGGTTGGTAGTGAGACGTTGGCTCAGAAGACAGAGGACATGCGAAGAGTAGAGAATGACAGTGAAGGAGAATATGTCGGAGGTGTGTTGGCGGGACGTGTCATCGAGGGACACTAGGCGAGGTTAGAATCGTTGAGGCTTGGGCTCGGGGAGTGGGAAGGATGAGGTGACTGTAGCACGTATATATATATATATATATATAATATATATATATATATATATATATATATATATATATATATCAACAATTGAGGGTAAAATTAATTAATCAATTTCACCAAGTGTTCAGTATGTAAAAGGACCATTTAAGGCGAATTCAAAATATTACATTATATAATTAGGGCTCAGTAAAATAAATTACTTTGCCACATACTGAACTTAGTAGAAATAGCAGCCAAAAAAAACTTTTTAGCTATTTCTACTACTTAAAGAAAATTTCTCTCAGATAATGTTTACTCCAGACAGCTATGGAGGTAAATACAGAAAAATATCACAAGTACATAGATCGTTTGAGTACGTCAACGTTTCAAGATTAGCCAAATAAAATCAGCATTTCTTTCGTCAGCTCAAAATTTCTTAATTTGGATTTGGAAACACTAAAAAGAAGGAACTTTACCTATCGGCGAACTTGTCGCTTCAGATGAACCAGCTCCAACTGCCAGTGCCAACAAATTCAAAAATACGCAGCCGTAAATTTCTGCACTCCTCATTCCACCCACGTGGTCTATCTAGCAAACATTATATTTTAACCGCGAGAACCGAGGCAGTATGACCGAGAGAAATAAATTATAATATCAACAATTGAGGGTAAAATTAATTAATCAATTTCACCAAGTGTTCAGTATGTAAAAGGACCATTTAAGGCGAATTCAAAATATTACATTATATAATTAGGGCTTAGTAAAATAAATTACTTTGCCACATACTGAACTTAGTAGAAATAGCAGCCCCCAAAAATTTTTTTTGCCATTAATTGATTAATTAATTTTACCCTCAATTGTTGATATTATAATTTATTTCTCTCGGTCATACTGCCTCGGTTCTCGCGGTTAAAATATAATGTTTGCTACGTGGGTGGAATGAGGAGTGCAGAAATTTACGCCTGCGCATTTTTGAATTTGTTGGCACTGGCAGTTGGAGCTGGTTCATCTGAAGCGACAAGTTCGCCGATAGGTAAAGTTCCTTCTTTTTAGTGTTTCCAAATCCAAATTAAGAAATTTTGAGCTGACGAAAGAAATGCTGATTTTATTTGGCTAATCTTGAAACGTTGACGTACTCAAACGATCTATGTACTTGTGATATTTTTCTGTATTTACCTCCAAACCTTCGTGAGCTGTCTGGAGTAAACATTATCTGAGAGAAATTTTCTTTAAGTAGTAGAAATGGCTAAAAAAATTTTTTGGGGCTGCTATTTCTACTAAGTTCAGTATGTGGCAAAGTAATTTATTTTACTAAGCCCTAATTATATAATATATATATATATATATATATATATATATATATATATATATATATATATATATATATATACATACATAATAGGTATCTACTTAATTCTTCGATCATGAATCTCCTTACAGTTATTATCGTTCATGACGAATATTCCTTAAATCTTTCACCCTGAACTCGAATCAGTTGGCTCATATGGACATAGGTGCTCAAGCACATATGCACCGCAGACTCCGCTATTGTAGAAACAATTGAAATAGACTTTAAGCATTATTTCGGAACACGTCATTTCCAGTAAACACAGTCCAATTATGTTTGAATTATAAATTACATGCGCTCAAATGACGCCAGATGTTTTACTTGTTTATGCTCGCTTTATAACACACACACACACACACACACACACATATATATATATATATATATTATATATATATATATATGTGTGTGTGTGTGTATGTGTGTTTGTGTGTGTAGAAGAAGAAGAATGTTGATAATTATGAACAAGTTATCATTGTAACCAAGTGGGTTTCAAAACCCTGACATCGTTAGAAATTGTAGTCAAAACCGCTATAGAGTCATTTAAATCGCTCATCGTATTTCCCTTCACGATTAAAGCTATCTGCGGGTGATATGATAAAATAGAATCAACAACTTAAATATAACTGGTTGTTTCCATATTGTAATTTCGACGGTAGAGACCTATTAAGGGATCCATTTGACTCGTCAGGGGAACATTCCTGTAAATAGAAATCAAAACAAGACCTTACCTTGGCGTTAACATGTGCTACAGCCGGCAAGGGAAATGTGTCAACCTTTATCTATATATTCAAGTTATGAATTCAAATACCAAGCACAGTGTTCATGACAAAACACTGATAAATTTGATCCACCGTAAAAACCACGGATATGATGTAAAAATACGTTACGGAGGATATATTAAAAACAATTAATAATTATTTATGAATGAATAAATGGCTAAAGCTATTATTATAAACTACATAGAAGAAGAATTTTTACAATTATGACTAAGACTTGTTCTGTACTTTATCAGTTTAATAACTTGTCCTGAACTTTTCCAACGCTAATAACATGTCCTGTACTTTTCCAGATTTATAATCTTAAGAATAGTTTTCTCTTGCTCGCATTTTTACATGTAATATATATATGTATTCGCTGATTCCTTTCCAGTGGCAGCTATCAACTCAGACGACAATTAATAAGAAAGTATTTTATGATTTCGTTCTAGTTTTCATATGTCACGTGGGCTCCAGTAGAGAATATTAGATAAGTAGTTTCTTTGTATTTTATCTTATTTTTGATATTGATCTCCGCCTATGGGAGAAATGTAATGCGGGTGTAATATTTGTTCTAAAATTTTTCTTTGATTTGAGTCTTCTCGAAATTAGTAAGTGTGGGACGTTTGTTATATTTATGTCTATCTATTAAGATATTAATAATGTCTCTTCTTTGGAAACTTTCCTTCTTACTTGGACGCATTTTCATCTATTTCTCATTTCATAGTTTTGTATGTCATTTGCTTTGATTTAATTGCTGCTGTACAAATGGCTACGCAGAAGAATGCAGCAGAGTGCATTACAATTCCTCTTGCAACCCATTATATTTTATATACCCTGCCTAAATTCATGATTGTTTCACTTTCTGAAACTATTACTAATTAGATTTGTGATTTTCTGCTGTTGAGCGCAGAAAAGACGTCTGAAATATTCTCTTTACTCTTTACTCTTTACTCTTTTACTTGTTTCAGTCATTTGACTGCGGCCATGCTGGAGCACCGCCTTTAGTCGAGCAAATCGACCCCGGGGCTTATTCTTCGTAAGCCCAGTACTTATTCTATCTGTCTCTTTTGCCGAACCGCTAAGTGAAGGGGACGTAAACACACCAGCATCGGTTGTCAAGCAATTCTAGGGGGACAAAGAAAGACACACAAATACACACATACACATACATATATATAAACATATATACGAAAGACTTCTTTCAGTTTCCGTCTACCAAATCCACCCACAAGGCATTGGTCGGCCCGGGGCTATAGCAGAAGACACTTGCCCAAGATGCCACGCAGTGGGACTGAACCCGGAACCATGTGGTTGGTTAGCAAGCTACTTACCACACAGCCACCCCTGCGCCAATACATATATTTTTAATATTTACACTCCTACTGTATTGTCATATTCCTATCTTATTTCTTCTGTTATTAAATTTCTCATACCTTTTAGTTCTTAAATCCTTTCTGTAAACCTTAATCTTCTTAAGCTGTTCCTTATTGTCTAAGAACTCGGATTGTTGAACTTTTCATTTTTCCAATAATGTATTTGTTAATACATTACCATGTCTATTATCGTAGCTATATTTGTTCGAGTTTGCAATTTCTGGATAGTTAAAATTTGAATTATATGTTTACATGTTGCTTGTTTCTTGTCTCATTATTTTAGGTTATTTAAATATTTTTTTTTCAATTTTCTTCTTTAGATGTGATATATGTTTTTCTTTATCAAGAATATATAATTTTGCATTAGCTTATTTGTAGTAACTGAATGCTACTACTCGTATGACAACAGCGTTAATGTTTCTCCATTCTGTGGGAGTACATTTCGTGGTAAAAGAGCCACATGTTTTGATTTTCGTATATTAATTTGTTGTCCATTTAGTTTTACTTGTGGGATCGGAGAATTAAGGTCTAAGTCTTCTAGTGACGAATAGATTTTGATTAAATTAAAGGTTTTATACGTTGCTGTTAATTAGCGAGTAACGTAATAATTGAAATAAAACGGCCAACGTGTAATAACCGACAAATATTTAGCGAAAAGCAATAATATTTGAAAGAGAACTTATTACTTTCTTATGCATTTAACAGTTAATATCTCATCCATTTGCTTTTGTTGTACTTGCAGTATCTTTATCGAATTTCTTGGATATTCTTCGATAGTGAAAAGCAACGATAGAATTAGAGGAGGATCTCTGTGACGCTCAACCTACTAAAAAAATAGTTGCCATACCTGCAACAAATCGTTTTGTCGTCTAAGCACAGGGCAAATATAAAATAGACGTACAAGCTATTAATAAGGCAGGAAGATCATATCTTGCGTGTATTTATTTATATCCCACCATATTTCGATGGAGGCAATAGACACATAATAATACCAACAGATATTTAACGTTTAGTGACATAGGGAGCAATCTTGCCTATCACTACTGTTTGTTGCATTGTTTATCTCGATATTTGTTGCATTGTTTATCTCGATATTTAAATCCAACTCAGCCGAAGAGAATTCTGCCTATTACCTTACAAACGTTTTTTCTTAGATACATTTTACAATGCATTATCAAAGATTATGTCCATTATTTCATGATCTGAAGACAAAATATAAGGGGGCCCTTGTTGCAAATAATAGCACGTCAAAACACCACGAAGAGGCACGCGTGGCAGTTATTGGATTAGCCGGAAACTTAATCTACTAATCCTTATACGTAAATAAGGAATTCTAAAATATTCAACAGTTTAGAGATGGTAATAACAAAACTAAATATCTCCTGGACTAAATGTTACCAAACTACCAAACTACATATGCAAATAAAGTTACTGCAAGGCCTTATGAATATTCTAATTTAAATCCTGTTAATTGATTCGAACTTCGTGCTTCGTTGTAATTAAATGGATATCAAGTTCTTAAATGCCTAATTATCTACTAAATTCTTATATTTTATGTTTTTATATATTGCATATTTCTGAAATCAATCCTCGTGTATATTCGTGTATGTGTGTGTATGCGTGTGTGTGTGTGTGTGTGCGCGTGTGTGTAAATTGTTTTCACTTTCTTCGTGTAACTGAATCTGTTTCTCCGTTTATTTAGTGCAATATAATACTCCATTTCTTCTTCACGCAGGAGAAGGTAAGAGGTTACTCAGTATTATTTTCAAACTCGTCAATCTCACCATTATCACTATAGAAGAGTTGCAGCAACGAGTGAATCATGTTCATAAGTGTCATTATTTTTGTAATATTATTTTTTTTTGTTTCAGTGGGGCGTACACATGTTCAGAGGTGGTTTTTATTTTCAGTGCAAATCTCCTATGAGACAGATAAACATGCTCTCATTAACATTAATTGCTTCTTAAATCGAAGCCACTTTCGACATAGTCAAGGAGAATGGACGTTATACTCTCCTAATGAAGGCAATATCTTTGGTGATTATTTTATAAGAGAACTATGATTTATACATTTTCGAGTGTTTGTATTTCTCTATGTGCTTATAATGTTCTGTTTTATTATTTTCTGTTGGGAGGTGTGTCAATAGATTAATTGCTGCTGGAGAAGTAGTGACTCGGATTTGAATTTTATTATGCTCAATTCATTGTAATATTATTTTATGAAGCTATAATAGAGGCCTGACTGAATGCGGTATAATAGAGGGTTCTTGTTCCAATTCCGTTATTTGATTAGAGCTATCTTTTCGTTTCTGAACAAAGATTTGATGTGATGACAAGGGCTATTTGAAACTCTCTAAATTGATCGATATATTGAAGTTCTATAATGCGTAAATAAGCTTGCATTATACCAAGTGATACTTTATATATCCACCATTGCAACTGAGATTGTGTGAGACGGATTTCTGTATGTGATCGCTTTCTTCCTGACTCATTCGTCATTATAAAATCTACAGCACTAGTTTGAGTGCACAGAAAAGAGTGTGTGTCTATCATTTTCATTCGACAAAAATAAAGCTATATCAGTTATATATGAACTAAAGTAAAGTTGATTCATGGAGACAAAGAGCGAAAAACTAGATCATCTCTCCACTGTTGAAAAACGGTGAAACTAAACTCATGAAAATTACTGTTTGGAAATGACACGACATTTAAAAAAAAAAATCAAATAATTTTTAGATATGTTACATTTAATGCAATACGACATATTGGTATGTAAGTAAAGCATCATAATAAATGCATCACAGTGCCGGACGATAGTGCTTTGAACTTAACAAGGATTTGTAGGTAGCTCTGATGACAATATCTGTCAAGAATTTCCGATTGATAAATACTGCAGTTTAGAAGAGATCGTGCCGGTTTCACAGAAGCAGAGCTAGCAAATGCAGGCACAAAGTATGTAGGACTGGGTTCTCTCTAAGGTTGTTACGGAGTCTCCAAAGGAAACGAGAAAGAAGTGGAATTCTCTCTCCCCTTGCATCTAAAAGAGTACATATGCTATATGTACTTCTTAAAATTATAATTCACCATGCTCGTCTAGTTCCATGTATCGCCATCGGATGGTATGAGTGTGGCGTTGTATATTACAGCCCTTGAGAGGGAGGATTCTCGTAGAGAGCAAATAGTAGGGCTTTGAAAGTTACATGTTGGGGTCGGAGTCTGTGTAGTTTGCATCCGTTGTATCATGCAATACTGGTTTCAAATTTTAACACAGGGCTAGTGATTTCGGTGGAGGGGTAGGTCAGTGGCATCGACACTAGTGCTCAACTGGTATTTTTTTATAGACTTCGAAGGGGATGAAACGCAAAATCGACGTCGGAGGAATTTAAACTCAGAACGCAAAGACGGACGAAATGCTGCTCAGAGTTGTGTCTGGCGTGCTAACGATTATGTGCTCGCTGCCTTATGTAGTATGCAATATTAGAAGCGATATTATCTACGTAGGAAATACGTACACGAGCTCATATACATATATATTTGATCGTACAGATTGTCATTTTCGTACAAACTAGAGAAAAGGAATTTTAGTAATCATTAACCAAATTCATAAGCATCATTTACCTTACGGTTTGGATAAATTAACTCTATCGTCTCCAGTCTTATACACACAAAATATGTATTTAATTCGCTGTGTGAGCGTATGTGCGCCAAGCCACGCTTTTGCCTCTGCTTATAACTTCGTATAAGTCTGTACGAACTAGTGTACGAGTGCCATAAGGGAGGATGTTATACAACCATCTCTGCTGAGGGTAACATTTAATTTTTTTCGCTGTGTAGTGTGTTTCTTTGATTGCTGAAAAAAAATCTTTGGTATTGTTTCTGCTTTCATTCTTAAATATAGCTTCTGGTAAATAATACACACACACACACGGACACACACACACCACACACACACACACACACATACACACACACACACATATATATATATATATATACATATATATATAATATTATTGTTATGTATACGCATAACTATCTATGGTTTTCTTATGGTTAAAATGTATTTATGTAACTTTTGTATTCAAAACCACTCAAATGTCATGCTGATGGAATATTTAAATTGCTTGATAGATGGGCAACAGTTATTAATAATAATGGAAGTTATTTCATTCATTAAAATTTATTGAAAAGTCATATATTTTTATCCCTTTTTGCATATTAAAAAACGCTCAGAACTTTAAAGGGAACCTAAACTATTCTTTCATTAGCCCGTTGTCAGCCATGTGCATATTTAATCGGGAGTTTTTGGTAGTTCTTTAATGCCCCGGCACTTCAAGCATGTTGGAGATGGGTCGTTTTTACTGTTGCTCCTTTAATATACATATGTATATGAATATTAATTTAATTTTTGAATTTCCTATACATGTTTTCAGCATGCTGACTACCTGATGAAAATCATTAACGTGATTAAAACGATAGGTGTCTGTATTTTTGACCATTTATTTGCTGTAAATATTCATATAGGAACAATATGCTGAAAAAAACAATTACCCCCCACAATGATTTAAAAACATGAAGAAGAAATATAATGAATAAATTTTCACAAAAAAAACACATTACTAAAGAGAGAAAATTTAATTAAACATGAACGATATTAAACGTATTGCTAACGGTATCACTGAATTCTTTTTATCGCATTGTCTAATTGAACAAAAACTTTGTTAATGAGATTTATTGTGAATTATTGTTGGCGTCAAATGTTTTAAAGATATTCTAACATTTCAGCCAAATCTCTCTTTATAATCGTCAATATTTCGTAAACAAAACACACACATGTTACATAGAAGATAACAGAAATATCAGAATCCTATATATTCACGCATACATGCAAACAAGCATACATGCATACATGCAGTTATACATACATTTATACATAGATATACGTATTGTGCGCGGGTAAATCGTACAGTTGCGAGTCTATTAAACAGGGGAAAATTAAACAAAAATCCACATCTTATCAGACTTACAACACATAAAAAAAAACCACATGGTTCCGGGTCCAGTCCCACTGCGTGGCATCTTGGGCAAGTGTCTTCTGCTATAGCCCCGGGCCGACCAATGCCTTGTGAGTGGATTTGGTAGACGGAAACTGAAAGAAGCCTGTCGTATGTATATATATATATGTACGTGTGTGTGTATGTTTGTGTGTCTGTGTGTGTCCCCCTAGCATTGCTTGACAACCGACGCTGGTGTGCTTACGTCCCCGTCACTTAGCGGTTCGGCAAAAGTGACCGATAAAATAAGTACTGGGCTTAAAAAAAGAATAAGTCCCGGGGTCGATTTGCTCGACTAAAGGCGGTGCTCCAGCATGGCCGCAGTCAAATGACTGAAACAAGTAAAAGAGTAAAAGAGTAAACCGTTCTTTCTCTTCATTTGATTCCTGATGCTCAAGGCAGATTTTGCATGTTATACCTACGTAGAAGCATGCTTCAACTATTTCCAGTGTCCCAAATTCTCATATAATTACATTTGATTTCAGATATACTTGAAATAATTAAAATGTGGGACAACGGGAATGTGACTCAGAACGTTTTCACCATAATTAAACCTTGTGTTACTCTAGAATTCTCCAGTTATTTACTTTGCATCTGCAAAATCCTCGTCGTATTAACTGCTAAAATACTATTATTGGAATAGTATGAAGCGGTATGTTATAATATGTATGCATGCATATATGTATGTATTATGTAAGTACATGTATGTATATGTATATATTTATATGTATGTGTATGTATTTATGTGTGTAATAAGTTGGGAGGTAGGTTTTTAAGTATGTATGCCCGGATGCATAGAATACTTTTCCTCCAGGTGCCAAACTACGTCTGATAGGTGAGTGAGATTGTCCATGGTCGATCGCGGTTGTATAGGAATCTAAAAGAAGTAGTGAAAGCTATTTAACGTAAGATTTGTGTGCTAGTGACTGATGTGCATTGGATTTTAATGCATATGCATGTTTGTGCGTATGTATTTTGCATCTAGACACACAATATGCCTCCGTCTGTATACATAAATATACACATACATACATGCATACATACATACTTACATACATACATACATACATACATACATACATACATACATACATACATACATATATACTTACGAACACAAAAAGAAACATACATACACACGCACACGTATTTATATATATATTTACATCCCTTTATAGGATATGAAAATTCCAGTACCTGATACATATTATATTAACCATTGATGTATTTATTACTTGCACTGAATCAGATAGACGACGGTGGGGATTCGTTTTGGTGCAATTATTATCACGTACAAAACAATCCCACTGCATTTGCAGTGACATTTCGCGAGCCCTAATATAAATGTGATACTGTGTTTAATGACGTTCACATACTGAATTTTCACACTGGTGAGATTTAAACAATGATGACTTACATTAATATAATTAAAGATATTGATATTGTAAAACCTTTTCACCAATTTGCGAGTTTGATATGAATATACTTATGTACATGTGGATATCAATAATCGAAACTGGGACAGGTGAATATAAACTACACATTTCACGTTACTATTAATAACTTTTGAGACAGATTTGCGTACACATTCCCATCGTATAATTTCCATTAAAATCTGTCGATGAATGATCATTTGGGGTTATTGATTATTAACATCAAAATCATATGACGTAATTATTGTACATAATATCTAGTTTTCCGTATTATCCATGCTGTTACACGAGGCAACTGCCTTCCTTATGCAGTTTAAACTCTTGATACAATGATCACTTATAGAGTCACATGATATTTGAGTGTTATCAGCAACACCCAAGGAAACTCTACATCAAATGGACGCAAGTCATGTACAAAATATCTCCATAAATGGAAGCGCAGCAATTAACGAACTGCAATCACAACTGTGACAAATACGGCAAAGCTTCTAGTTCTTTAATCTTACATTAATTTGCAACCCATGGAATTCGGAAATATGTTTCTGAAGTTGGTGGGCAGAAATAAATGCTCTTAATGTCATTACGTGCATTTCAGTACTCTCTCTCTATATATGTGTGTATGTATGTATATATATAGGAGGGGGCGAAACGGAGTGAGAGAGAGAGAAATACAATAGCTGAGAGCCACCTATGATCAGTATAGAAAATACGTAGTGTGCTCAAATTCATTTCAATTCTTGCAAAACTAACTCAACAGGGTTAAATAAGGCAATAATAGAGGTGCAAGAAGCGCTAATGGAGACACTAATGCAAACACACACATAAATACATACATACAAAACATACAATCAAACACACACAGACGCATATATGCTTTATTAATAAAGCTGAAAAGACGTAAAAAAACTGCTCCTGTTCATGAAACTCTGATTAACAGGTCTTATGATGCCTTTGCAGCTTTATTAATAAAATGTATTTCCCTACCTTCGGTATTTGAATGCTATTTTTCTGACCTTGTTTCACATGTATTTGCTTCAATCAAGCATACATATATGTACATATATATAAATGCACAGACTCACATACACACATATACACCCACACATGTCGAACGACGAGAACGAGTGATCAACACCGCATAGTTGGATAGAATTTATTTATTTGCGTATTAGGGCTATCATTGGTTTCTTATTAAAAAGTTATCTTAAGATCTTAACGATGTTTCAAGCCGAGCACATACAGGAATGGTGATGGTCTCTATTTGCAGAAAATTTCGTGAACAAAACTTTGGGGAAAAACA
>NC_043000.1:145219651-145234651 GCF_006345805.1 Octopus sinensis | reverse complement strand
ATACTATAACCTCAGGCCAACCAAAGATTTGGTAGACTGAAACAGAGAGAAACCAGCCTTATATAAGTTCATATATATTAATTCAAAACGTATATACGGATAAAAGTATCGTTAATGATTTTTATCAAGTAGTCAGCATAGTATAAAAAATTATACATTAAATCAATAATAATCTGATTATGTTTATAATAATATCAAGCGAGAGCGGGCGAAAGCGACTTTTCTCCAGCATTTCTGTAGTGCCGATACCTTCAAAAACTACCAAAACCCCAGCTAAATTATACACGATGTTGAAAGCGGGCTCGTGAGAAAAAAATTAAAAAGTCATCACGTTAATTGTAATTTGGTTCCACATTCTGGATTAAAGCAAAAATATCTCTTTTCCTTCGTCAACATAATACAGGGATAGGAGAAATATAAGCCCAAATAACTGTCCGTAGTTTTTGTAGGTATCGGCACTTCAACAATACCCGATCACCCTTGATATAATTTCATACAATATAAAACATAAACGTCAGGTTTCGCTTATGAGCGAACAGCTTGCGTGAAATAAGAAGGTAATGTACTGTTGATACCAATCACGGAAATAAAGCAAAACATCAATGAAATGCTTGTAGTAACTCTGAGAGATAACGGCTACAGTTTGACGTAGATTTGAACATTGTAGTAGAGGAGTAATTACTGTAGAGCTACTTCGTAGATCACATTTTCGTTCTTTTCGTTCAAGAGCATAGATGAATAATTTATCTGGACGGCCAACTCTGGAACAACCGATGTAGAACTACCTAAGTGAAAAGCATGACGTTCAAATGTCAATTCGGACAAGTTTCAGCGATTGACCTTGTGCTTTAGTAATTGTCATGGTGAAGCTGAATTTTGGATGGAGCTGAAGTCACCTCGTACGGTAGGGGAAAGCATTTTGTGGTTAGCAGAATTTCCAGAATAAAAACGGTATCGCTTTTACCATAATAATTTGGACTTCATTGACATGGTTCATCATTTATCTGGCCACAAGGCGAGTTCCGTTGCATAGTGTGGGTGTTTTTAGATTGTGTAGGAGGATAATAGGGCAATCGAATTTTAAGTGACGTTCGGGCATTGTAAAAAGTGTACTACTGTCAGAACTTTGTATGAGTAAAAGCAGAGAATATGTATAATATGGATTATTTTCTAAAGGCATTGTAAAAATAATTAAACGTTGATTTAAATTGCATGGCTACCTTAAGGAAATGCTAATGTGCAAATATCAGCAGTTTGCTGTGAATGGCATTGTACTACTGTAGTAGATATATATATATATATATGTAGATATATATATATATATATACATACATACATGCATGCATACATACATACATGCGTACATACATACTTATATATATATATATATATGTATAATGTTTCAGTTTCTGTCTACAAATGTCCATTCATATGACTTTAGTTTGCACGGAAATATAGTTGTACACAGTTACCCAATATGGAATGGGACTGAATCCGGAACCCGTGTTGTAGAATAAAACGTCATAGCACACCGACATATATGCGCCTGAATATTGTAGTAGTGTTCATTACCATTTTATTTCCATTGTAATATTGTTCGGCAGAGATACCTGCAGCAAATCAAAAAAACGGAAGGAAGAAGTTAAACGTGTCTCTTGAATGACCTGATCTAGCACAGATGCATTTGCATAATGGAAGCGGAATCTGAAGACCATAAACACACGTGGATATATTTCACATATATTTCGTAATAGAAGATTTTTGCTACCCTAATCTCACCTGCTCATTGAAAAGATCATGTTTAAATGCTAGAAACTTACGTCCTGGCAAGCTATTAGGGACTGCAAACATTTCTATGTGTTTATGCCGATCTTAGAGATTTGTTGGTACGATTTAAAGTTATAATGTGTAATTTTTGACACCCTTTACCGTTCTTCTAAATCAAATTCCATTCATTTACCTCTTTACAACATAAGAATGCATGGACCTCTATTACCATCCCATCTCTTCTAATGCTTCCATTTATCTTAATTTCATATTTTCACTTTTACTCTTCACATTCCATGACGATCAATTTTGAAATATCAGCATACACACAAATAAACACATACACATACATACGTACAAAATACGTACATACATATATATATATATATATATATATATATTATATATATATATATATATATATATATATATATATAATATATATATATATATTATATATATATATATGTATGTACATATATATACATATATATATATATAGTTAATCCAAACATGAAAACACAAAGAGAAAACACCACAACACGAAGACGTAGAACAAATATAGTATTATTGGACGCTCAGGAAAGAATGAAAGAAGGAGGGTTTAACATTTCGAGTGGAGCTCTTCGTCAGAAACATAGGAAAAGGAAAGATCCAAAGAAGGGAAGACGGAGACTGGAAATTCTGAGCCCTTCAACTCCTATGTATTCAAACAATTAAGCACCTGATTGTGTTTCTGCATGTATGCGTTGTTTTATCTCTCGTTGCATGCGGAGAATATTCGTATATTGAGCAACTGAAAAAGTGCACGCCAGAAAGAAGGCTAATCATGAAAGTGAGGTTTTCTTTCGATAAGAAATATAAAAAGCCAACTTTTTGACGAGGTAAAACACTTTTAGTTGGACCAGTCTTCCACAATCCTTCAACATAAATTATCGAATTAGAAATTCAAAGAAATTCAAAGCTCTTTTTCTTCTCTTAATACATTAAACAACAAGGACACATGATCGAGCAATTAACATACATCTGTTTGAAAATTTGTAATTAATTAACTGATGAAGAATGCTGGAAATTGATAATTATGTGACTTCTTTTATAATTCTGTAACTGTGGGTTTCACTTAACAGAAAATAAAAGACAAAATACGTTTAATTTAATTATCTTTTGACATGAAAGCAACGGAAGTGTTCGGTGACAAATGATTTCTCTAATAAACAAGTTGTTATTGATGCTATATTAATTGTTATCTGCAAAAAAGTTAAAAGAATGAACGTTTAACTAAAGTTTTGAGGATGTATATGAGGCTACACATATCATGTTCTGTATTTAACCACTATAAGCCTTATTCTCTCTCCTCTCCCTTCGTCTCACACAATGAGTTTGTTCTTATCAGTTTTGAAAATATACCAATATTTTGACGCAGTCAATGCTATCGATGGCAATATTGTATAGACACTTTCAGAAGGTAAATGTAACCCCATTGTACAATAATCCTTACAATACTAACCCGATTTTAACAAAAATGTGGGTACATCTCTTTTACTATTAGCCTTATTGTGAGGACGATTGTATGGTCCAGCAACTGTCCATAGTAATACATCGATGTTTCCAAGCAATTTGGTAATTAGTAATTTTACTTTCATGTTTGTTCATCGTTCGTTTGTAATTTATCAAGATATCTCATTTATCAGGATGTTTAATTCATCAAGATTACGTTAATTCAGAAAAGCTTTAATAATTAATAGTATTGCATGATTTCTATAAGTTTTTGAAATCGTAGTTAGTGTTGTGTAGTCCAATGCCGAAAATCCGTCGGAGTAGACATTTTTAAAACGAATACCATTAACATTTGTGGGATTGTGCTTACATTATTAGCTGTTATGTCATACTCTTCTTTAAATTAAATGTCAGGTATTGGAAGTGAGATTTAACTCGTATTTATATTACGTAGAAATATCATGTGGTACATTTCATGTTCGTAGAATTCCATTGTTTTATTTTATAGCAGTTACAGCTTAAAAATCAACGTAACATGAGCGATTACTATTATGTTTGTTAAACCACTCTACTTACATTTTAGAGGTGGGGTTCAATTTTTAAAAATTGCTTCCATTCTGCAACGTGCTCCTAATGAAACCAAATTCATTTTATCTCTATTAAACACCAGACATATAAATTTACAGCAATTACTTTTCCGTTTCTTAAACACATGCCTGGTTTTCTGTCGTAATTGGAATGGCTTTGGACAATTTATGAATCATTATATCTCAAATAATGGCAGTTGCTTGCGAACATTTTCTACTTGATTCTTCACATCAAAGTATCAAATGTTAGTATGATGCTATTTAATAAATATGCAACTTAATACCAAGTGACATTTATGTATAAGCAGTCAATAATATTATTTGCTACAGATCTTACGTCAAAATAATTAAAACTTGTATTTATCCTATATTATGAGTTAAACGGTTTCATATGTTGCCTCAAGAAACAATTGGAAAGCACAGAATTAGTCTATTCTATGAAAGCAGTGATTTGTATCACTTAAGCTTGGAAATTGCCTAATTTGCTAATATAAATAATTCTATATGAATCAACATTATTGGATTATATCGCTGCGTTTTATCTATCGCATTCACTTCTAGTACTCTCATATATAACCTAGCATACATTTCTATAATGGTATAAAATTTAAGCAATGCATATAAACACAGGTCTATGTTTGCATCTACAGAAACACACATATACATAATTATCCAAAACAGCTATATGCACTTAAAGACATACGCGCACATCTTTAAACAGACAAAGAAACACACATTAAAACACATCCATATAGATTATACAACATATGGCATATTGAGCATGTGTAAAAGTTTAGTATATATAAGTATAAAACATGTATGCTTGTATGTATCGATATATGCATATATCGTTCACATAGGAGATCCAGAGATTCTCCGAACAGAAGACTCTTAGTAGTGCTCAAACATTCAACCTTAGACACAGGACCTTACATGTATATGAATATGCATCCATATATATGTGTAAGCATGTATATTTACATATATACATTTATACATATATATTTGTTAATATAAATACGTATGTAGCTCCCTGTATACTCATCCAAGATGGTGATATGTACTAATGTTCCACGGAACAGGCTTGACAAATTACTGAGAAATATTTCTCGGCATGAAGCCAGTGATACCCTTTTTAACCTATAAAGAATATTCACCCACTAATGCGCTGTCCAGCACTTATTCTCACTCTTCGATATATATATATATATATATATATATATATAACATAGCTTGAAAAGGGATTTATGAGTGGCATTAATGGTATAATTATTAAAAACATTTTTATCTTTGTATGCAAAGATACAGAAATTCTTTTAAGTTGTGTATTAATCTAAGTATCATTTTGAAATGATTTTTAAAAGAAAACATTTTGTGCTGTCTTTGAAAATGCAAATGACTAAATAGAAATTATTCCAACGTATTTATTTCGTAACTGTAACTATTATGATGAATGGGCAGCATTTGTTGTACGTTTTGTGACTGCAGTAGTTTTAAGGAACGATACACTTTACTTTTCTTGAAAGGCTGTACGTTGTATATTTAATTGGCATATACAAAGTTCGGCGACTTAGCTGTTAACGTTTCTATCATGTATCGATGATCTGCCATAAGTCACGTGTAGCTCATATAGTTTACGCTTAGTTAAATCTGAACTAGTCTATGATATATTTCGCCTGCACCGTCAACAAAATACTAAGCATTTAGTACATCAAATTAAATACTTAGCCTGTATTTTCTGATGCTATCTAAAAGCAAAATAGAAAAATAAAAATATCTATTTATATAAATTAATTATGCATTCCTGGTGTGTTATATATTAATAATATTTATTTAAGCTTGCAATAATGAGAAATATAGTTGCAATTGAAATGTGGAAAGGAATCGTAATAGAAAGGAAGAAGAGGAGAAGGACGGGTAGATAACGAAGAACAAATGCTGAATGAGAACCCGGCTGTCATTAATTTGTTACTTCGATACACCCTCCAGGGCTGAAGTAGGTAATGAATTAAGAGTTGTTTTCAATGGAACGGAAACGAGTGTTTCGAATGGAAAATACTCTTTATTGTGAGACAGCTGATAAATAACATGCTGGTTTATGCAGTTTACCCATGTTCTCCTTGTTATCTCTCTTTTCTAGTACTTCTCGTTATATCACAGGCTAAAGTTCTCCTCACACATTCTTTTGTTCTGACCAGCATTTAAACAATCTATAAGGATGTTTCTTCAAACAGCATAGGGACAACTAAAATAATACACGATGGTCCAAGATGTGTATGGTAATCTGGAGGGCGGGGAAATCTTTACAGTCATATGAATGTGTCAAAGTAGAAAGTTCGAACTTATTCAACTTTCCCCTCTTCAAAGACAATAAGTATAACCATCATCAAAAAGATACTTAAGAGATTTTTAAATTTAATTATAACTAATTTTATATATTTTACACTCTCTTTAAAATACTTATATGAATATATGAATGTATGAATACTTGCTTGAGAATATGCACACACAGGCACACCCATTACACACACATTACACACACATTACACACATTACATACACACATCATATATACACATACACAAGCGTGGCTGTATGGTATGAAGTTTGTTTCCCAACCACATGATTCCGGGTTCTATCCCACTGCGTGGCACCATGGGTAACTGTCTTCTACTATAGCCTTTGGCCGACTAAATCTATGCAGGTGCGTTTCGTAGACGAAAACTGTAAAATGCCCATCCATACATATTCAGTGAAGGCGTTATTTGGCTCTGGGGTGAGGTCCTGAGAAAAAGCGCGCTTTACTCTGTCTATAGACAGGGTAAAGCTTCTCTTCTACCATGAATGTCATTAGTGAAGAGTATGACTGATTTTCCGAGAACACGATAAGGTTATTTTATAGTTGTGTGAGAGGACCGCTCACAGGGTTATCTATAAGAAACACATGAGTCCATGTATCAATGTCTGCTGGAACAGCAGCAGGAACAGACTGATGTGGAGAAGACTTCGGTGGAATTTCCGCGTATTAAGTTTGTAATCTATGTACATAAGATGAAGTCGGCATGTAGGTTTTCTTTTAGGTGTGTTTGTGTTTTAATTGAAAGACATCAGTTTAGCTGTGTGTGACTGCACATGTCCAGGGGCCTAGAGATAGGCGAAAACCTAAGCATAAGAGAGAAAGTGCCAGAAAGAGCCGGGCAAAGAAAGAGAATTACATGGTACGTGACTATCTATAGTTGGCCGGCGGTAATGCCACCTGTCGGTAATACTACCGGAAGTTGCAACTTATTCTAGAATATTCTGTAGCGAATATTAATCCGACTTTAAACGTAAGACAATAGTAAGAGGTTTATGATCTGTAAAGATAGTAAAATATCTTCCCTCGAGAAAATATTTAAAAAATAAATATTTGACAGCCAAGGAAATCACTAAAAGTTCTCTACCGAAAGTGCTATAGCGTGTCACTGTTGAGCTGGCGAGTATACAATGCCAAAGGCTGCAGATTTCCTTGATAAGATTACAGAAATACTGAATCAACAGCTGAATCAAATACATCAACAACCAGCCAAAAGCTTTGCATTAGATTTGGAGTGTGCCAATAACGATACTTTAGCAAGTTTATTTTTGATAGTTTGGAAATTCTCGGTAAGTGATGGTGAAGGGGAGATAACCTCAATCTTTTTCCTTGCGATCCTTCAAATGAATAGTGACAGGGACCAATCTTTTCGCGCAGTGTGTGATAAAACATCGGTAAAATTTACCATACTTAGGAAACGGCGAATCTGCTTAAGAGCAGTGGAAGCGGTAAGTGGATGTGGAAGCGGTAAGACCATTGGAAGTGGTAAGTGGCGGTCAAATACGAAGAACCAAATACTTACTTGGCAGTGTTATTCTTCACTCGGTAATAACTGAGGCGGTGAAAAACCAGTGTTAGATGCTGAATATGTTCCTCCTTTTTGTCTATAAACTTTGGACTACTAGTTGTATCCCGCAAACAAAAAACACATGGAGAGACATTCAAACGAACCAAAAGGTGTAGTGACACCAACTGTTGGTATATCGTCTGGGTTGCGAGGAAATTGATGATACGCCCAGACGAGGTCACACCTGGAAAAAGCTGTGTACTCATGAAAGGTAGAAGAAAAATCCTGCATGAGAAATAGGGTATCTATCCGGGATCGTAATAACATTTAACATGTTATAGCCCCCGACTGGACGAAAAAGAGCAGATCTTTCTTGAACCAAATGAAGAGGTGAAGACCATGCTCTAGTTCAGGGATGAATAAGCCCCAGCTGCAGCCTGTAGTCGAATTCGGCTTTCCCATCCTTGAGATTGTCTGAAGGTAAAAGTTCAAAACGAGCAAGGACTGGTGAACCGGTAACATTCCCTCAATGTTTCGTAGAGTACATCTTTTTACATCTCTTTAACGCCGAAACGTATATATAGTTAATCAAAGTCGGATGGATTCGTTATGTTTTCTCTTTATTTGCGTGAGTTGTAAAGTACTGCTGTCTGGGAGATAGTTTATGGTAGTGGAATAGTATTTTAATTGCTATTTCTAAATTTCTGTATGTGGTGAAGCAAATTTTGCTGACCCTAATTATAATTATGCTCATGATTATAGAATTTTTGAATAAGTTTACCGATAATGGTTCTTTTAACATACCGAACTACTTGGTAAAATTATTAATTGATTAATCAATTTTACACCCTATTATATATATATATTATATAGAAGGAACTTCTACAGGACTAGAACTGTTTCATTCAAAAGAAATCATCAGGAAGCTCCTGATGATTTCTTTCGAATTTAACAGTTCTAGTCCTGTAGAAGCTCCTTCTATATAATAAATTAATTTACTCTGCTATGTATTGAGTACCTTATTTACTGTGGTTAACCCCGACTCAACCCGGGACCTACATATATATATATATATATATATATATATATATATATATATATGTGTGTGTGTGTGTGTGTGTGTGTGTGCGTGCGTGTGTGTGTGTATTTTTGATTTGTTAATGTTTGCCTGTGCATATGTGTTAAATTTTGAAGCAAGTAAGTAAATAATCCTACGATAGCTAAGAACACTTTTAATTCCAGTGCACAATATACAAGGGAGGCTTTTGGAAAATAATTAGGTAGTATAAGTGTAGTGGAAGAATATAGCAGCTACTGTAATACAATTAATGTAGAAAATACATCATACGCACTGTATAGAAAGGACGCATTGTATATATATATATATATATGTGTGCTAACCAGCCACATGGTCCGAGTTCCATCCCACTGCGTGGCACCTTGGGTAAGTGTCTTCTACTATAGCTTCGGGCCGACCAAAGCCTTGTGAGTGGATTTGGTAGATGGAAACTGAAAGTAGCCAGTCGTATATATATATATATATGTGTGTGTGTGTGTGTGTGTGTGTGTGTGTGTATTTTTGTGTCTGTGTTTGTCCCCCCAACGTCGCTTGACAATCGATGCTGGTGTGTTTAGGTCTCCGTAACTTAGCGGTTCGGCAAAAGAGCCGATAAAATAAGTACAAGGCTTACAAAGAAGAAGTCCTGGGGTCAATTTATTCGACAAAAAGTAGTGCTCCAGTATGGCCGCAGTCAACTGCATGAAACAATTAAAAGAGTAAAAGAATATAAATATAAAGCATATCTGGGATGAATGTTCATTCATTTTGTGCTTTTCAAATTTAATTTCAATTGATGGCATCCCAAAATATTGCTGTTGTAAAAAATATATAATCTCGTCTTTTTATTACTCAATTTCTTTCTTTCATTCTGTCTATTACGTCTAATAATAACCGAATAGCAATTTTCTTTCTAGATATACCTAAATAGAAATATATTAATAAATAAATAAGACTGATATTAAATTTTTGGAAACTAATAGTCAATAATTAGCCGAGTTATTGGATATAATAAGCTCACATCAAGTTAAAGGGATACCTTAGAGTAAAAATACTTCAAACTGTATAAAAAATTTGAAGGAAAAATTATAGTAATACAAATCATGCACACACCATATAGGAACCGCGGCCATATATACATGCAAACATGTGGAAGCATATATATATATACACACATTGCTTACATATACTGTCAGTTAAACAAATATAATATACTGATGCTATTAAATACAGAAGTACAAAGCATATTACAAAAATGAAGAAATATAATATAGTTAAATGTTAAACATGTAAAGTAAACTAGAGATAGGGTAATACATACATGCACACAGACTTATGAGCATGCATGAATATGTACTTGCATATACACAGACACATTCAAACATATAGATAAAAGAGAAAGTGAGAGAGAGAGAGAGAAATAGTGATAGATTGCTGATACATGTATATATGGTATACAACGACATACATACTTGTTTGGAGAAATAAATGCCCATGTATGTATGTGTATTTATGTATGTGTGTATATATGAATACATACATACATATACATTGAAATACACTGACGGGCAACGTTATAATATTCAGCGAAATTCTCTGAGAACTAGAATTGTCTAAAAAATCAAATTTAAATTTCAGACTGGCTTTGAGAAAATAGAATAAAATAATCGTATGCTGCCTGCTGAAACCAAGTATTTTCTGGTGAATGGTCTTCAATCTAATTGCCATTGCAGGTTAGCGAAATTCCAAATTATAGGCATACACCACATCATTTCTTTTAGATTGCTGAATTTTGATAACAGACTCTTTGCAAAAAATAATCTGAAAGCAAAATCACAAAAGAACAAAACACAACAAAAAATTAAAAAGAATTAAACCAAACTGAAAATAGATTCAAAATTAAGCATTTGTGATTTCTATTTTAGTTATATGTTTTTCTTGATTATCTTCTCTTGTTTTTGTATTTATCTTATCTTGGAATTCTTTGTCAGTGCGAAATATTATATGTGTTGCCTGTCTGTGCTGACGGTGTATTAGGCTCGTTAATTTTCATGCTTCTGCATATTTAAATCTGTATTTATTTTGAATATTGTGAGGTGTATGAAATTTCTAAAACATTCAACATAATATCCAAATTCACACACACACTCACACACACACACACACACACACACACACACACACACACACACACACACACACACACACACACACATACAGACACTCACGCACACAGAGCTTTAAACTTCCCTTATATATTGATCAGGGCGCCTAGAACCTGACGGTTATGGATTATGATTGACATTTTTATATTTATCTCTGTATATATATTTTATATGATATTTTCATATGCATGTATTAAAGTTTTACGTGTTGTTTCAAATGTGGCAATACATTGCTATGTTGAATTTGTGTGTTTGATATATATAGAAAACGAGAATTAGTACGTCTTTCCTTCAACAAAGATTGTGTTTGTGGTTCTGTGTGCATATACATGTATGTGTACTCGCGCGCGTGGATATGTTTGCGTGTATATCGGCGAGTGTTTACGTCCGCTTTGCTGCCTCAATTTATGAATTCATTTGTATGGAATTTGCAATATTCCGAGAGAATGGGACAAATATTCGCAGAGTGACATAATTACAGGAACCAGGTTAAAACGTAAGCATAAATGCACAGTATTCTCGTTCTGAATTATAATAAACTACACATAAACTCCCAAGTGTCCACCGTCGCGTTTGCGAACCGATTGTGACTCTTTCGTTTCTGTTGTAATGTACGAGCGACTATACATATATATTTGGACAAATTTCATCTCTAAATAAATAAGACCAGTAAGTCTACTTCGCTCAAACTAAGTATTCTGGCTACACAGTAGAAAACGTACAATCTTTCTGTCGAAGAGCGAATGCTCGAATACTAATACATCTGTTTGTTGTCTATACCACTTCTCTTCGTCTTCTGTTTTGTTTGTGAATTCTCCCTATATATATATATATATATATATATATATATATGGTTCAATGATGGTGACCTCTTAGAAAAAAACAGGTGCAGTTTGGTTATCATTGCAAGACATTTTGCTTTTTTCTTTCTTCCGCTTTCCTTCTTTTCTCCTCTTTCTTTTCCTCCTCGTTCAGTTATATATATATATATATATATATATATACACATACAAAATTGAATTTTCGGAAAAGGAGACAGTACATATTGTATTCTAAATATAACTCAAAGTGGAGAAAAAGAAAGAAAGAGGGAAAATAGAAGGAAAGTGGAAGAAAGAAAGAAAGCAAAATGTCTTTTAGTGATAACCAAATGACACCTTTCTTTTTGAAGGGATCACCATCATTAAACCCATTCCAATACAATGTTAAATGACTAACTAAATAAATGATTGGTAAATTGAGTATAGGGGTGTACTCCTTCTCTGTCCTCCTCTCCCTATCTCCCTATCTGTCTGACTATCTATCTATCTATCTATCTATCTATCTATCTATCTATCTATCTATCTATCTATCTATCTATCTATCTATCTATCTATCTATCTATCTATCTAGTTATCATTCTCCATTGTCATGGAACCTCACCCCTACAAGAAAAAAAACAGCATCAATGTTCTCTTCTAAACAAAACGCACCGAAAACATCTGTTTTATATAAATGAACAAGCTGTTTGTACATTCACATTTTATTTGACAAGTTCGAGAAAGAAACGAACCCGCTAATAATAATAATAAGATATTTTCCAAAATTATGACGACTTTTTTCTCAATACATACATGTATATACACACAGGCACACTCATACAAACATACATACATACAGACACACACACACAAACCATCGCACGCGCACTTATACATATACAGATACACGCAGACATATGCACACGCGTGTGTTTGTGCACTCGCCTTGAAATCGTGGATTATGCACCTTCGTCTAATTGTTAAAATTTCCTTGTTAAATAGCACTCATCCATATGTCATATATTTCCAACAGTAATAATTATTACATGGTTAAAATGTTATTTGAGTGGAGAGATGCACAGAAAGAGAGTTTAGAGGAGGGGTTATGTTCTGGTAATGAGGTTAAAGAACTGCAAATAGAGGGGGAGTAGAGGACAGTTTTATTAAGAGCGAGAGGTAGAGAGAAAGTGACAGAGGTTAAGCTGTAATCTGATTGGGGGAAGTGAGACGTGAAGAGATGTAGAAAGCGAGAAAAGATAACGATGTGAAATGGGGAATATCATGGTTAAAAGTTTAGTTGAACTAAGCAGTAAAGAGAAAAAGAGCGAGAAATATATAGTGTTTAGCACAGAGAAATGTTAGACATTATACATTATTGTGACTGACATGAAAATAACATTTTTATTTTGAAATTTTTATATCTTGAACAGGTGCTCGATTAAAATTTTTATTCCTATCGACATATGCATTGCTGGAATGTGGAAAGAAGCCTTATATTAAATAACATAGAAAACATATATTAGATATGAGAATAAACTTATATTAGATAGCAGAATGTATTTAGCATTGATAGAAAGATAGATTTTTCAATGAAAGTAAAATAACTTACAAAATATCTAAGGACGTTATGTTTTTCTCATTTGTTATACGAACTTTGTATTGCCAGACTTGAGAAAGACACCGAGAGAAATAAAATTAGATATAAACAAACGGCTGAACTGGTAATGAAATCGAAAATAATCTTCGTTGGAAAACAACTTTGACTGAACTTTGTTACTAAAAACTATAATAGTTGGTGGTGCTGAAATTGATGGAAGGAAACAAGAGAAAGTTTGAGTTGGTAAAAGCAAGGAGGTAAAGAGATGCAATATCGAATCACTAGAACAAGCATAGGAACAGCAGCGTGTAGAAGGGAAAATATGAATCAAAGTATTTACCGTGGAATTGAAGCGGGTACTGCTAGTTAAATAGAATTGCCGAAATGTAAATAAGCTGTAACGTCAGCTGTTCGACATCCAGACAGCCGTGCAACATGGTAGGTATACATTGTCACATTTTCATGAAACATATATTTGTATATGTCTGTTAAAGTAAAGCACATTATCTGTGTGCGTTCTAGATGAACATGAACGAAACTTAAATCATGGAGAAGGACCATGCTGTCACAAAGAATATGTAAAGTTGAAAACCACGCCTTCGCGAAAGTTTAATAACTTTGTTATACGCTTTACAAGGTAATTTAATTTGTGCACCTGGTGTTCCATTTTATATTAATCATCAGCACTCTTGTATGTATTCCTTGCAAGAAACAGACATCCTAGATATTGGGCTCGCATTATATCATATATATAATTATGAATATATAAAATGAATGCAATATTTGTAAATGCAGAATTCTAGATTCAATATATTTCTCTTGGCAAATTTAGGTGCGAATCACTTTTGTTCAGAAAAATCTTAAATGCATACTGACTGATAAGGATTCAATTTCTTGAATTTCTTTGGACAGAATGTATTTCTTTAAGGAGGTTTACATTTGATATTTTGGATAATTTTATACAAACGTATAGATACATCCGAACGTTTGGGACATTTGATGTTTTCAAAAACTGAACATTTCCAAATAAGTGCCTTATCTTATTGATAATTACAGAGTGAACATCATTGAATCCCATTGAACACTTACATATTAAAAGAAAATATCTTGTAAGTGCCAGTATTATTTTTAATTCTGTTTTGCATCCCTAAATCATTAACGTAATGCCTAGCTCATTAAGTTCATTAGTGCGTGTGTGTGATGCAAATTTGATACATACAGTTCTATATTTCTGAGATGAGGAATTAGGTACATTATTTACCTTTGACGGATACTTGCCCTCATCTTGCTTGTTGTTAATACAATGTTTTTGGCTGATATACTCTCCAGCCATCATCAGGTATCTTGGGGGAAATTTCGAATTTGGAATCTCATTCCTAATGTATTTTTCGATGTAATTATTATTATTATTATTACTAGTATTATTATTATTATTACTATTATTATTATTATTATTACTCAGGTCACAGCCTGGAATCGAACTCGGAATATTAGCCCGTGCTCTTAACCACTACGCCATATGCCCTAAATAAGGAAAATAACGTAAATTTGATACAGTTTTGCTGAACGTGAGATAAAGTCAATATATATAAAAAAAACAATATAGAAAGAATGCAAGAATTTACGAGCTGCTTTTAGATCCATTGGCTGACATTTTTCGTATTACT
>NC_043000.1:145204651-145214651 GCF_006345805.1 Octopus sinensis | reverse complement strand
TAAGTACTAGGCCTCCAAAGAATAAGTCCTGGGGCCGATTTTCTCGATTAAGGCGGTGCTCCAGCATGGCCAGAGTTACATGGCTGAAACAAGTAAAATAGTAAACATTGTAAAATTGAAATCAGTGATACAGTCCTATATTTTATCTAAATATCATTCAAAATCGAAAGTTTCAATTATCGTAAAGCATGTCAATGGTATTCACATCATTATGTTGATATTCGTCCTCATATCTCTGGTTATGTTCACCATCTTGCTTCGTGCCTTATCTAAACTAAGCAAACGTTTGTTGGAAATCTTATCTGCGAGAGTGTACTTTTGTGTAGTAGGAAAATAATGAATATTAGCCACTTTTCTAAATGACTCTTAGTCATTTATACCTACTTATTGAGTGCCTAATCAGAGGTACATTCATCTTTGTGTAACCATTAAAGGTCCCTGAATTTTCAGTAGGATACACGCGAAGGAGTTTAATTTTATATCACACTGGCATTTCCTCCCAGAAGAGACATCAGACTGGTTTTGGTTGATTTACTTGATGTTGATTTTTCTTTTAGAAAAGAAATTCAGTGGGTATGAGTTTACAGAAATGCTCAATTTCGTCAAAATTATACACATACTTTTGTGTACAGCACCCTTTATCAATCCTATCTTTCAGATGCTTAGGATGATTTATAACAGCGTCCGTGTAAGAACTAGCGCTTCATCAATTAATTTTATCCTGCGCAAAATCAGGTGCTTTTAAAAATTTTCGAAACGGCCTTGAACACAAGATTGTGGTTTTCAATTAGAATTTTCACTATGGTGTTTTTGAACATAACCATATAAACATATAGTTGATATTTTCAGAAAAATAAAAGAGGAAGACAAGTGTATGAGCTACAAGCAAGTGTATTAGTTTGACGCTCGGGGAAGTGGGAACGCTTTTTATATTTCGAGCCTACGCTCTTCAACAGAAAGGAATAAAAGAAAATAAACAGAGAGAGAATAAAGAAACTCGTGGATTAATGATCAAGCATGGTGTTGGTTCGAAAATTCCAATCATGAACATTGTTATATTGCATCGAGTGTGATTCTTGATCCATACACACAAGAACAGTTCCATGTTTAGCATCACGTTAGATTTAGGATTAAATATCTGAACAAGAAAAGGAGAAAATATTTGAGCATCGAGTAAATTTCCTCTCTATGAACACGTAGTTTTCTCATTATACATTATAGTTCGCAAAGTGGTTGCATAGAAGATATGTATACTCCCACTAATGCTCACATCACTCTTATTTTCAAAGGGAAATGTGTACATTGTTAATTTAATGATTCCTATAAGAAGAATCTATTTCTGAAAACCACTCCAAAAGTAAAGTGTTAGAAAGGGATTACGGATGAATATAAATATAGCAAGACTAAATTCAGTTATACTTCTGTTAGTATACAAAACGTTTAGATTTAAAACTTCTAAAAACAACCAAATATAGGTAATCTAATGTTAAAAACTGGCATGAAATCCAGCATTATAGAAATATTAAGAAGTAATTTTAGGGTGACCACTAAAAAGTTCCTGATGATATATATTTTGTGCGGAAACTAAAGTAACATGTGCAAAGAGGAGTAACAATCCACTCATCTTAAATGATTTACAGTTTTTGTTTATTTTCACTTTCGGTTTGCTTTTACATAGATGGGCCTATGATATGGATTTTCTGGAAGGTAGTTTTCAAGACGTTACATAACTTCCATTTTGAACAGTTTGCATGCATGAATATCTAATGATTCAGGGACCTGAAGAACTCGCATTTAGAGGCATTTTTTGGTGCCAAAAAAGTGGTTTTAGGTTTCGTATGCAAGCAGGCGGCGCTCGCTCTGAGCACTCTAATTTTTTCACGGTGAACGTACCGGCCGCCTCGGGCACTCGGTGAAGAGCACTAAAACACAGAAGTTATCTTTATTCTTTATACAAATTTAACAAAAGTGTCAATGTTCTGATAGAATAAGTTTATTCTTAGTTTTAGGACTCAACAATGTCAACATATGGTCATTAAGTGTGACATTCGTAAATTTCAGTATTGCATTTTACTGCTACGTCAAAAATTTTTTCCTATGTTTATTTCCGTAACAAATATTAAAAATTGATAAATATAAATAATTAATAACGAAAATGATAAATACACCTGTATAATACTATACCTAGTTATTTGAAATATATCAGAGAAGATTAATCATATATATTCAAGTATGATAAATGTATGGAAATGGACATTGATAATTTATCATTGGTAAATATGTTATTTAGGAAATATGTTTCTTACTTTTATTCAAATGACTTTATAGTCTTAATTTTCATCTGCATATCAAAGGTTGAAAACGCAAAAACAAAAAAATAACAACAAATAATAATAATAAGAAGAAATAACTTCGAAATGTTTTACAAAGCTGGACATCTTCCTGTCAATAGTCCCAGATGAACCTCACGGCAAGAGGTGCAAATGAGAGTAGCTGTATCAAACTCCATTCTTCACCAAGTGCCACATATTAGACGAGGTTCGTCGCAATAACAGTGTAGCACAAAATGACGGTGCATCAGCATGGCCGCAGCTCTGAGCTGGAACTAGAAAAAAAAAGCTATTTAAAATGTTTCATATAAATTTTCTTTTGCTTTTAGGTCAACAGTTGTATTTTAAAAGATACATCATATAGTTACATACTAATAATTTTCTGCTCACTTTTGTATTTATAAGGTCTGAATGCAGCAACTGCTATAGAGAACAGATTATCATACACAACAGCCATGCCTTCAATAGGCTGCATATGCAATGTTTCGCTCTCGTGGTGGCATGAAGCGCTCCTCGAGCATAAGATATGAGGAAACGATACCGAGTACGCCCAGAGTGTGTCTTGAAAATACCAATTTGACCAGACCACTTTGCCTCATTTTTGATGGACATTTGCTGCTCTGCTTTTATAATTTATCGTTTTTTCTCGAAAAAAATAGAATGATGTTTGTACAAAGCGATGCCAGCCAAGAAGCAACGGATTTGCATAAAAGGCATAATTCTACAATTACAGTCCTCATCTTCACAAACACCAATTGCTGACGTCACCCTATGTTTAATCAATTCCACATTTTACTGGTCAGCGCTAGAAGCCTTGGTAAAAAATAAACATTCAGCTGACCAAAACCAGTAGTTTCTGAAGAGAATCAACAAAGAAGACCATTCGACAACGGTCTGGCGAAAAGGAGTTACGAAAGCGTTTGACGAAAATAATGACGTATGTATATAGATGACCAACCAAAGCAGTGACATTTTACATGTCAAAAGCAATTAATCTAAACAATCGCAAAATAAATGACGTCACCAAGATGTGCATGAACCAAGACGCTAAATTTTTACCAAACCAAAATAAGGGATGAGAACATCCGAAAGAAAAGCGACATGAATATGAGTGTATACATACATATATATATATATATTATATATATATATATATATATATGTGTGTGTGTGTGTGTGTGTGTGTGTGCGTGTGTGTGTGCGTGTGTACACTCTTGAGTATTGAAAATGTTGCATGACGCAACGGAAATTTGAAGAAAATAAAGATAAGGAATAAGGAAAATTTTACCGGTGAGATGAGTGTGTTAAATTACTAGGGACAAAAAGAAACTGACTGTTCCCAGATACTACAGAATATGCTTCAACACACGAACGTAAGGAATCTTGCAAACCTAATGCCAAAACGATATATATATATATATATTATATATATATATATATATATATATATAGGGCGCAGGCGTAGCTGTGTGGTAAGAGACTTGATTCCTAACCACATACTTCCCGGTTTAGTCCAAGTGCATGGCACGTTGGTGTGTTTACGTCCCAAAAAATCAGCGGTTCGGCAAAAGTTGACGATAGAATACGTACTAGGCTTACACGGAGTAAGTCCTGGGGTCGATTCATTCGACAAAAGTTGGTGCTCCGCCATGGCTTCAGTCAAAGAACTGAAACAAGTAAAGGAATAAAAGAATATATCTACGTGTGTGTGTGTTTGTGTGTGCGTGTGCGCACAACGTGTGTGCTCTCGTTTATGTGTGTCTGTAAGATAGTGTGCGTGTGTGCTTGCGTGTGTGTGTGTATTTGAGTGGTTGTGCAAATGTATTCACCAGTGTTCTCGTGCATACGCAACTATCTGGTCTGTAGAACGTACGGAAAATTGACCGGTGATGTAATTGTTAGTGACCATTCAAGTACTTTCGACAAAAAAAGGTAAAATGGCATGTAATATTACAGTAGAACAATTTGCTCTAGATTAGGGTGTAATTTTATTCAGTTTCTATTTAAGGCTCTTTTGTAAGCAGAAATCTCGCAAAAACTACCAATGTTCTACATATATATATTCATGTTAGAACATATTACATATGTTATCTAACACTCTCTCGCTCTTTTTATATCTCTCTTTCTCTCTCGCTCTCACTATATATATACACACACACACACACACACACACACACATATATATATATATATAATATATATATATATATATATATATATATATATATATATACATATATAGGGTCAGCGACTATTCTACAGGTTGCAAGACGCAACGAAACTTCTAGAAAAAATATAAAACGCAAATGAGTGGAAATCAAACCAGTGAGTGTGTTAAGTATTAAGACACTAAACAGAAATAATATGTCCATACACTATAAAATACACTTCAACACATGAAGTTTCTTGCAATTCAAATACAAAAACGAAATATATATATATATATATATATCTTTACTCTTTTACTCTTTTACTTGTTTCAGTCATTTGACTGCGGCCATGCTGGAGCACCGCCTTTAGTCGAGCAAATCGACCCCGGGACTTATTCTTTGTAAGCCCAGTACTTATTCTATCGGTCTCTTTTGCCGAACCGCTAAGTAACGGGGACATAAACACACCAGCATCGGTTGTCAAGCAATGCTAGGGGGACAAACACAGACACACAAACACACACACACACATATATATACATACATATATACGACGGGCTTCTTTCAGTTTCCGTCTACCAAATCTACTCACAAGGCTTTGGTCGGCCCGAGGCTATAGTAGAAGACACTTGCCCAAGGTGTCACGTAGTGGGACTGAACCCGGAACCATGTGGTTGGTAAACAAGCTACTTACCACACAGCCACTCCTACTATGAGTGAAAAATTTATGTCAACACAATATTATCGATGTCATGCAAATCCAAATTTGTGAAATTCTAACTCAATATCTGAAAAAAATATTTGCTGTCAAAAGACGCTACCAAAATTTAACTTCAGACATTCATTCATTCAGCCAAGAGTGACGTCATTGAATAACTAATTTACTTTATAAAAAATGCCATACTAATTTCATATTTTTTGACAGTTTGAAATATACACAGAAAAAAATCACAAAATATAACGTAAAAAATTAGTATTGTTATCTACTAAAACTGGATATGTAAAGAAAAAAGACTGTAGAATTCTATGTAATGCTCAATTCTATGTATTACTTAAAAGTTAAATGAATAATAAAAACTAGACATAATAATTATACCTAATGCGTAATAGAAACCTACTTTACGCCGCAATGATGAATTACCTGTTTATTTATTTAATATAATAATCCCTTCTGTAGAAATTAAACTTATTATTTAATAACCGAAGAATGGTTACATTCAACAACATACATTCATCAAGGACCCCACCGATAATTAAAAAATAAAAAATACAGAAAAGTCTACAAAATACCTATTTATTCATTATAATAAACTATTAATAGGAATTTATTATATATTAATTGAAAAATTATTTTAATTAATAATATTGTATTCAACTACTGATGACTACGCTTGATAACAATAGTATTAAAATAACGGATAATATTATGAAATACTAATTTACTTATTATATTATACCATTTTCGAGGAATTAAATTTATTATGTAATAATTGAAAAATTACTATAATTAATAATATATAATTATTTAATACATATAATTATATAAATAATATATATAATTCTTGATGATCTTGATGGATAATTAAAGTATTAAAATTATAGATAAGAATTCTAGGTTATGCTTAATCGAATCTTCGATACTTTTTAACATAATTATTTATTTACTCCTTATATTTAGCACTCTAATAGAGATTAACCTTATTATATGATAATTAACAAACAATATTATAATCAATAATTGAAATATTTGAAAGTCTTTCTAAATTAATGGCAACATCTTAGAGTTAAGTGCCTATTAACATTCAATAAAATTAATTTAGAAATAACTTAATTTTAATTCTTCGTGGTAAGGAACACAAGTAGGATTACCGATATTATGAGTTGGTTCATAACTAATAATGGACCAATTTAAATCATATTTAATATTATCAAACTGTAAATTCGAAATGCATTTACTAAGATTTGTAGAATTACACTTTCTTCCATAATGAAAGAACTAGTAGCGGAAGAACCAAAATACCAAAGCTTACGATGCTTAGTTTTTACTTCACACTGATATATATAATTCTTCTTTAAACATTCATTTCTTGAAGTTAAACTTGCTTTGGCCTTTCATTTTGTTCGTGTTTTTTAACATCAATATTTTTTCAGATGTTCAGTTAGAATTTCAACAATTTAGATTAGCTCGATGATGTCGAGTTGACAAGAATTTACGTACATATTGTAATAAATTTTAATAGTATGTATATATATATATATATAAAACTTAGATAAAACTTAGATATGTTTCGACCAGAGATTGGTCCAGGCCATGTCTAACTTAATAGCACCACCTGATAGGATTATTCGAATCCTATCTAAGTCAAGTTTTGTTCAAGTAGTGAGTTCTTGTTGGGTGAGTTGTATCCAATTATGGGTGGCTTATCTGGTATTCTCTGAAGGAATCTATCCAGACTCTGTTTAAAGTTGATGGGATCCTTTTCCTCTTTGATCTCCCTCGGGACAATGTTAAATAGGGCAGGGCCTGTTGAGGAAAAGAAATTATGTTGCAGTGTACATGTATGTTGTGATCTTGAATTTGGCAGGGGACGTATAGCCCGTGGTCGAAGTCTTGGATGAACCTTGAAGCTATATATATATATATACACACACACACACACACATATATATATATGTGTGTGTGTGTTTGTGTATACATATATATATATACATATATACATACCTGTCTCTCTCTCTCTCTCTCTCTCTCTCTTTATATATATATATATATATATATATATAAAACGAAACACGAAAACATATCTAATGTTAAATGCTAGTGTTGAATATTTCAATATTTCTACCAACAGAGTCATGTTTCATAGACGCTAAAGAAATTCATTTCCCTAAATTAGAATAAGCTGTTACAACATTACTCATCACATATCGTTTTCCCAAAAGAAATGAAGCAATGATCAGTAGCCGAATCACACGTCAATTTTTTACACAAATTGCTCTGGTTAACTAGCTGTGAAGTCATAAGAATAAATACACACTCACGCACAGAAACAACACACATATGTGTGCAGATATACATATGTACACTTATGCATTTGTATATTTGCATTTATATATACCTACCTGAGAAGGCATGTGAATTAGTGGTTTATAAATTTGGCTCACGATCGCAAGGCCGTGAGTTCATTTCCCGGCGACGTGTTGTATCCTTGAGGAAGACACTTCAGTCTACGGTGTTCCAGTACACTCAGCAGGCAAAAATGAGTCGTACTGGTGTTTCAAAGAGCCAGGCTTGTGACATTGCGTCACGCAGCATCTCCCTTAGGATTACGTCAAGGGTGCATATGTCAGTGGATTGTTCACCCACATGCACGTTAATTTTGTGAGCAGGTGAACCGTTGATCGGACCAGCTGTATGCCACATCGACGTAACCGACGGATTGCCAGCTGGTTATACCTATCTGTAAATAAATACATATATTCACACATACACATGCAACCCCCCACATACGCACGCACACATACAAACACACACACACAATTATATACATGCGAGTGCATGCGTACACCTATATTTATAACCTATATTTATAATCAGGCGGCGAGCTGGTAGAAAGGTTAGCACGCCGGGCGAAATTCGTAGCAGTATTTCGTCCGTCGTTACGTTCCGAGTTCAAAATTCCGCCGAGGTCGACTTTGCCTTTCATCCTTTCGGGGTCGATAAATTAAGTACCAGTTACGCACTGGGGTCGATGTAATCGACTTAATCCGTTTGTCTGTCCTTGTTTGTCCCCTCTGTCTTTAGCTCCTTGTGGGTAGTAAAGAAATAGGTATTTATAACCTATGTTGATACACGCAAATAGCTGAGGGTCACTTGAACGAGTATGTGCCTGTGTATATCTATCTCTATCTATATAAACGGCAGTTTGTCTGTGCGTGTTTCTGTGTGTCTGTTTGCTTGTACCCTCACCCTGACCACGGCTTTCTACCGATTCTGATGAAACTTGACACACACATAGCCCAATGTCATAATTCAAAACTAACGGAGCCAAAATTTTGAAAAGTTTCCCAAGTTCTGAAAAATATCGATATATTCGACATGGGGTCGAGAATCAGAAACACAAACCGCAAACTGTCTAGGGGACGCAACTCCACCTTTTTTAACTAAAAAAAAAATTTACCATCATTTTTTTCCATTTTTTTGCTATTTTTTGGCTATAACTCTCTAAAAATGCTTTATAGTTATTTCCCTTACAAACCTGAGCAACGCCGGGCGATACTGCTAGAAAGATATAAACAGATAAACAGAACTATGATATATAAACAAATTGGCCAACTAAATATTCCATACACCCACATGAAAGTAACAAAATTTAATTTCGATATAGTGAATTTACAGAATGCTGTTTTTATTCAACAGTTTGTCACATTCAAATAAATTAACCTCTTGCATTTCAGAAATGCAGGCCGAAAATTTGCTGACTACGATATATATCGGTGGCCAACTAATTTTGTGATAGAATTAGCAGCGTATATATCCTGCAGGTGCTTCGTCATTTCATTAGTTAGACGCGAAGTAGCCATTACATTCACACACTATACCGCATACACATGCCACACCCACACAACCACGCACACACGCAACCATACATGCACTACACACACACAGAACCCACATATATACATATGTATATATATATATATATATTATATATATATTATATATATCTATTCTTCATAGCTGGAGTCCTTTTTCCTTATTTTCGTACACAGCGCACACATATACTTGCCTATATATATACATCATCTTACACACATTCATCTACTCGCCATATACCACCCGACACTGGACACATACTACTCAGTGGCACGCTACTACATCTCCCTCCTTCTCCTCCTCTTCTTTTTCTACTACTGATACTGTCTGCTAGCTACCACTAGTCTCGCCCTACCTCACACCCTACACAACGCACACACTAACACACACTATCATCTCGCCTCACACACACACTACACACGCACACGCACACACCACACATACACACCTTATGTTGGGTTACCAACCTTGTCTCCACTCTTTTGCATAAAACCCACTCTCAACATGTGCAACTCGTAACACCAGTCATCTTTATCATCCGACGAACTCCGCTCGAAACGTATACCTCCCTGCTTCCATCTCCTGAGCGCCTATAATATAATACTGTAATTGTTCCTGTGTTGTTGTTTATGTTTCCCTTTTGGATTAAATTATATATATATATACATATATATATATACATATATATATATATGTATATATATATATATATATGTATATATATATATTATATATATATATTATATATATATATATATATATATATATATATATATATATATATATTATATATATATATATATATATATATATACATATACACATATATATTATATATGAGTAATGGGAAATGACAATTATTCTCAACAAAATAACATGCTCAAACGTTCCTTTCAGCGACAGCACACGTCTGGATAATCAGACAC
>NC_043000.1:145192151-145199651 GCF_006345805.1 Octopus sinensis | reverse complement strand
ATTGTTCTCATTGTTAGTTCAACTTTAGTTTTTCTTGCTAAAACGGAACTTCGTCAATATCATTTTTTATCATTATTATGATAGCTTGAGAACTATGGTTTAAACGTAGCTACAGAAAGGACAAGTTTGTGAGCAAGAGAATGAATGAAGACGTGGTAATAACAGTGTTTAACAAACGCAAATAAAGTCAATATATCAGATTCCGCCAGAAATTCCTGGAAAATGGTGTTTTGAATAATAGGAATTTCAAATCTTTAAATTAAAGAAAATGCGTGCAATTAATAACAAGTAATTCTACAGATTCGCCTAATAACATTGCCATCAGTCAATGCGTGAATAGTAATTACACAGACGTTAGTCTCAGTATCGGTCTGTAATAGCAGACTTAATTATTCAGCAAGCATAATCTATATATTACAGCGTTCGCGTAAGCCTGAAGATGTTGTCCATATGCTAAATGATAGCACTTACAGGAAAAATAAATTCTGTGATTCATTGACTATGCTGTTATTTAGCAGACCTTAGTTCCAAATCCTTACAGTTGTGAACATCTGGACATTTTCATGTACTTGTGCAAGTATATACACAAGTTTAACTTTTGACACTCGGCTATTTTTAATTAGTTTTTAGTTCGTCATTTTAATCAAAAAGTCTACATTGAAGTTAAAGGTTTCAACGTCGCCTCAACTGCCATGGTACTTTGCTTCAACAAATATAATTCCGAAAATACCTGTCAGGTGTTTCAGTAGTTTATATTTTTTATCATCTGTAGTATACGTATATTGACGCGTACGCACATATGTACACATGTCCATATGTATGTGTGAGTATTCACACTTGAGCTTCATGAGTCAAATTACAACGTGAGTAATAGCAACTTTTATAAATTTCAGCAATTATAATCGAAAGCAGTTCAAGAGTTAATTGTAAAGCCCAACAAATTAAGCATCAAATCACAAGAACACTGTCAGTTCATCAGATCATATTGCAGGCTAAGACTACATCGAATGGGTTTATTTCGAAATTGGTTTGTCATCAGAAATACAATTTAATCTTTATGATATATGTACTATATTAATCACCGAAGATACTTCACTCTAAAAACCTTCCTGAATCAAAGAAGCTATTTCGTAATATACTGCATGTACTTACTTCACTATTGTATTTTTACGTGTTTCAAATTAGCATTACATATTTATAACCGAAATGTTTTCCGTAAGATGTTGCTATATTCCAACTGTACATATTTCGTTACTCTTTCCATATTACGATGCATGATGTACATATTTTCTGAGAATGATAGGCTTGGATTTCGATATATAACACTATATACAATAGCTCGGATCTACAATTTTGAGAGGGTTATTTTTTATAGCCATGTGATCACTACAAAGCATCACTATTCTTAGTTATAATCAAGTGTCTGATGAACGATTGCATTATAGACATGAAAGTATTTTCAAATAGAAAGAATGATGAGCTGCAGATAGTAGACAGAATATAGAGAAATCTACTTACAATGCACAGTTCAATTCACTCCAAAAACCGTAGTGGCAGGCTTTGTCGAATCAAGTACAATGTTTGGTGATGTTTGGTACTCTGCGAAAGCTGTAAATATCAGAAGCAAATAGCTTGTGTTGGTATAGCAAAAGTGCCATTGGATCCTTGCTGGTCCAAGTGAGAATATCTGGCGTAGTCAGGACATATACATACATGCTGTCAGAGAAGTTCAAGACAAACATGTGTAAAAAAGGTGAAAGTAAACACAGTGTACGGGTAGTTTGCTAGAACGGTGAGCATGAACACAGGTGTTGAGGGTAGATGCTATTGAATAAGGAAGTGTGACTCGAAGCCAGATACTGAAGCAATGACTTAAGATACATTACACAAAGTTCAACTATGAGAATGCTGTACTGAAAGAAGTGACAAACGCAGGTTGTGCAGTGATAATGATGAGACTGAATGCCATACTGTGAATGATGGTAGAAAGATGACCAAAAGTTGACGCAGACCAAGGCACTATAATTTTTACAGTGGTAAGTATGGATTCAAGGAAGAAGAGAGGCGTTGCAGGCAGACCCTAGGAGCAATTGAAAATAGCAAGTGTATATCCTATAACATTTAAAGATACACTATGCTCATGAAATTGAACATCGAAAGCCCGATACAGAGGTTGTGAATAATATTATTATTATTAATATTTCATACACTGGTGTTGACAAAGTTTCGAAAAAGTAGGAAAGATTCAATGTAGGAGATAAATAGACTACAGTCACTGAAGAACGAACCATGATAAATTCATCCTCGATTGCAGCTCAGTCAGGGAGACGAGCAGTGAAAATAATAATAATCATAACTAGTAGTAACCGAGGAAATTCCATGGTAAGTACCAAATTGTTTTAGATGGGTGGGTGTTTATATTGAACAATGAATGTTGGTGCTTCTTTTGAAATTGTATATTTCATTTAAAAACAAAACATTTAATTTCTTCTGGGTAAAGTTTTAATTGAAAGAGCATGATTTTCTCAATTTGGCGGCGGTTCAGGCGTTCATTTCTAAATCTAAGAGCTTCACAATGATTACATCGAATATTCATATCACTAATGTTGTAACATTCAACCATGTCTTTACAGTTCTTTTTATATGTCCTCTCTAATTTTAATTTTCTAATCTATCTTGAACACGTTCTCGTATCTGTTGTAAATACTCTATTCTCTGTGATTCATATTTTCCCTTGGAAATGCTGCTGCTCCTGTGTTTGCTCCAGTGAATCGACCCTCTGCTTCTCTTTACACCATTGCCTATACCGTTGGAATCTTTCTCTTGATAGCTTACATTGCCTCTCGTCCATATCGTACGAAAAGATATAAACTAGGAAACGAGCATGTAAAAACTGTCTTGTAGCCTTATTTACATATTGTATACCCTCCTGCTCACTCGGACTATTAATAGGTGCTCTGTTTCTACTTATCTTACGGGAAGAGAATGCCATTTGCTTCAGTTGCTTATACCTAGAATATCCGGTTTAACAGTTGTATTTTCTCATTCACCACTAAAATAATGGATCCTTTAAAGTTTTCATCGTAACTTTGGGCACGATTATTGAAAATACCCATTCCACCGTTTCTCAGTACTCGCCGCGGACAGTTATCGGAGGTTTATGATGGCTTCCGGATGTCGGGAATAAAACGTACACCCGCCCTTCTCAGACATAGAGATCTGCTCCGCATAACCCACACTTGCTACGTCTTCAATGAAGTAGTCATTATTCTAGAGTAATATCTCCTAATTGGCTGTTAGTCTAGATATCCAAGGAGAAATCATGTGAATATATTATCCGTAACCGGTCAAGAATGGTTTGAGATTCTACTAACGTATTGAAAGATTTACATAGATTCGTGAGAGGAAGTGTATATTTCTATGTTAAGATAAAGAGTTGCGTATAAGACATTTCCCACTATAACGTTCCAATGAAAAGTAAATAATTCACAGTGCTAAAATGTGTCACATTCTCTAATTGTGCGCTGAAGCTCAAATTAACTATATTTACAAAATCTAAAGGGAGAGGTACAGACATAATTCTTACAGATAATAAAGTTGTGTATTAATTCTTCGTGTTCAGCGTCTTTATGTATACACACATCTATATATACTAATACACACATACCACACACACATGCGCACTCACACATAGTAGTTTCTAATCAGCTCTTATTATCGATATAATACGTCAAACATCTCTTTATATTAACTAGAATGAAACTTGTCATCTACAGCAAACTGTTATATTTTATAAACGTTATCATACCTTCTTTGTTATTTTTCTTTCACTTTTCACCACTAAAATGATTGAACAGCGGTGACACTTTTTTCTTCAATCCATTCCTATTTACCTGCCATTTGAATGTTTAATACTAAAAAAAAAATACATTTTGTAACATGAGCCATCACGTATTAAATTGTTTTCCTCAGAAATATGGACCTGGCACAATGAAAATGAACATTACTTATTTCAAGTATTATATGGTATATGTAAACACGTTAACTTTGATCTTCTAATGTGGGTGAGAAAAAGAATGTAAGAGGGGAGTAAAAAGAGGAATAAGTCGGGAATTCTGATATTCACTTACTAAAAGATTGTCTTCACAAACGAAAGTAAAATAGTGTTCTTTTGTTACTTGGAAATTTTTGTCAAAAACTTTACAACCGATTCTCCTACTATAAGAAACAAACGCAAGCTGCATTTAACATCTCTCTCTTCCTTTCTCCCTCTTTCTCTCTTTCTGTGTGCATGTGTATGTATGTACGAATGTATACATTGGAAGAAACAGAAGGCATGTATTCGTGTGTTTATATAATAAATATACATGAAAGAACATTTGAGAGAATAGGTAGTGTTCAATATGTAATTTTCAATAGCATTTCCAAGGTACGTTTTACTAAGATTCTATCTCGATTTCTTGCGTGCGTTACTGGATTTCAAACGAAAAAATGACAAAACTGGCCATTAAGGCTGATATTACATTGTTTATATTATTAAGCCAACACTTAATATTGCTGAAAATATATGTCATTGCTTTGTAGAAAGTATACCCTTCATAATGATATAATACACAGCAGAAAACGTGAATTACGTCAATAGTAAAATAAACTTAGATCCAGGTAATGGATTTTGGTGCTGGCAAAAGTGAACTAATAAATAGAAGTACAGCAGAGTATATCATTAGAATAACAGAAAGCAAGAAAAAACATAACATGTGATTGCAGTTTAGAAATAAATATATGTTAAATGTGGTGGCTTTATGCCGTATTGCCCAAAGATCTCCGTCGCTCTGAAGAAGTTTTGTTCTGTATCAACTTTAATACTAACTTTCCTGTCATAGGAAAATTTGCTAAACTTATATTAACCGAACCGAGATGTGATTCAAAAACAAGTGTGAACTGAGAAAACATTTGGTGATTTTGACTGGATAAAATGTAATAAGTGTTATACAAGGCGTGTTAATATAAAAATATGAATGGATTTGCATGTGCAAGCATGCACGTACGCGCACCTGAGTGTGTGTCCGTATGTATATGCGTGTGTGTGTGTGTGTGTTTGTGTGAATATGAATATGAGCTGTCTACATAATGACAGACCATACGTTTTGCTACCTCTACATCTTCAGCTATCTAGCTTTAGATGTTTACTGCATGTGGATGCTTACTGTGAATATCAACTAACTGCAATTTAGTGTTTCTAAATCAGCTGGGGATTTGTGATAATTTTGAGTCACAAGAATTTATGTAACCCCTAGATTTCTCCTCCAAACGTGTGGATAACACTCTGGTCAGGTGTTGTTTTTATAAATAAAATCCTGAAAGAAACCAACGTCAATATATGCGATGCGCTGAAATTCTACCAACAATTGGTCACTCCTTTTGCCCTGTTTCGAACATATTATTATAGAAAAGGGGACAATATCAGCAGCCTACGGTATGTAACTTCGTCGATCTTCAAATGAATGACAGATCACCTTATACATTACTCACAAGCATGGCTTGTTACAGAACAATATGCCGTGTATAAAATGTGCATGAGCGAAGTAGATGATACAAATGCAAAGAACAAGCAGCTGCGAATTTAATTCGTTGAAATACAACTTCTAACGAGTCTCAAAGGAGTTGTATCCAAGGAGTAGTATTTCTCAGGCGAATACTTGTTGATAGTACACGCATTATTAAAATATGTGAATCGCTGGAAGGGTACTTTTGGCATTGTTTGAGAATATCAGAGAAACCCTCCCTTTACATGGCAAAAATGTATGAATACCGAACAACAGCGGCATAAAAGATGTGGGATCCTCTATATATGGCAGATTATGCCATACCAGCGTTATCAAAATTACATAATTCAGATGGCTTCACTTATAAATTCTGGGTTCACAGAGAACGTGGAAGATACCCCAATGTGATATGCCAATCTACACAGTTAGTGATACGAAGGATAATCGATCAGTTATTGTTGACAAGGACACTTGAATTGATGTTCGTCTAGATCGAGTTAGCTGTTCAATAGACAAAAATGTAACAGACGAAAATATAAAATTAATGGAATGATAACCAAATAACCAAATTGTGGAAACCGAATGCAGTTGACAATTCTGATAATAGTAAGTGCCTTATGAATTGTTTATACAAAATAATTTCCGAATCAATATCCATTGAACCAATGAAATAACATCAGAGAAAATTGTGAACAAATGACTAAAACATTGATGGATAAATATCCAAGAAATATATAAACATATTATCGATTTTTTATTGCTTTTTGTCATATACAGTAACATATTTCAAATGTACGCACTAATCGCCAATTATCTTTCTCGTGTAAATACACCGACAAAGCACAAATCAAATCAGAATCAGATAATTTCAGAAAAACAACACCCCACACATATATGTGTGTACGGATGTGTGTGTCTATATAGAAATGTATATAACTGTATATATATATATATATATATATATATATATATGGTTAAATATATACAATTGTATATATGTGTGTGTTTATAGATATGTGTTGTATATATATATATATATATTATATATATATATATATATATATATATATATATATAACCGCACACACTAACACACACACGCATACGCACATATATCATTTAACGTGCATTGTATTAAAATCAGAGCTACTAATACTTTCTTCCCATTGCGACACATTATTTTTTGTAACTTGCTTTGCTTTTCCAAGCAATTCTCTGACTTTGGCACATGATTTCTTTTTTTTTTTTCAATTTGAAAAATCATTCAAGTGTGAAAACAAAAATTCGCTTATGAGATTTATGCTATCAAAACCTGGAAAAATCACACTCCTAATTGGAAATTTTAAATTCTCATCCGAAATGAAAAAACGAAAAGGTGACTGAAACCTATCAGGCTTTTGTAAAGAAACATTACGCTTTAACAAACAAGTGTGCGAGCACGGCGCGCAATATATACTGGGAGTTATGTTTCGGAGCTCCCTAACTGTATTTTCTAAAACTATGTCAATGATATGGACAATATTGCTGGACCCGTAAAGTTAGGAAGTGGTCCTGTACCCGAAACATAATAAAGCTCCTCGCTTCATTTCTTGCTAAGACGAATTTTCTTGCAAGTATTCATCCAACTTCCCGTCCGGCTAGAAGACACGACTACATTAGACTCCTAATAGATTTAGTCACTCCACCAGTTCTGCGAACATCACTGCTACTACTGACATTGATTTCTCTCCGTAAGTGCCGCAACCCAACGGACGTGTATCGATATCTATATATTTTTGCATTTCTCAACAATGATAACTGCTGCTTCATACGTAAGTTCCAACTCTCTGATGGGAACACCATCAACATAAAGCGAAAATATATGCCTGATTTCTAATTCGGAAAGGATGCCTCTCAATTTGTACAGTTTGTGGAGAAATTTCAGCATTAACTCACTTATGGAAATATCCAGATT
>NC_043000.1:145162151-145187151 GCF_006345805.1 Octopus sinensis | reverse complement strand
TATATATATATATATATATATATATATAAATATATGTATGTGGAGGAGCAATGGCCCAGTGGGGCGTTTTGTGTGTTTATTGAGCGAAAACACCTAAAAGCTCCACGACGGTCCGGCAGGGGGTGGTGATCCCTGCTGTACTCTTTCACCACTCTTTCTCTCATTTTCGTCTGTTGGCCTGCTCGCTTAGCCAGTGGGGTGGCGTCATTCGAAGGCTAAAACAATGCGAACGCATTGTGACCAATGATGTGTAGCAACATCTGATGGTCTGGTCGGTCACGTGATCATGTGATATATATGTATATATATATATATATATATATATTATATATATATATATATATGTATATATATATAATATATATATATATAGACATATCGTTTCTACATGTGTATGCGTTTGTTTGCATATAGCTTACCCAGATAAAGCAAACATACATGAATATTTGTATTAAAATCTCAGTTGAAATAACCGCTATGTTCATTCATTTTCGCAACAATCATAATGATAGTTTTGGACATAATCATTGTTTGCTATACAAATCGACCAGAAATGAACACGAATTCGCCATATTGATCACTGTAAAATTTTAGCCGTCTCGTTCGCTCTGTTGCTCCTAATTTCATCGTCGGCATCTTTGTTAAACTTTATCTGTCCGTCTTTCTTTACGGTAGCATGGTTTTAGTAATCACGAGGAATCGTCACAGAAACTTTCACTTAGACAACATGACAGAGTAATAAATAGATGACAAATATAACATGAGTATACCCATTGTGCTACAATAAATATTTAATGAAGGTCAACCTAATTTAATGATATAACTTAATACACTTTTTTTTGCGTTATCGCTAGAGTAATAACGAAGAGTTATTGAAATCAATCTCATATAATTGCATATATAATGCTACATTGATGTTGAGTAAGAAAAAAAATTATAGCCCTGAGTGAAGAATTGATTTAACGTACAGTGACGTGGCAAATGTGTTCATATTAAATAAGGAGGCTTCAAACCTCCTTATCCAATATGTAAACATTTTAAGAGGTAAATGTTATTTTATCATGCAAAATACGTTATTTTATAAAACACTTTGTTTGATATTGTAGGTTTTTCAGTTGGAGTAAAATCCCATAAGAACAGCGGTTTTGTTTAAAATCAATCAGAATGTGAAGAAGAACTCGACTCCATGTACTTTCAACTTCCACTTGTGTATAGCGCTTGCAAGTATCTGAGCACTCTTGATAGTTTATGGGCACTCGAGTAGACAATCTCTAAATGACAAGTAAGACAATAAGAAAGAAATGGATATGAAAATATATGTAATCACTATATAAATGCAAAGTATAAAAAATATACAAGGTTTACAAGTTTGGAATAAACATTATTACATATTAAGTGATATATTCATGGGTTTCATTAAATAAAATATTAAATATATGCAAACTAAATCGCGCATATGCTCATATTTATGCGATGCATACTTAGTTGATTACTTTGATATACATTCAGTGAACTCAAAGATGAACTTGTGTGTGTTTTTATATATATATATAACTTATATATATATAAATTGTCTACCTCTTTACTTATGTACAGAGCATCATATCCCAAAATACACATTATTCTGGTCCACTGTCAGCGAGGCTGGCCCTTACAACACCAACGATGGCGTTTGTAAACTAGTTTCCTGGTCCACTGTCAGCGAGGCTCGCCCTTACAAAACCAACGATGGCGTTTGTAAACTAGTTTGACAGGAATTGCTCACCTTTCTTAGCAGCTACAACTAGTTACGCATTAGATTCTCAGATATAATCCTTTCCTGTAAACACACGAACTACAAATCATTTGACCATTTCGCAAAATCTATGCGATTCCCTAATTGCGATTAACATCAAGTAAGATTAACCTTAAGTTACAAATTGATCCCACTGGTAACATAAACTATCTACTAAATATATACCTTCTTAACATTACCTTAACTAAGTTCTTCCCATATAGAACGACATCTCCTTAAAACTACACCTATTCTCATTCCTTGAATTCCATTCCTCCATCTTCTTCTGGCCTCTTCAATCGAAACTCCTCACTCTCTACCATCGGCCCAACCTTATTCCTAAAAAGCCCCCTCGCCACGTCACTTCACTCTATCACCCCCTTTTTCTCCTACCATTTTAGCTTCCCTTAATTATATTGACTACGATACTAAATGTTTATTATCTATTCATAAACCTAGCAGCATTTATGAACTTTCAAATACTAGATACTACCACTCACATTTTACATTTTCCTCCCAATTCTTCACAACTAGTATTCATATTACATCTCTCATTACGCTAAGCATTCTCCCCTCTATCATCTTCTCTCTTCCGTTGCCCCAACATTCCACATACTCCCATCCAGCTACCTATTTCCTTCTGCCATTACCAGTTCTTTACTTCCTACTATACCTATTCTGTCTTTAGATTTCCCTGTATATTGATATGATATAAGTTAAACTGTCATCTATCTACATTTTTGAAGGAGGCTCTGAAGCTTACTATTACATATTTGCCTATATTACGGATAAACATTTTTGATAAACTACATCTGTCAAAATTAGGAAACTGCCCTGAGTCATCACAAACAGCTGTCGAACTTGTAAAGTCTTCTTCCTTCTAGTTCTTTAAGTGAATGTACTATAAGTAAGTGTTTTTATAATATATATATATATAATATGTCACAATTAGTTGGTTGTCAAAGTAAGTAAATGAGACGGCATAACTGTTAGGAGTGTGGGCAAAATTCTTAGCTGGATTTCCTCGGGCACTTTAAGTTGAAAGTACAAATGACGCCGGGGTGAACTATGTATTTTATCCCGTCAATGTTGATAAAATTATTGCCGCAGTCAGTTACCGAAGTCGATGTAATCGAGTAGTCACCTTCACTTAAATTTGCTGGCCTGCAATGGTCAAGCGCTCCATTCAGGGGAATGTTGTGATCTTGGTCGCTTATATGCCACGAAAATCAGGTAAACGGTTACGATTCCTATGTATCGACAAAAATAATGAGAAAATAGTTAAGGTAGGTTTAGATATGCTATATATGTGAATAAAATTAAAAACTTACAAAGAATATTCACAGCGTCTCAGCAGTCGATCGTGAAGTTTATTCAGTCGTAGAATACAGGGTTAAACATAATCATTGTTTTTCTCTACAGGAATATATCGTATAGAAGAATCTGGTTAACACGATTCTATTGTTCTGTTGCATAATCTACATGCTTACATCTCTCTTCTTAACTCTGTGTGTGTGTGTGTGTCTATACATACATATATATATATATATATATATATATAATATATATATATATTGTGCAATTCAGTATAGCGTTTTTTGTTTAGTTTTTTTTGAGGCTCTCTAAATCATCCTAAGTATTGAACTTGAGTTTCTTTATTTTCATTTGCTCTCAGTAGGTTATTTGTAATAATTCTCTATTGAAATTGATTCTAATGACATTTGTGAAATATGTCAATCGCATTCACTTGTTTCTCAGAAGTAGCTATGCACAATAATAATCTAGTAATTCTTGTATACGTAACTTCAAGAAAGAATAAGGAAAATGTCATTATCGAAGTTATATACGAAGACTATAATACAAAATTAGGATAAAAAAACATCAGAATGAAGAAATTCGTTGGAAATAAAATCTAGTAAATAACTAATACAATCTCCAAATATTTTATTATCGAGCTATAAAAATCTAGAACAATTCACATTATACGATATGACAGTTTGAAACACAAGGGAAAATAAAGATAGGCAAAAAGGGAAAAAAAATATAGAAAATATTTTATTACTTAAATATATATATATCGACTTGTTTGAATAAGCATGTTCCGGTATATAAAAGCTCATGACATCATTGGAATACTCACAAACGTATCTCTCTCCTACACCCGCTTTGTGTGTGCGTGCGAATATGTATGTATGTATGTATGTATGTATGTATGTATGTATGTATGTATGTAGTATGTATGTATGTATGTATGTATGTATGTATGTATGTATATTGTATATATATATATATATATATATATATATTATATATATATATGTGTGTGTGTGTATATATATATATACATATATATATATATATATTATATATATATATATATGTATATTTATATTTATATATATATGTGTATAAATATATATATGTATATATATATATATATATATATATATATATATATATATATATATATATATATATATATATATATATATATATAATGCTGTAAACTAGCAAACTTTATGAAAGTTTATATTAAAATGTTTTGTGTGTTTACTTCTTCAGGCTTAGATTTTAATGTTACATTTCAATTTACAGACATGACAAAAGTAACATTAAATTCATAATTATTAATTAGGTTTTCTTTATTTTGTGCTCCTTGCTGAAAAGTTTATTCTTTCTACTATAGACGACATACCTCACATGATACATTGTAAACGCGACGCAAGCTTTAAAAAAATGTTGTCTTTATAATATTTATGTATAATATGCTACTACCTACTACCTACAAATATGACAGTACACTTCTCGCTAATGGCTCATGTATTTTAATCGTTTCACTGATTCTACATTCATGGTCACGTATCGTTTATTAAAGAAAAGGGTAGGCTCTGAAAATATATGTTTAATTAATATTCTCCTGTACAGGTAACGTGGGAAGAAAACCTTAATACTGAATTTATCTGTTTTTATGATGTGTGAATATCTGATAAATGCAAGCTCGTGTGGTAAATGAAAATTCAAAATCTTTAAAAACTCGATTGAAATTGACTATGTCGTGAAACAAGTTGATGGGCTAAACAGTAGTGAATATAAAACATAGCTAAGATGTGCTTTGTTTTGGTTCCAGTTTCCAATTCCTAACTGGTCATACAATCCACAATATTTTGATATCCACTAGCTAATATAAATAGTGAGTTTTGGGTGTTTGATATAGTTATGATTGAGATTCACAAAGTGACTAGCAAAATTAATATAACCCTGGGTAATCTTGATGATACACTGGAGGAAATGAGACAGGTTAAGTATAAAATGCCATGGGTTTAGATTTACTTTAGTTCCGTTATGCGAAGTTTTCGTTATTCTGGACGTGTATATGAATACAGATGCGTATTATTTATGTTATAGTCATTGCAGATGTATATTGTTTATTGTATATTCATTCTGTGACTATCTCATTCTTTGTCTTCATTTATGTAACTTTCATTTTCCCGATTACCCTATCGTAATTGATTAGATTTGACTATTTACATCTTTAGATTCTTACCGAATTCAGAATTTTCACCTTTAAATTTTCTCATCTCATCGAGAAAGATAGGCATATGTATCCGTGCGCTTTTGCTTCAAGTTCTGTTTCGCCTTGTTTTATAAATTATGTTTGGAATCAGCTTTCATTTTCATGGTAAGATATCTTTCGAAATATCTATATGCAGTGTTTTGAGCTGAATGAGATTCATTACATATATCTTTCATATTTTCACCACATTTAATTCAGCGGTCTCGTGGAGTATTTACCGTGACGTTAATACTGCTTACCGTCATTTCGTCTAACTTCATGTCCGTGTCTTAGTGTTTTGTCTGTCCAGGTAATTGAATGCTTAGTTTCACCAGCAGAGATTTAGAATGATTGTTGATTTTACGCTGTCTTACTTACGCGTGTTGGTTATAGAGTATGACATATTTATCGCCATATTCCCCTCCCCATACTGGAAAACAAATTTCATTTGATTGTTCTTACTTTCTAACTTTTTTCTATCATTTTGTAGTTATGCAGATATTTTCTTCTTTAGTAATTAGTTTTGAGTTGTAATTCATTTGCTGATATAGAGAGAAATAATTTCTTACAAATGTAGACAAATTAATTTATTTGTTTGTTGTTATTCTTCACCTCCGCACGTTTTTTTTTTATCTTTTAGATTCTAGCCTTTAGGTTGTATCAGATTTCTCTCTATATTTAAATTCATCATCTTTTTTCCGATATCACCCTGCAGAGTACCAACAGAGCGAGAGATTATCACCAGGTGGTTTCAGTTCATTTCATGTCAATTTTGTTTAGATTTAAATTTGATATACGTCAGTACAATGAGGATAAGGATTTTCATGCTGTAATGCCAACATTACGTTTTTTGATACCCGCATTATGAAAGATTATATATATAGATATCAATTTACTCTTCTCTTTGCAACAAAAAAAAACACTCGTTGATTAAGAAACTCAAAGTAAAGGGAATATACACATGTAGTATGTTAGGAACACAGTGCCCTTTTCCCTATACCTTTCCGTGAATAGCAAGGAGAAAAGTGATAAGCCTTTAATCCCCACCATACTAAGAAAATACAGTTCTTTACTGTATGACAATGAAAGAGAAAATGATTAGCAGTTTTGCCATTATACAGAAAAATATGTACACAGAAGAAAACATGGAAATGCACTCGCAAGACACTTGGTTTGTTCTCATTGTGTGAGAATACAAAATTAGGTGGTGTGAAGCCTGTTATACGCAAACAAATGTGTGATGAAACCTGCTTTCAATTCATGTTGAATTGTAACGAGTGGGACTCTGTCTCCAGGAGAGAGGGAGGGGAAGAATCAGAGAGAGCGAGAGAAAAAGCAGGAGAGAGAGGTAGAGACAGACAGGCATACAGAAATGTGAGAGACTCACTCTGTCTCACTGTAAGAGAGGAGTGAGATCTTCCTTTCCTCATTCTCATTTGTGCTTATTCGGGAAAAAAATCGAGAAGGAAATAAGCTTGTGGATGCATGACTAGAATCTAGTTACTAAGTCGTTTAAATCTGATTCAAATTATGTAGGCCGGGCGCCCGCAAAATGTTGAATACACCACAAACAGAAAGACGTACGCATGCTAGTTTCCCAAATGGAGACATTTGTACGTAAAGGACACTTGCTTTGTTCTCATCGTTTGTGCTTACAAAAATACCTGCTGTGCAGGCTAGCATGTGAAAAGGAATATGTGATGAAACCTGCTTTCAATTCTTGCTGAAGTTCCAAGAGCCGGATTCTGTGAACGGGAGAAAGAAAGGAAGAGAGAGAGAGAGAGAGAGGAGTGAGAAGCACCCCCTCCTCATTCTCTCCCTGTTGATTTTATTCAGTAAAAGACGATGAGAAAATGCATTTACAGATAGACGACGAAAATCCAGTTACTACAAATGTAAAAGTAAGAGGTGTTCTGAAGCATTGCTTTATATAGGGGAAGAGCGAAAACGTAAATATTAGAGAGTCTAACATCAGTAGAGGCATTGGAAACAGTAGGTCCTTGAAAACAAGTCTATGACAGCTGCTACTATTGGTGTTATCACTGCAACTTCTTTCTCAACGTTAAACTTATTGAAAAGGGGGCAATATACAATCACATCATAATTCGTGGATTCCATTGACAAGTTTGGGTCTTGCAAGAAGCATTCCACCATTTAACATTTATTTTCTTTCTTCAAATAACGGTATTGTAAATCGAAATATAAGACAAAAATAATTCACAGAAATTTGTATTTGTGTGGGAATTTAGATATGAACGTGGAGTGAGGGTGTGCATTAGATGTGTTTGATAAATGTATACGAATGTATATACTGTGAACTACTATATGGATATTTCATATTTTATTAAAATAAACAAAGCCGATATTTAAAGAAAGTGAAATATTGATCTAATAAATAATACTCCCTAAAATCATATGATTTTAAAATATTCAATTTTTCAGAATAACAATTCAACTGTCAACGACTAAAAGTATAAAAACTAGAGAAAATAAACTTGTTTGCATTCATTTGCTATTATTTTGTTTTTTAACTATATCGTGTATCGCGATTTTTATACAACTTGCTTTGAAGTTATATCGTCAATTAAAGAAAACCCATGTCCAACTTGTTAATTCTTGAAACAGTTTACATAATTTTGTTATTTTTCTATTTAAATATTGTGCTCAAGCTGCTCGATGAATTATAGAAAATATTTTTATTTGCCGAACTATTTTAGACCTATCTAATATAAATGTTGCAGGAAACAATTTATCATAAGCAAATATTTAACAAATATTTCATTTGAATCAATCCAAAGAAGTATTTAGTGTTAAGTAAAGAGTAATATTTCAATTAAATCGACTAGTGCGAAAAACGACCCAAGTCTTATAATACTTTGTGTGGTTGATAAATGTATAACTAAATCGAGCGCCAGACTCATATCTATGTCTGAAAAAGAAAAAAAGAAAAAGAATAATTATGTGTTACATTTAATCTCACTTAAGAGATCTGGTCACTGGAATTTTAATATATTTATGTTCAATTACAGTAAAATGCTTAGCTTGTAGACATAAACTATCATTTACGTTAGGAAGACCACACAGCTTTTACGAAATATTAGGATAAGTGCATACCGCTTTTAGTTTAGTCTATTTCCAAATATATATTTGAAGGATGAATCACATATTGTCATTTAATTTGTTTATTTATATATACATTTACACACACACGCATACACGAAGACAAACACTCTCTCGCACACACACACATGTATGTAATGGTAAGATCCATGGCTCAAGGTTTAGGAAGGTAGAAAGCTTCAAACAATCTGTACAATATATACTTCACGGTTAGAACAAGGGCTTGTTGTACATGCAAATAGTCATCCAAGATTTACCGATTCGATTAGATGAAATCCAGGCTACATATGTTTCATAGCTAGTGGAACCTCGGAAGTAGAAAGCATGCAAACGAATAGCCTACCTCAAGCCACTCTTCAGGTCAAGGATATCTTGGCTATATGAAGATTACATTGTCGTTAGGAGATTCTGGGTAAACTTCATATATTCATGGTGTCCCTGGTCTGAAGAGCAGCTTGTGGTCTACCCTCATTTGGATAAATTACTACTTCCGAGGTTCCACTACCTAAATATATGTATGTATGTGTGTATATATGTATGTGTGTATGTATGTATCTATATATATATATATGTATATATATATATATATACATATATATATATATATATATATATATATATATATATATATATGCAAATATACAAACGTATATGTACATACATCTATATGTATATATGCATGTGGGCACAGGACATCACGAAACCTGTACAACAAAAAATGTAAACCACGTGAACATGGAGCATGAGCTATTCTTTCGATCAACGAAAGACACAAATGGAAAACAAAACAGACAACATAAAGGACGACCCTTCATCAGTTGTTGGCTGTTTCTTTTAGTCTCGTATTTCGAGCATTTAACAACAATATACGCTTTCGATAACACCGCGCACACTCACAGACACACGCACGTAGATGTATCTATGAATGGTCGACTAGTTGTGTAGCGCGTTAACAGATGGCAGCACATGATTGCGTGAACAGCGAGATCTACCAGTAACGTTCCTCAGACTGTGTGCCCAGCGACATTGATGTTTTTACTTTGCAAATTTTGAGATTTGTGTTTTTATGGTGTGTGTTTTTTGATTTGTGTTTTGTATATGGTGTAGTCTGCGATTTTGTCATGGACAGGACAAACGATCCGACGTCAAATTTTGCGCTGCAGTTAGGAGGTCCCCTGTAGAAATATTGATTATGCTTCAGTAAGCTTACGGCAACGTGACAGTGGGTCGTACGCAATGTTTCGAGAGGAAGTTCCGCTTTGAAAACCGAAGACCACGTCTGGAAGACGATGAGTGATCTAGAAGACCTTCCACTAGCGACATCCCGGATACGGGGTATTGTGCATTGAGAATTCGTTCCCCCAAGGCCCGACCGTCAATCTAGAATTCTACTATCTCGTTTTGAAACGTTTGTGGGAATGCAACAAGATCTGTGGAATGCGAATAACTGGATTCATCACGACGACAAAGCACCGTGTCACTGAGCTCACATATTGAACTCTTGATGCGCAAGTAATAATAACTGAGTATATATTTGAACAATTTGATTCCGGTTATAGCGTCCTTATGTATTTACAGCTATTGACCACTAAATATCTGAGCGTGTCGTTTCCAAAGCAGTTGAGAGTAATTTTAGAACGTGAAAGCTAAGCGTTTTAGAACGCCAATGCTACGCGTCCCGTCTGAGACGACTCCATTGCTTCTGTTCTTTGCTCATTGTGATAGTTTCAGTTGAGTTCATACCGCTGTCCTTGTTTTTGTTACTAATGTTGGATGTACCATAATACACTAAGAATATCGTCTCGCTTCATGCAATCGAGGGCATTTCGATTCCTATATTTCACGTTTGTCCCCAAAGAAGACTTTCGAAATGCAACAGTACTCTTCAAAATAGTAGGTAATCGTGAAAATATCGCTACAACCAGTCATCGTTTGGAAATATAACTGTCTAAGGTGACAGTTATATTCTTTTCGAAAGAATTTTATTATTTCTCATCCAAAAGCAGTATCTGAAGAAGCTTTGACGCTTTAGTTACAAACGTATAGTAAGTTTTATCTGCATAGGTTTTTCTCCAAATACATTTGAGTATGAATTTAATGTTGGTTTTCATAACATTTTAGCATTATAAGATATATTCACCACGCTGCATCATTGACAAAAGCCGAACTGATATTTAATGCTCAGTATTCACATATTGTTTTCGAATAAGCTGAAAAATTATTCGAGAAACAATATATGAACAGACAACTTTTATGTGAATACTAACATCTATTATTTATTTTTATCCTTTGATATTCCACTATATAGACATATATTTTATCACTCAATCACATTTCCAACTATGTGTAAAATTTTGTAGTTGCACTTAATGATAGAATGAAAAATATAGTTTCAATTTGTTGTTTCATATCCTATCTTTCTACCATTCTCAATTTACCAATTCTTTTCTTGTTAACCGACTATATTTAGAAGTTATTACCGTTTTTATTCTCATTCACATCCTCGTATATTCAGATGTGTTCATTAATTAATCCTGTTATATATCTTTATAATTATTGTCACCGCGTCTAATTAAACTAGGATTCATATTTTTCATTCCAATAAAAGTACAACAAATAATCATATAATTTATATGTTACAGATACATATACAATTGCAAATTCATATTTATATTTTGTTTATGAAATTTGATTTCCAAATACACTGTTATATACATATATGTGTGTGCATCTGTGTGTGTATGTATACGTATATGCAAAATCAAGTATACACATATATATATATATATATATATATATATATATATATATATATATATATATAATATATATATATATATCGATATACACGTATAGAGCACATACGTGCACACACACACACACACACACACAAACATAAAGTACAGGCGTGTAGCTTCATGCTTGTGGTTTCGATTCCCGGACTAGACGACGCATTGTTCTTGATCAATAGGCTTTAGTTTGCGTTGCTGCAGTCCACTCAGCTGACGAAAACTGGCAATCTTGCAACAGACCACCGTCCAGGTGGCGAATATGCACGCCATGAAAGCAGAGAGCCAGTCCTTGTGAGGTATGACTCTCGAAGGTAACTTTACCTTTACTTGATGTGTACATATACATATATGCATATATATATATATATATATTATATATATATATTATATATATATATATACATTTCTTTATTTCTTACAGGATAGTATAACTCAGACTTATACCACCCTATCAGAAACCGAGTGAAGTTACGAGGTATGTGAATAAATCTTCAAATCGTCCTCCTCCCGTAATGTATTAAAATCAGTAGTCAAAAGTATTTCTAAAATAATTACAAAATTATCAACTAAGTAAAACATTTTTAATACTCACTCCCATCACTATAACGTCTCTCTCTCAAAGACAGAATATAAACGAGATATTATTGTTCTTAATCCAGAAGGTAAAACACCGACTAATAATATAAATAATGAGAATTTAAATGAGAGTGAGAATAAAAGCCTACATGGTCAGGAAAACAGACCTACTGTGAAAGCCTCCAACAAACGTATTATTGAAAGAATAAGATAAGTAACAATAGATTCTAAATTAGATTCTAAAATTAAACTTTCATCATTCAGACTTTGTCATGAGGCTAATAGTCCGTATTTATCTAGTAAAATCTTGGAAATTAAAAAAAGGCGGACCGGATTTAGCCTTAAATAGAATATAATACCAAGTGCGCAGCCTTATAAAGATAGTCGATATGGGTGTGAGATTTGCTCTATGGCAATTTGGGAGACTTTTATATGCAGGGACAAGAACAACCTGCTTATGATAGATCAAAGCTAAGGCTATCATGCATGCATAGCATCACCGTAAAATTAAGTATTTTCGAAACCAACAACTTTACAGTTATCATACTTGAACTTTGATGAAGGGAATTAATTTTGGTGTCGTATCAGTTATAGCATTCCCTCTAGTAAAAAATATGAAATTATAGGATATCATGTTATATGGTAGATTGTATTACATTACATATGTTATATGCTATGTGCTTTGTTCTTTCAGATGCTATATGTATTATTACCACATGATAACCCCTACTTTGGTACTCTAACGTCTTCCTATTTTGGTGATTACACTATTCATCTTTTCTATGAATTTGTACCCTAATAATCATATTATGTATATTTGTAGTGATTTTATGAAAGTAAATCTCCCTTGACTAAATCCTATAGCGCATAGAAACTATATAATCATATAATACTACATATTATAAATAAAACCTCCTCGGTTTGAATTCCTTTTACTGACCTCACTACTTCCATACCTATTACTCTCTCTTTTTAGGTTACCATTATCTTTTCCCGGCTTCCAGTTTTTAACTTTCTTCATCTTTATATGTATATGTACGTATTTCTTAATATTTTTCCATGAATTCTTATTGTTTTGTTTTCTTATTTTGATTTGTGTGGGTGTGTTTGTGTGGGTGTGTGTGTAGGTAAATGGATATGTAAGTAAACTGATAGATACATAGATAGATAGGTATATAGGTAATACGGACAGACAAGAGAACCCACACATACATACACAAATGAAGACTGAAACATATGACCATATACACATAGACACACTCAGACATGCACACACATGGAGACAAAGGTACACACACAAATACTTTCACACACACATACAAACACACAAACATGGACACACAAGACATGAATATATACATACAAACGTATACACATGCATATATATATATGCATACACACATACATGCATTCGAACCCATATATACATACATACATACACAAATACATACATTTATACATATGTGTTTACACATGAACACTGACGCACCCACAAGCGCACAAACAAACAAACACAAATAACGCTGCTCTGATAACTGACAGAGTCAGCAACTATTGAAAAGTTTGCAAGACTTAACGAAAATTTTAGGAAAACAAAAATGTAAATGAGTGGAAATCGAACCGGTGTGTGTCTTAATTAATAAAGCACTAAAAGAGAATAACTCACCCCAGACACAATATTATAGACACATACATGTAGAAAAGTAATCAGTTGTTTGATCACACTAATAACCTGCTTCTGCTGTAAAATGTAACTAGCTGAGAATTCCACATACACTCCTATCGTAACGTCATACTCAGACGGAATCAGTGCAATGCAGTGTATAAATGGGTTGCACCTACCGATTTGAAGGTACAGTCCATCAAACCTCCTCCTCATATACACTTTCCGTCCATCTAATTTCACTAACATGCTATGGTGCCTTAATGGTACATGCTCAATATTTACAACTACACACACACTTACACACAGGCACGCATTGCTCATACGCACACACACACACAAACACACGCATGCACAAGCCTTGAGTGCAGAGTTACGCGAACAAAAGTATACGACATGAAATGTATGTATATTAAGAAAGCAATATTATGCAAATTATTCCAACGCAAATAATTTTAATATGATTTGTTTCCAATTTTGGCACAAATCCAACAGTTTTGGGGAGGGGGCCAAGTCGACTAAATCAACTGGAGTGCCCAATTGATACATATTTTATCGAGGCCGAAAGAATAGAAGGCAAGGTCGACCTCGGCGAATTTGAACTCTGAACGATAAGTATTCTGCCCGGCATGCTAACAATTCTGCCAGCTTGCCGCCTTGATTGTTTGTTCCTTCTCGAGTTAAGTCTGGCTCATAAGGGCCCCTTGGTGTATAGGTTCCCCACCTGGACACGACGCCAGTCCGTCGCAGGTGAGCTGCAGGAGGAAAGAGTGAGAGAAAGTTGAGGCGATAGAGTCAGCAGAAGTGAAGTTCGCCAATAACTTCTGCCGGAGCCGCATGGAGCTTAAGAGTTTTGCTCATAAACACACACATCACCCGGTCTGAGATTCGAACAAGTGATCCCTCCAGCACGAGTCCGCTGCTCTAACCACTAGGCCATGTGCCTCCACTGCCGCCTTGATTAGAATAATAATATCGATGATATAGAATGGCACCATGATTCAGATTCGGTGGAGCAGAGCAGAATACAGTCGATTAACTCGATTGATACACTATAAATCCCTTTCAGTTTTTATAAATTATCAAAATACTAAAAGCCAGTAAAAAAATAGCATTGCACTTCGTTCGTTGATCTGCTCAATTCTATGAGGTTGATTATTATTGTGTTTACCCCCTTTGTTTTGTGCTTTTTAACGCATCATGCAGGCTAACAATAATTCCTTTTGCATGTCTTTAGTTTAGTGCAGCATAAAATATCACTTCTTTAGAATTCATATTTATATCCATACACAGTGAAAAGAAATAAACTCCAGTTATAAGAGTTTAATTATGTATTATCACATTTTCTTTTCTCACGCAAAGACACACACACACACATACTTTGTCTGTCTATCTGTCTTTTTTTTTCTCTCTCTCTATCTCTCTTAGTTTCTTAACGTGTATGCCTATGTATATTACATTCTCCACTTGTCGCTCTCATTTTTTTAAGCACTAAAGTTTCATTATTCTATCCCATTATATACTTTATTTTCTTATATCCTGATAACGCATTTGTTTTCATTTCCTTGGCACAGCTATTGAATTTTACATCAACACGTGACTGAAGTTATTTTAATTATCCTTTTGTAATGCGAGCGTGTAACAAAGGCAGCTGTATTTGAAGTAGTGCGAATTTTTTTCAAAATATTTCTGTTTTTCTCAATTATCAAAAATGCAAGTGCTTGGTGTCTTGTGACTACGGTTAATAACATGTGGTTCATCGTTATTTTTCTTCCTTCTGTGTTTCCTTTCAATTGGTGTTATGTTTTTTTTATACATTTTGTTTTTCTTTTGAAAATTAGAACGCATATCTGGACGCTTAACATACAGCACTTAACAGTAATAATAATGTTTGTAAGAATGATTTTTGTTAAATCAGACTTCAGAACTGGTATTGTAGTTTTCTTTGTCGGGTTGTGAACAAATATTCGATCTCTTTGAAATTGATAAAGAATAATTACTGAAAAAAAGTAAAAAATATAAACTCAGTTGCATTCTGGGTGATATCATTCCCAGTGCACAGGAAGACGCAACCTTACTGCATTTAGTTATGCTCCTGTGAAATTGGCTTTCCGTTTCAAATTTCTTGTTTTAATATGTTTGCTTCATTAAATATCAGTGAATTCCTTCAGTAACTATGTACCTAGAGTAAAAATCAATATGTGAAATGGAGTATCGAACGTGATACAAATTGTATTGTGTTGTTACATCATTACAATAACGATCTATAAAATGCAACCTTCAGCGAATAATAATAGTAAAAATATACGAAGCACTTTTAATAATTATTACTAGCCGTTATCTAGGTTGTTTGATTATACCTTATGTAGGATATTTTTTTTAGCAATAATATGAGGTTGTCGTCAAGGCGGCGAGCTAGCAGAAACGTTAGTACTTCGGGTGAAATTCTTAGCAGTATTGTGTCTGTCTTTTCGTTCTGAGTTCAAATTCCGCCGAGGTCGACTTTGCCATTCATCTTTTCGGGATCGATAAATTAAATACCAGTTGCGTACTGGTGTTGATCTAATCGACTAGTCCCCTCCCACCGAATTTCGGGCCTTGTGTCTAGAGTACAAAAGAATATGGGGTTGTCGTCAATTGTAATTGTTATAGTATTTGAAATAAATATATTTAAGATATATGAAATAGTATGTTTATCGGAAAATATGAAATTTATATTGAGTTATCTAACATATTTTATGTTTTATAGAAAAATAAAACATGTCTACTATTTGGTTTGAGACCTTCATTCACATCTGCTCACTAGGTTTATATAGTAAAATTGGAAATTTATTGTAATTGAATTGAATGTATACTTATTTAATTTAATACACAAAAAATGCAGCATAATTAAATAAGTAAATAAAAAAGGAGTTCAGCAGATTAAATCTCTGTTCAGGGAAAAGAATTCAATATGGAACTGAAATCAGTAGGGATTCTGATACATCGAGAGACATCTGTCCTTACTGTCAGTTGGTTTCCTGTTTCTGCTTATGAATTGTCTTTGCGATTGCGGAAAATATGATGCATGCATGACATGATAACCTAGCCTAGACGCATATCATTTACTAATTTCATCTAAGCGAAAATTGTTAAACCAGTTTCATTTATTGAATCAGTTTTACGGCACTATATTTCAAAAATAAAGATACCACAGCTTTTATCAATGGTTTCAGATTTTGTCTCAATTTCACGTTCACACCATTCTTCTTCGCTCACCTATAAAGGATTACTTGTTTTTATATATCGAAGTACAAAAATCACTACAAAATAAGGGAAAAACTATTTGAATAGTGTATGAAGATTCAACATTTTCATGCGTTATTAATTATTTGTCCGGAAAAGTTTGCTTTACGGGTGCAGATTGCCATCCTAATTCAATCAATGTTTGTACTATCAAGAATTAACACGAATAGTTCATATTGGGCGATTTGGAATTTCACATTTTCCCACTGATAACTTTAAAATATAATGCATGTGCTGTTACCTGTATGTCAAACGTAAACTTCAGTTATGCAACAATTTACAAAACCACCCGTTTTGCATTTACAGACGTTATGAAGTAAATTTGTATTGGTTTTAGATGGATTTATAATATCATCATCATCTCTCATGTCATGTCTCTTTTAGATGAATTAATATTTAATTCTTACCCTTCTCCTTCACAATTGCTTGTGCCATTAGTTTTGAAGCTATAATGGTATTTCAGAATTCAATGCTCACGACTAATACCACTCCCGGTGCATTAATACTTCGTGATATGCAACATATGATTTTCATTACCCAGGTGTTACTACATATAACACCACACATCTCAACGTATACCGCAGTGTCTAAGCTGAATGAGTATCTATAAAATTATATGATTTTTCTGAATGTCATCACGTTATCTATTGCTATTTGGTGACTAAATCTTGATGTACTACTTTTAATAAGGCTAAGCTGCACAGCTACCACCTCCACACAAAGGAATTCCTCTTTTATTGCAACGACTCTCAACTAATGGAGACACTAAGATTTTAGCATCCCCACACGAAACATACAACGTGATACAAACGATTAATAAGCGACAATCTTGATTATACAAAGAACTGCACAAGAACATATTAATCCCCATAGTACAAGAGATGTACTAACAACAAACAGAGATATTTATCTGGTGGACAAAGAATAAGTCTAACGTTAAGAAACTGAAATTATAGCGATAATATTAAGAGCACACTTTCGTAGCGCTTCGGTTATAAAGCGTGGCCAACGTGTGCTAAATATATTTCAAATAGATGATCAAATCGGAAAATTTGAAAAGCCTTTATAACAGATTTGGCACGTGTCAGTAAAAAAAAGTCCTCTTAAACATTTCCAGAGATCATTTTACGCATATTTAATCGTACATAGTCCTTGTTCATCAACAAATCGATAATATTTATTGGTAGTGTAGCTGTGTGAAGGAACTGTTGGAAATTCGTTTTAAATGCAGTACATGAATTCTATTTTGATAAGAAATCATGACATAGTCAAAGTCGTTTTTCATATTTTCCTCTACTATGAAATATTTAAGTAATTCATGATCTAATTTGGCCTTTCAGACAACTTCTAGTAACCATCCACTTGTTTGAATTTCTACCACTTGAATAAATTCTTTGAAATTAACAATTAATGGCGACGGCTGCTAAAGCCAAATCTCTTGAATTTCCCTGTTTATATTTGGCATGGATAAACTTACACTTCTATCCTTACTTTTACCCAAAGCATAATAAATGGAGAAAATGGTGAATTTATACAATACCTCTCATTATAAGTAAGTATATGGTCTTGTTAAAATTTTATAAAATTACCTGTGGTGTAATAAAAATGATACTTTACTTTCATAATTATTTAAATTGTTGGTTATATAATTCCAGAAGAAATATGAAATATTGGCAATAATGTTTGGGAAATATCAAAAATGACAAGAGAGAATAACTGCAGGTAATTTCAATAAAAATAATAATAAGAAAAAAAAACAAAACTTTTCTCGAATTAACTTAGACATCGGGTTGATGTTTTTTAACGTCTGCTTTTATTACAATATACAAGAACTAAATTTCTTTAATGTACGAACTAAGATGCAAGTAATGTTGAATATAGTGGCGGTGGTGTTAAGAACAATTTTATTATTTTGATGCAATGGTGATAGCAAAGTTAGTAATTTTGAAATGAAAACAAATACAATACTCATAAATCAGCACTGCTTTAAATGATTTTGTTACTAATTACAAAGAGAAATAGGCAAGAATATTAAAATGATAGTGAATGCAAAAAAGATGTCTGCAATGTTAAATTCAAAATTATGTCTCTCAACAACGAATAATAAAAATTTAGATAATGTATTACTTTAGTTTCTTAAAGTAACTTCAAAAATATTGAATTTTGCATTTATTCTTGATTTGATTTCTCGATGTTATGTGCTGGGAAATGAGCGTTTATTACTTTATACTGACACGCAGTCATAAACATACTCACATTTGCATGCATTAATATATGTATATATACATATATTTAAGTATGCGTATGTGAGTGTGCATGTATATGTATATGCAAATCAACTGGAGTGCTCAATTGATACATATTTTATCGAGGCCGAAAGAATAGAAGGCAAGGTCGACCTCGGCGGAATTTGAACTCTGAACGATAAGTATTCTGGCCGGTATGCTAACGATTCTGCCAGCTTGCCGCCTTGATTGTTTGTTCCTTCTCGAGTTAAGCCTGACTCATAAGGGCCGGTTTCCCGGGTTCCTTGGCATATAGGTTCCCCACCTGGACACGACGCCGGTAGATACAAATGTGTGTGTTTACACAAACTGTGGAACACGTTTACATATTTATGTTTATATGTACATATTTGTGTGTGTATGTCTGGGTGAATATGCATAAGGAAAAGAATTACCACAGCCACAAGAGAGTGGGACAGCGTTTACAGTCCAACGCCGTTAAAGTCGAATTTTTTTCTCATCATTTCACTGTTCTCACAAGTGCAATGAGTAGAGCTATCAATGGTAGGGTCTTAGCAAAATTGTAAGAGAGTGATTTGGTCTGACTTGAAGTACTTTCTTCTCTAGGTATTTGCTCATGGACTTAAATGATTTCTATGTCAAATACACCAGCTTTAGATAAAAGAGAGTGGTCGGTAGGGACATACATGTGAAAAATGCTATACGGTATTACATGAGTATCAACCTGGGAAGAAAGACCAGCATTTAACTTACAAAGAAGTACATGATCCACTCTAATTACGCAAGGTGCGTCTATTCATAACTAATCGGCCATCTCCGTACCCAGCGTGAATATTGAAAGAGCGCCCCACTTCCATGAAACGACCAATGCCTGGCATAAACACGTTTTCGATGCAGCTTTTGCAAATTTTAACGCTTAGGTATTGTGAAATGATGGGTCTTATATAAAAACATAGGCTCATATATATTCGTTGGCATCGTTTTTGTCTCTGGAGTCAATGGAGTTGCGCATAAATTAGTCTAGTCCGGCTTTTATATTTCATGTCCTGATACATTTCCTGCTGTGGCTGTATATATATATATATATATATATATGTATGATATTAGGGAGTAAATCCAAACTTACAGGGAAAAATTAGATTTAGGATCATATATAATTTCACAGTATAAATATAAATTAAATTAGAGATAAAACCACTATTAGGCAAATCAAACAGTGAAAAACATAAACCAAAACATAAAAGTAAAAATAATTAATATAATATACAAAATATATGAAATATAAAATTTAAAATATTTAAATTTAAAATTATTAGGCTTTCCATTTAATCCTAGAAACAAAATCCTTAATATTATTAAGTTTCAAAAATATGTTCTTTCCTAGAGGGTATTGGACTATCCTTCATAGATGAATTCCAAAATAGCGGTTCTATCTTACCTGTACATTCCATAACTCACGAAATTGAGATATTACACTCAATAAACGTAATTTATCAATATATTAATTATAACACTAATAATGATATTAGGGAGTAAATCCAAATTTACAGGGGAAAATTATGTTTTTCACTGTTTGATTTGCCTAATAGTGGTTTTATCTCTAATTTAATTTATATTTATACTGTGAAATTAGATTTAATCCTAAATCTATTTTTTCCCTGTAATTTCCAACAGCTGCATTGGTACAATTTTATTTATGTATTCATAGATTAAATAATAACCTATATTCCACCATCGACAGGTAAAATTGTCACACAGGCGACAGGTAAAATTGTCAGGTACTTAAGTAAATATACAGACATATATATTTATTTAAGTACTTGTGAATGTTACCTGTCAGCTGCGTCACAAATTACCTGTTGATGGTGGACTCGTGGTTGGACTTCGCGGGAATTGTGAGTGTTTATTGAGCGGAAAGACGTAAAGCTCCACGAGGCTCCGGCAGGGTGTTATGGCGATCCCTGCTGTACTCTTTCGCCACAACTTGCCCTCGCTCTTTCTTCTGTGGGCCTGCTCGCTTAGCCAATGCGAAGCGCTTTCTGACCAGCGATGTGTAGCAACATCTGATAGTCTGGTCGGTCACGGTGATCACGTTGGTATATATATATATATATATATATATATATATATATATATATATATATAACGGGTTCGTTCTGCGTCTGCGCAGTGATCTGATTAGTTAGAAAGAGCAAATTAGTAGACGCACATGTGTCTATTGAGGTGCGTTTCAGAATAACAGGAATCTTACCGAAGAGCCTACCTGAGTAAATAAATATTATTTTTATTGCTGAAAAAGGCGAAACTGCAGTCTAAGATGAACCGAGTTAGTAAAAGTTTTTATTTTCATTTCACTAAATTTATCAAGCTTCTGTGTATCTAGTACATACTTCGCCTTTAATGTACTTATATATGAATAATATATGGCCTGTGCTAGAAACACCAGCGATAATAATTAATTTTATTTTATCGCATTTTGAATTTGTTTATATATATATATATGCACAAGAATATATATGTATATATATGTATATATATGTATATATATATATATATATATAAGTAGGTGAATGAATTATCTTAGTATGGATAATTCGGTTAACCGATATATATATATATAATATATATATATATATATTATATATATATATATATATATATAATATATGCACAAGAAATATATATGTATATATATATATATATAATATATATATATATATATATATTATATATATATATATATATATATATATATATATGCATATATATATATATACATATATATTTCTCGTGCGGTTTTATCTTGCTGAAAATCGGACGTATAGTTAGTGTCACATAGTGAAGCCAGTAAGTTGACTAGCCATTTATGTTGTTTGAAGGCCTACTGCATACCACAAACATTGAAGTGGAATATTGTAGTTGTCCGCTAGTCTTACCTTTTGTCCACCTCACTTTCACCACTGGTTATTCCAAGGGAACGCAGACTGGTTGTTAGATTCCAGCAACTGGTACAATATGATAGGAATCTTAATATAATGGAATCTAGTGTCTGTTACTTTTAATTTTTCAGCATTTTACGCAATCTTTCTTCAACTGTCTCTTGCTCCCTCAACTAGAGCAACAAAGGCGATGGTTCAAAATCGTCAGTATGATGATCTTATCTGCTACCTATTCAATTCACAGAACCGATATATCAGTTAATTCCAAACGTCGTTATGACTTACTTGAGTGTACAGATCTGCGCTCACTTAAAATCTCTCATGACCTACATTGATAACAGCACTACTTGAAATTTTTCAACCGTCAATATCCCTTTTTAGTTCAATTATCTAAATTTCTAATATAAGTGTGGGTGAGTTTTTACCATATTCAGTTTTTGTCGGGGCCACGTTGTTCTTAGGGTGATATGAACCCATATGTTAAAGATAAGTAATCCATACTCTGGTAATTATTGTGTATTCTTCAAACTAGCAGACATTACAAAACCAATTATAACTTTGCCAAACCATTGAATTTTCCTTCAATTATGACCATACTACATTTTTGTCTCACATATGCAGATCTATCTTTCAGTTAGTAATGTAAATCTGTGCAAATGTTGTTCTTGCTCTTTTTGTTGGCGACAAGATATTTGCTGGCAATAACCATTTTAGCATCGTTCAAACTGAAGTATAGTTTATTCTCGTAAAATGTAAACGTAATTATAAAAGCGAAATGGCTGCCCCTGTGTTTAATATTTCTCTCTAATATAATTATGCTCTATGCTTGATAGACTCCAATATAAATATTCTTCATAAAAGTGCCGTGACTGGGAATGATCGTGGTCAATTTTGTATAAAGTTGAAATGAAGTGTAATCATTTCTATTCTAAATCATGATACTGAAAATTTATTGATATTGTCTAGGAAGTTTAAAACGAGGCAGTACCCCCAGCAGATATGTGATATCGAATCCTTCTTGCGAATAACTTCACGGAAATATGCTTAAAGTCAGATGAAAATAATAATCTAATCATTGTTTCATAGACACATGAACAGAAATACGGAGGAGCCAAAACCAATAAAATTCCCATCAGTTTTTAAATAATACTTATTGTAGTGATTTTTAGACAGATGAATGGTCTAATTGGAATTTAGGACTTAAAGACCGAAACATTATCGTTAAAAATTTCAACTAGCATGCTCAAGACTCAGCGAATACTCCATCCAGTAAGAAATCTCATTAATAGTAAGGTAAAAATAATATTGTCAACTTAATATTTTGCAAAGAAATCGTACTAGGACATTTAGCTTTCACAACTTAATATCAATTAAACGTAAAATAGAATTATACAACTATTTTACAATGACTGAGTTTACAACACATATACACACACACATATACATGCACATACGCACACACACACATACGCTCCCACGCGCACGCACACATACATACATTCATACATACAAACACACACGCACACACACACACACAAACATATGCTATGTTAAAATAAAATAGAAAATATTTAGAAGTTGCTGGAAGTATTTTGTTAATAAGTTCCTGTCAAAACATTTCACCTGCTAAACAATTAAAAAAAAATTTGGCTGCTAGGTTATTAAACCTACTAACTAAGGATTCCTGTATTATTCGAAAGAAAATGATCGATATTTATTTTTTTTTCTATTCAGGTCTTTCCTTCATTTATTTATTTTTTGATATTTTATAAATATTTTTCTACATGTCTATATCTTTGTAAAGGCTGTTTATTTTATCATATGTTCGTTATTTCTTTTTTTTATATATATTTAGAGCCTTCTATCTTTACTAAAATCATTGTTCTTTTTATCCTTTCATCGTTATCGATGATTTGTCTCTTTTCTACTTTATTCTATCAATTCTTTTGATTTCATTTTCTTCCTGAATTTTTGGCGTTTAATACTTAGTAGTAAATTTAAAAGAAGTAAATTATTTAAATGCATCGGCTTTTATTTATTAATTTTCGATTAAAACGTTTCCTCAAATATAGGATTAGATTTTTACAAAATCAATATGGTTTCTACTTTGAACCACTAAGTTATATAGAAGACAAGAAATAACAACTGCCAATCTTCGTTGGATGGGTGCAAAATAAATTATGACTGTCAACTTAGTACTTAACGCTTCTTTGTCGGAAGTTAATCTTCACTTTCATTCTCTATTGCTCTAATGTATTTGTATATTTAACTTATACTGACATTAAATATCGCCTGTTTCCATTGCAATACGTGTTTGCTAAAGTATGTTGTTCACATAATACTCTCACCCTCTCTCCAAAGGAAACGGGAATAATGGAATAAAAGAAGGTGTATCATGGCGTAAAAATGTATTTCACACTGTTCCTTCGGTTTTCTGGCTGACAGATGATACTCACCGCTGACATTTTTCACGCAGGTAAAAATAATTCTTTTATATGCTCAAACCTATAAACTTGGTTGACTCTGCACGAAATGATTAAAAACGAAATATATAGCATAGGGAATTGAAAGTATTTCCATTGCAATTTGAAATTTATGTGTATAAAATTAATGATATTTGTTCCGTTCAAAGAGGGATAATATAAGTAAACTTGAAGTAAACACTACCATTTAAAATGTGAAATCTGTCTAGCGAGACAATTTATATACCAGAATTACGATTTTATATAATGCATGCAGAAAGCATGCATAAGATGATGCTACATACAAACGCATGCATATAGATACACATACACACACATACACACACCCAGAGTCAAATATAATGTAATATTTTACTATAAAATTGGATTCAATCCTAAATCTGATTTTACCCTGTAAGTTTGGATTTATTCCCTAATATTTTATTATATATATATATATATATAGTTATAGGGTGTATGTAAATATATACAGCGCAAGAATTTGCTACAAGGAAATTACTTAAAAGGTCGTTGAGTAATTCCTACATCACGATGTAAAGTCTGAAGAGCTTATTTGCAATTGATTTCAT
>NC_043000.1:145132151-145159651 GCF_006345805.1 Octopus sinensis | reverse complement strand
TTTCCTAACATTTGTACGTTACTGCATATACTCTGACAAGTTGTGGTGCACCTGAGCACTGTATACAATAATTTCATTATTATTATTATTATTACTATTATTACTCAGTACAACGTAACTGAGTAATTAAAACTAATCTGAAGTTAGCAGTAGTTGTTGAAAGATTTCCTCCTAGTTAGTTGAATGAATGCACATATCATGGTGAATGCCGATGGAAGTACAAAATTTGTTGCTGTCCACAGAAATGTATTCTGATAATTTTGAAAAATTATACCAGGAAATAGAGAACGCTTTTGGCAACAAATATTATTGAAAAGATGAAATGCTTCATCGATGCCGGCATTATTTTTGAGAATAAATCAAATGATGAAGTACAAATATTTAACGACATTCTAGTCGTCCTTTGTCCATCCACCCCCACGTAAAAATATGTTACACTATAGTAGCAATTATTATATGTTTCAAAAAGAGGAAGATGCTGTAGTATTAGGTGTGGTAGATAGGGGTAACTGAGCAATTGAAAGCCCTTGTCTGTTTAGGATAGGTTCTCATTGATCATTGCAATCTATGACCAAATGCATCATACCTATTTCTTTACTACCCACAAGGGGCTAAACACAGAGAGGACAAACAGGGACGGACAAACGGATTAAGTCGATTATATCGACACCAGTGTGTAACTGGCACTTATTTAATCGACCCCGAAAGGATGAAAGGCAAAGTCGACCTCGGCGGAATTTGAACTCAGTACGTAACGGCAGACGAAATACGGCTACGCATTTCGCCCGGCGTGCTAACGATTCTGCCAGGCGGCATCATACCGCGACCATTTTACGTTCTCAGATATATGATGGCTCGTATTAGATTTTCACGTAAGATATGATTTTTTTATGATACTATGGCACCCGTATTGTGAAATGGGGTTAATGTTTCAGAATATCAATGATATATGACGATGAGTGTCGGGAAAATAGGAACCAAAGACCGAACTATTCGCATCATAATGCATACTTTGTAGTATCTGATTCCTATTTTCTCGACACTCATCTTCATATCTCATTGATATTCTGAAAATTTAGCCCTACCTCACAAAGCAGCATTATATCAAAAATGCCTTTTTGGGGCTATTCCTATAGATATTACAGGTGAAACATCTGAGTGATATAATTTAGGAAAGGCCTATAGAAATGTGATTCATTGATAATCTGTTCGCAAAGGATAATTAAGATTATCCTAAGATCACATCTAAAAAGAAATCTAGAGTTATTATTGGTATAGAAATACCCATATATTCATGTATTCAGTATTTAGTGACGATGCAAATGTTATATAAGTAACTTCGTTAAGAGTTTTTCCCTCACATATATACATGCATTCAAACATACAATAGCACTCGAATGCACTTTAAATACATGTGTATTTCTGGTTTTATTCCTCTCTATGCGAGCGTAACTAATACATATTGCGTATGTATTAGATATGTTTACCGACATATCTTCTTATTAACAAGTATTTGTCTACATGCGTATGTAAATGAAAATATATAATAAAACTTATGTAAAAGGTTTCCAGTTTCAAACATAGTAACTTAAATTACAGTATATAAAAATATACATGTATATAAAACTAAAACCTAAGTTTATCTATGGAAGAAGAAGTAAAGGAAAAGTGAAAGACCAGTCTATACGAATGGAAGTCTAGATATGGATTGAGCATCGATAATCAAACACTTTACAATCAGCAATGATTTGAGAGTCTTTAACAATTAACGGATATCTATAACAGAAGTTACCTATATAAATAAATCTGCATTTCGTCCTAAACATAAGCAAAACTATCAGGGTTTCGTTAGGGAGTACACCAAAAGCGTCCCAGTAGCACATGTAAGAATGTGAATTTCCGTTAAAAAATTAACTCCTCTAAGAATACTAATCTTAATATGATACCATCAAACATTTACTGTATACATTTAATGATATATTTATACATTTAGAGAACGCATATCAATAGGTGGTTAAATAAATAAGCGCACGCGCGTGTGTGTGCGAGTGTGTATGCGTGTGCGCACTGTACCCACCTACGCATACACATGTATATTAAGAAAAAGGAGTTAGTCAGAAATTTATATATATATTTAGCGATTTGATCTCATTCCAGGGATTCATCCAGAATGAATCTTTTATACAGAAAATTTTCGCCTTTACACAAAAGTTAGTAGAAAACATCTGGAGTTTATTTGAGAGAAGAAATTTGTATTATTTTGTATCTAAGTGTGTGTGTATATACACATGTGTGTATGTAGGCTTGTATATACTTGTGTTGAATTTCTGGCGGCTTCATTAAAGGGAGACAAATGGAAGGAAAGAAAGAAAGATATACGGGCAGAAAGTAAAACAACATGGGCAAAGAAAGGAAGAAATGTAAGAAGCAAAAATACAAAAAAAGAGAAAGGGTTTATTTTGTTATTCGCTTGAGATTGTATTGTAGGTTTTGACAGTTGTCTTGCTACCCTACTAACTCCTCTGGGACAATTGAAATTGATGACATTTCAAGAGGTCACTTTTCGTTTAGCACTTTTATTTCCTTTCGTCAGTTGCCATGTTAACCAGCTGTAGAAACAAATGACGCTATCAAAATTGTTTTGGACCTTTATTAAATATGTGTGTTTAAATGTACATGTTTCAGTGTGTGCGTTCTATTTTGGTTGCTTAAGAGACCTTCTCCACTCCAGTTATTTCAATAACAATAATGAAAATACTTTAATAAGAATTTCTCATGTTTTTATAAAAATATACATCTCTTTTCCTCTAGGTTTAATCTTGGTAAGAATATTTTCATAAAATCTAGTCCCATTATATTCTGTTTTTTTTTTGTTCATACCTTGGACAGTCATAGAAGGGAAAGATCGGGAATCTATTGTTCCCACTTAGTTCCAGATGATTTGTCAGCGGAATCTTGCGTACATATTTTAAATGGTATGTTGCCTATGAATTCCTGCACGTTAGCAATGAGAATTCTAGGTCTCGCCAATATAATTTTCTTTCCTATTGGAACAGGATGTACAACGTATGAGATTTTGGATGTTGCAATTCACATCTTTAAAACAGTGTTCAAATATTAAAAGTTATTTGTTACACGTTCCACAACTATTATCTTCACTGTTCTTCACGGAGAATTATGAATCATCCTCCGAAATTACTTTTGCTGTCGTGAGATGTTGTAAAGATGTTTTCGTATAAGGTTTGGATCAACAAGACTTTTGATTCTTGCGTTTTTTAAAGAGAATTAGTATACTCTTTTTCTTGTTTCAGTCATTTGACTGCGGCCATGCTGGAGCACCGCCTTCAGTCGAGCAAATCGAACCCGGGACCCATTCTTTGCAACCCCAGTACTTATTCTATCGGTCTCTGTTGCTGAACCGCTAAGTGCCGGGGACGTAAACACACCAGCATCGGTTGTCAAGCAATGCTAGGGGGGCAAACACAGAAACGTACACAAAAATACATATATATATATACATATATACGGCAGGCTTCATTCAGTTTCCGTCTACCAAATCCACTCAGAAGGCATTGGTCGGCCCGATGCTATAGCAGAAGACACTTGCCCAAGATGCCACGCAGTGGGACTGAACCCGGAACCATGTGGCTGGTAAGCAAGCTACTTACCACACAGCCACTCCTACGCCTACATGTTTGTTTTGATTGTGTGGAAAATGTTGATCACTCCTGGATTAAATGTATTGATAAGTGGAAACAAATTTTCTTCAATCGCGTTCATGCCTGCCCTCAGATGTATGATGTGCAGTTTCGTCACCTATATAATTCCATCATTCATTAATTTTAAAGGTTAATTTGTCGCTGTTATGAATCCATTGAGTTCATTGAGTCTAATTTATAGAATGCTCCGATTCATATATCATGACAAGACCTACGTCTAGTCATAATATATGAAATATTCCTTTTGATATGTGAAAGACGGCAAAGTAGAACTTCAGATAGTAATGTTTGTTATTTCTAAAATATACTTTTTGCTACTGTGGAATCGTGTATTTTAAACCTGAAAGCTATGACTGGTTTCTCTCGTGAATATGCTAGATGGGTGAAGGTGTTCAGAATGCTCTTAAATATTTATAAGATCGTCATCTGATTTCTGCCTCAAAATAAAGCATCACACACATACGGACACACACATATACACGCACACACACACACATGCTCACACACACGTACACATAGATCCATACATAGACGCATTTATATATTTTAGAAAATGAATTTGTTTTTGGATTTGAAAGTGCATCTTTTTAAAAATGTGTTTTATGTTACTAACATATTCTAACGAATTCAGCAATTTTGTTTTACATTTCAGAAATACAAATGTCATGGAAATTTAAAACGTTTCATAGCAGTATCAGTAGAATCTTTGTAACTCACATCTACTACAAACCAAATTACTCAAAACATACAAAATGACTAAAATAAAAAGGCAGGTGTCTGCAAGGAAAATGACATTGGAGGTTGCGTACTTAATGAACTGATGATAAATTGGTACAGTGATATTATTTAAATTATTTAGATAGAGGGAACACTCATTATCTGTTGCATCTCTAATGCTTTTATATATTAATATTAATGACATTGCTTATTCTCTTTGCTTGCATCATGTCCTGTTTGTCGCTAGTCGTACTACAACATTTTATGATTTATGTGGGTAAGTGTTTAGGAAATGTGTAAGAATGAAGCAATGTTTACTAACACGAGATTCAGCGTCAAAATCGAAAATATATCATCTATATATATATATATATTATATATATATATATATATATATATATATATATATATATATATATATATATATATATATATATAAATGCAAAATGTCTATGTGCCATTCCTTTATACAAATCCACAATTTTTCATTTAGAGAGCTTGCACTTTCTATGGTCATTCAAAACCGCCCAAGGGTGGTCGTGCACATCTTTTCATTTCCCCAGTCACCCCGAAAAGCCATAAAAAAATCAATAGAAGTAACTTTTTTATGAATTTTCTATCCCAAACCCAATCAAAATGCCTGAAACTTGACACGCCAATTGAATGCCTGGTAGCTGTATGTGATTGGTCGGAGATTTGGACAGTACTCGCGTGTATGTGCGCACGCACACAGCTGTACATGCAAGCTGTATATGCAAGCACTAACACTATGACCAGGCGTTGCTGGGTCATTATGCTAGTACTCCATAAATTGGTTTGAGGACGCCTATAGGTAGGAACACACCCATCTGTGCATAATATGTATAAAACAGTAGTCATATAATATGAAGAATGATATATTCCTTAAGAATTAATTCGTCGTAATCTAAGGAGAAGTGAAATTCTCGAGGTTATTTCGTTTAGCATCAGTCAAAGATCATGATCATTATAATCCATAAAGCGTACGGTTTATGTGAGCAAAAATAACGCCGTTGTGTTAAAGGCTGTAACAAGTGTGAATATCTCGTGCTTCAAACCTTAAAATATTTACTGTTTGCTTAATTCCTTTGGTGATACTTAATAACATATCGAGCGCCTTGATACATCGTGAATATTAAAATAAATCATTAAGTCTTTAAGCAGTTTGAGATTAATTAGCCTCTAGGGAAAAATTGAATTCTCACTCTTGATATCGGTATAATTTATATTTGTATGAAACTATCTATTAAATCCAAGGCATATGAAAAATTGTTGATTGGAATTATGTATTTCAGTGATGAGATTGGAGCATGGTTTTACATTAGAAAAACGTGTACGTCACTGCCAAACATAAAAACCTCAACAAAATCACTAAGTGAAATACATAGTAATTAGTTAACCCATATGACAAGCATCTTCTTCGAAAATCTCCAATAGAATTAGAAAGAACGTGTATAATAACTGAGCTGGTTTAATGATTTTTACGTGCATCTGATTAACGCATTTATATTTTCTTATTTGAAATGCAAAATAAAATCAGCATGGAATATAATTTACGTGGTGTAATACCAACAAAAAGAAATCTTCTATATGGTGACGTGTGGAAAATAGCAATTATTAGGAATTAGCACGAAAATCTTTTTACAATGGGATTAATTAACCGCAAAAGTTTGATTAAAAGATTCATTATAATAAACCTATTATAATAAAACAAATGTCATAACTTCGAAATAATACGTTCTAATTACATGTTGCTATCGCGATAATAGCTACCATTAATTCCATTAAAACCATTGATTTCTATTTAGTGAATAGGGCTTTATTCATCAGGCTTCAACTACAATTCCACAAAATACAATCCGGATATTGTTTCAAATTATGAATCGTAAAACATATGTCAACCAATGCGATGTATAATATTTATAGTCAATTTGTTAGCAAGCCCAATTTATGTGTAATTCCTAGATACATTACTTGGTAAAAGTATGTTATAACTTGGTGTGACTAGCAATGTCGGATATATTCAGACAACACTTTTATATTGCGTTTGATTAATTCCAAAGCTCTTGTTATACCTTTTTGTACAAAATATTCGTTTACTTTAATGTTTAAGTTTTAATCAGAAAACACCTGGTAAACTCGGAATTTACATTGCATATTAAGAGATTCAAAACCGCCAACACTGTAGTCCTGTTCTCTGGTTCACATCGGAGCTACACGTGTACAGGTATCATGGAGCTTCCTGGGGTGTTGCGTTCACAATATGCGTGCAGTTCCAAGTAAAGCAAACTTTTGCAATATACCTGTATTGTAGAGTATTTCAAAAGTTTTTAGATATTTTTGTTCAGAATGGGCGGTATTGAACCCGATACTCCAATGACAATAGGGGTAACCTTTATATTTGACTCTCCAAGTTGCCATACCTTAGCGTTTTCTATTCTCAGGTCTTCATATTTATCAAACTCTTCTCTTTCTTTCAGGATGATATATTGCTCTCCTGGAACTCCCACGTCAATTATTAGGCACTCTTGTTCGTTCCCAACTAAACCTTACTATATCCGGCCTTCGATGGTCTACTAGTTTGTCTGTCTGGAAGTCAAAGTTCTAGAGGATTTTTGGCTTCTCTTTTTCGTCCATTACCTCTTCAGGTGTATGCTGCTACGAATTTCCCATAAACGCATATCCATACTTACAGCAGAGTAGCCAGTAGAGGGTTCGGGTTACTTTGTCGTGTTTTCTCTTCTACTCTTTCTGCGCAAGAGTTTCATCAGCACTAACAATGCGAGTCACGCTTTCGACCCTCTTTCCATATATTGTGCAGGGATCTGTTGGACTCGTGTGGTATATATTTTTTTCACTGCGTTGTTATTCAATGCCCGGTCCTGGGCAGTGATGAATGGTCTTTCAGCATTCTCTTTTAGGACACCCTTGGTGAGCCACCTCCATGGTACTTCCTGGTCTTTTAATTTGTTTGTTGCACGGTGGAACTTAACATGTAATTCCACGCGGAATAGGGTTTCTCCTCTCTCTTTGGCTATTCTTGATCGCAATTCATGAGCACTCATAAGTCCACTTTTGTTAATTCCTTGTGCATGAGCAGTATACTATAGCAGGTCCTGTTTGCGGTTTACCAAATATTCTGCCATGTTTCTTCTTTCACTGTTCACGCACTCCCGTATGTGAATTAGCCCCCATTCACCTTTACACCTCTTCATGTAGATCCTGTGTACGTTCGCCTAAGGGTGGCCAGCACCATGCATTGTCTTTCGGGTAGTGGGATTGAGGTAGTTATTCTCCGCTTGTGCCCATTTCAGGATGGGTGTACTACAGAAACTGTCCATATGTTGATGGTATTGACAAGGTTCCTTGAGTTGAGTTTTGATTTCAAGAGTAGGTTAAGGGGCATAAATTATGCAGTGATTACCTTATTTTTCATTTTTTTATGCAAGATATTGTCAAGCTCCAGGACCCAAAGACACTAGTACCCACCATCATCCCGATCTTCCATTCTCTGTCTGTTTGGCAATTCTATGCCCCTACAATCTACTCCTTCCTCCCCCCCTTAAAGAAAGCCCCGCACACTTCGAGATACCAAATTGCATCCCCCTATCCTCGTTGCACGTTTATACAATCTCAACCAGCCACGTCTGTTTAGGCTCTGCTTTTGTGATCATCATTATTATTTTGCATTTCATCATTTCGGGGTCGATAAATGAAGTATCAGTAAAACATAGGGTTGACGTAACCAACTACTCACTTCCCGACAAATTTCAAGATTTGCACCTTTAATAGAAAGGATTATAATTATTATTGTTATTATTATTGAGTGAGAGAGAAGTGCATGCATTCAAAGTGACACTGAAATAAAAATACAAAGCCCAGTATACCCACCATGACTACCTGTGTGATAAGAGTACACAAGGCGCATGCATCGCAACCACATGTACGCGACATAGTAATCACATATTAAGATAAACACTGTATGGCCTTGCAGGTGGGGCCCGGTTAAAATTTTCTTAATGTCGAGTAGTCCATCCCGCTCAAAAGGTCCTTAAATAAGAGTTATATAAGATTGCTGAACAAAACACCCATTTTTCCAGAGGTGAATTATTCAAACTCCAACGAATTGCTCTCAGCATATGGTTATGCTGCTACCTAACTACTTTCGGTCGTGATCAGAGATGCACACATCGTCAGCCATGAAAGGTGAGAAAATTGACACGCTCATTTGTGGTATTGAGCCAAATATTCCTGTAGGCCATCTTTCATACCAAGACAAAACAATGTACATGATAACACTTTCAATCAGTTAAGATCAAAAGCCATGAAAGCCATACCTGGTACTGCATCAAGGCGTTTTTTACTACTACTACTACTACTACTACTACTACTACTACTACTAATAATAATAATAATAATAATAATAATATATATGTTTCTTTTTTACCCACAAGGGGCTAAACACAGAGGGGACAAACAAGGACAGACAAACGAATTAAGTCGATTACATCGACCCCAGTGCGTAACTGGTACTTAATTTATCGACCCCGAAAGGATGAAAGGCAAAGTTGACCTCGGCGGAATTTGAACTCAGAACGTAGCAGCAGACGAAATACGGCTACGCATTTCGCCCGGAGCGCTAACGTGTCTGCCAGCTCACCGCCTATAATAATAATAATATATAGATAAGGCCAAGGGTGACTTTGTGTTCAAAAGCACGCTTCTAGACCACATTGTCCTGGGATTTGTCCCAATGCGTAGAAACTTGGTCAATTGACATCTACTATAGCCTAGGTTCAATCAATGACTTGAGAGTGAATTTGTTATGACGGAAACTAGAGGAAGTCAATTGTATATAAATATATACTATGTATGTCTCTGTGCGTATCTTTGTTTCTTGACAGCCGGTGTTGGTGTATTTACGTCCTTTTAAGAGCAGTTCGGCAAAAAAGATATCATATGCAGCAGGCTTAAGCAATGAGTACTGAATTCGATTCATACGACTAAATTCGAACCCCCTGCTCTACCCTGCCCTCGATATGATGATTGTGTGAAGTAAAACATAAAACAAAGACGTATAAGATTGGTTAGATAGTATTATTATTTAGCCGTACATATTCATGAGCTACATATATAAACACTCTAAGGACGCACTTGAACATTAGCTTTCATATATGCATATATATATATATATATATATATATATATATATATATATAATATATATATATATACATACATATACATGTATATATATATATAAAATACAAATATAAAAAAATACAAAATATATATATATATATATGCTAAGATGTCTGAGTGTATGTTTGCATACACATGTTCCTTTGTTTATATATAAAGTTATGTACACACACACACACACACACACACACACATTCTCGAACGTATATGGATACTAGATCCAATTCATTTTTTCCCATTGGGCTGGTTCCCATCTGCGCATTTCATTTTGACATGAAACATATATGGAATAATCCACCTGGAATTAGAAAAACATGCCATCTTGACAATTTATGCATTGTTTGTGAGAATAACATTCCGTAACTCCTAACTCTATGACATTGATAATGTATAAATTCATCCCAAATAGCCGTAGTACATTTTCTCACATATATTGAGTCACTTATTCTTATGAATAAATAAATAGAAATTTCCTAATGCAACATTCATATATACATATCTGAACAGAAGAAGTGTCATATTAAAGATAGAAAATTACATGTTAATATTTATTGGTAAAGGAACATTTTGCGATATAGCATTATTTTGTAAATTATGACTTTCAAGAAATCCCACAGTATATCACGTTCTACCATGTGCGCTGAGGCTTAGATATTGTATTAATTACAGCATGAAATATGTTATATTATGTTGCAAATCTGTATTCTTAGCGCTTCTAAACACCTGTCTAACTAGAACAACTTATATTTTAAAGGCTGTTAATGCAACAGTCATAGGTACAGGCGTCGTTGTTTGGTAAAAAGATTGCTTCCGAGCCACAGCGTCCGGGTACCGTGGAACCTTCGCAGGTATCTTCTACTATAGCTCTACTATAATTTTCAGCTCACCAAAGCATTGCGAATCGATTTTGTAGAGAGAAATTGAAAGAAACAAATCGTATATATTTATTATATGTGTATGTATTATACATACATACATATATGTATGTTATATGGGTGTGTTTGTCTACCATAACCGCTTGGCAACAGGTGTTAATGTCCCAGTAATTTAGAGAGTCGGCAAACGAGACAGGCATTGAAAAATGGAGTTGGGTCGATAGTTTCCACTAAAAAAGATTCTTAAAGTCGGTGCTTCAGCATGGCTGCACTCCAATAACTGAAAGAAGCAAAAAAAAAAATATATATATATGAAAGTTTGCTATTGAAACATGGATTGGTTTCGTTGCATGGATTGGTTTCAGTATTATATCTATGTTTTGATTAGTGTCTCTAATAGCAGACTAGTAATTAACAAGAAATATCTATAACTTTATTTGGAAAAAAATATTTTTCTAAGAGTTTTTAAGTAGTAAATCATTCCTTAACATTGTGGTATCTTAATCATCTTAAGGTACGTTTAGGTACGGGGTTTTGCTAATTGCAGTACAGGCAGTTGAAATGTCTTCCTTTTAATGGTTGAAGTGAAGCATTTCCCAACGTCTGTTGAATCTTTGCAGCGTGGAGAAACACAAATACCTTACGAGACAGATTTGTATCTAAGACACTCCACTGAATTTATTTATGAACACAGGATACTACTACGTTCTTTTTATTTCTCATATTGCAAACCTAACTAGAGATTAACTCATCGCCGCTTTCCATGAGAAATTTAGAACGCACCAAAGCGATCCATAATCATCCGGTTTTATCATGTGTACTTGATCATTTAACGGGATAATAATTTCTTATCGTTGATTAACAATTTTTTTTTCCTGATCTCATAATTGGGTATAATTTTTTCATTGTTCAAATGACTTCAATTTAGAAATATAAAGTACATGTTCGAATTCAGCTCTTCAACATTTACACGTGCACAAGTATCAAACGTAGCAGAGATGTAAAATCTTCAACATCGATATATGAATATATGATGGTCAGAAAACTTATAATCTTATTTAGAACGTCTCGTCTGAATCATTAAAATTTTACTGTGTCTTGTAGATATATAATTTTACTCTTCTACTATTTTCACTCATTAGATTATCGCCATTGTGGACAGTGCCATTAAAGCGTTTTATGTGACCAAATAGGACTGTGAACTTATTTAAGTGTGGCAGCCGTTTTGTCGAAACCGATATCAGTAACAATTACGTTACTGGACATTATGCATTACACTATAAAAAAATGTCATCTCGCCCACAAAACAAAGCCAGGTGCACACAGTTATTTATGTATATATATATATATATATATATATATATACATATATATTATTGTGTGTGTACTTGCATATATGCATGCATGTGTGCGTGTGGAAATCCGTATGTAGATATAGAATTACACTATTACACACCGTTTTTATATGTTTTATATATGAGTTTATTAGTGTTTTGGTATATGTTTATATATGTACGTTACGAGCTGTTATTTGTACTTGTGTATAATTCTCGGTTTTTTTCCGTCCTTGTTTTCGAATTCACACGCTACTTTCTTCCAAGGAATCTAATACTCGTAGCTTAGTGTTTCCTGGGGGATGATCAGATTGGAGCAATCTCGAGTATAACCAGCTGAAATTGCAAAGATAATCTGGAACTCGAGTGAAGGAAGAAAACTCCGAATGACCCGTCCTTGTTTTCTTTGTATAGAATATCTGGATGTTTTGTTGTCCCTTTTTTGTATTACATAACTGCCTGGATGTTTTGCGGTCTTGTCTCATTTTGTATTATATATGTATGTCTAAAGGTGTGTGTATATGTGTGTGTGATTGCGTGTGAGGATTTTACAGTTTCGATGCTTACGAAGATCTCAATGGATGAAACCTATAATTGTTCTTCAAAAATCTGATAAAACTTTATGTATTTTGCATATTACTTTAACATTTAAGCATAGCAGTATATATACATATATATATATATATATATATATATATATATATATATATATATATATATATGTGTGTGTGTGTGTGACTGTGTGTGTGTGTGTGTGTGTGACCGCGTGTGTACCGTTGGCGATTTTTTCCTCCTTCTTCCATTCTTTGGGCTTTTCCTTATTCTATGTTTCTGATGAAGAGCTCCGCTCGAAACGCTAAGTCCTCCTTCTTTTCTTTCCTGAGCACTATACGTGTCTCACGTCCTCGCGTTGTTGTGTTTTCTCTTTCTGTTTTCATGTTTGGATTAACTATATATATATGTAAATACGCACACCTTAAAGTGTTCCAAGGGTATCTAAAATAACTTCGTATTAGGGAGTAATTTCACACACACCAAACATTACTTTAAATGTGAACATTATATGAATGATATACTGGTGAACTATTTGTCATTTTCAATAGAACAAATCTTTAGATGTTTCAATTGTTCGTTTTATTGCATCTATATATAAATTAATTTTCTCTCATACTTTTTAGGGGAATGCTTTATCAATAACAATTGCAGCGTGGAAGTTGTTTGTAATCCATTTAAGAAACACACAAAAGCCGTTCGATTCACTTCAACATTTAAGTTTAATTTGTCAAAATATTTTCGTCGCTATAAGACCGCGACCTGTTCACTGACAAATCTCCGGCTTTTGTGTGTTTCTTAAATGGGTTACAAACACATTCCACGGGTAATTATTTTCGTTCCAGCACACGATGTTAGATCAAATCACTTGCTATGCAAGTACATCTCCGCTTTATCAATATCCCTTGGTTAATTCTGCTAGTCAGAGTGTAGATATAATACATACTTTATTATGTCTAGTTCTCTACTGAAAAGTTTTCAAAACTTCGACTTGAGATATTTTCTTCTTTTTTGTTCGTTTTCGAAACTCTTATACAGTTTTTTCTTCCAATATTTTTTTTGTCAGCGGTGTAATGGATCCCCAGTTTATCGGCTATCATAAACGTACGTAAATATAAATATTCATTCAAATATATATTTCACACTCACGGAGAAATATATTTCAGTGCATATATCTGTTGCATTCCTTTTCATATTTTCCTTACGAGAATATGTGAGTGTGTCTTGCATTCGACTAGCTGGCATTTTCTCTTTATTTATTCTATCTAAAAGTATTTGAATGTGAGTTTGGTTGCATATACATGTGTATATTGTATGCCCACGTGCGCGCGTAGGATTGCTCTTTCGTTTCTTATGAGCCTATAATTGCATGTATATGTGTGTGAATGGATAGGTAGCCTTGTATTTTTGTAGCTGGAATTATGTATTCTAAGTGCGGGCATAAGATTCACGTCCCGTGGATGTGGGTACCGTTCTTACAAACTAGAAAATGAGCCTCATAATATTTAACATTTGCCTGATATTGACCCACCAGATATCAGAATGTTACACGCAATGCTTAAATTGAAAAGCAGAAGTGACGACCTCATCAATGCTTATCAACACAAATCCTGTTACAATAATTAACCATCCCCGTGAAATTTCAAGGTAACATACTTACATCAAAGTATAAAATATAAAGGGTGATAGGGTGATATCACGTCAAATGCAGAAGGAAAGAACACCAAAAGTGTTGAAGGAAAGTTGCCAAAATCGAGTTAGTGATATGTAATAAATTACTTTGTCGTATATACTGAAGTTAAAATAAAGAAGATAATGTAGAATTGCCTGTCATTGATAGTGATACGATAAAATCATGGGTCATTTGTAAATTAATCATCACTAAATACCTGCAGTGTGTGCAGGTCTTGACAAATGACATAATGTTTACAAACACATTTGAGAGAGAAAAGACAAATTACTTTTCCCAAACTTAGCAATAATTTATTCCCATTATCATTATCAAGAATGCAAAAAAAAAAGTATTTGTGAAAGCAAAACTGTGTGATCTAAAATGTAAAACTGATAAATTGAAGGCTATTTCCGATGACCCTTTGGCAAGTTGCAACACAGTAAGGTCTACCTCGAGCAAGATGGAATTATTTATGGAGGGCCTTTGTTTGTTTCCATAAACATGAAACATGATTGTTTCCGACCTAACGTGCATTTCTGAAGTCATGTGACCTCGGCGAGCTGGCAGAAACGTTAGCACGCCAGGCTAAATGCTTAGCAGTATTTCGTATGTTGCTACGTTCTGAGTTCAAATTCCGCCGAGGTCGACTTTGACTTTCATCCTTTCTGGGTCGATAAATAAAGTGCCAGTTTCGCATTGGGATCAACGTAATCGACGACTTAATCCCTTTGTCTGTCCTTGTTTGTCCCCTCTGTGTTTAGCTCCTTGTGGGCAGTAAAGAAATATATATACGTTACCTGGAAGACTTTCGAAGAATTATTGAAGGAATAGAACAATTAAACTAAAAAAAATTCCAACATACACTCACTATATGTTCATTCAAAGAACGTGGACGCTCTCCCGTAACTCTGATACCCACCAATAAATTAATTATGTATGAAACTGAGGACTTTGCTGATGATATTTACTCCCGAAACTACATGTATTTATGGAGATTCATTTTACGTATTTGTACATGTACTAGTTTGAATTCTTTAGCTCATTATTGATACTTAAGACTGCACATTGTTGCTTGCTAGTTTTTCATTCTTTTTATTGCGAACGGTAAATATCCTTATCTATCGCAGACATTTAAATCCTATATAATCTACGTAATACATAATTTAATTTAACTTCATTTGAAATAATGTTTTATGAAGAAGAACTACGTTTCCATCAAATTGTTTGCAGAAAGTTATTATATGATTTACTTATAACTATGCCATTTAGACAAACAAATTAAATACCTTCTCCCGAACCACTTCCTAAAAATGTTTCTTCTAAACTTTAATGTCTTGTGAAGATGATATTAGAACAATGATGTTGAGGAATAAATATGCATTAAATAATTTCTTGAGTTACTTCTCTCATTCAGGCACATATATTGGAATTAATATTTAGCAAATTTAAATCTATTTTATGATTTATGTTCATTCGTATCTTTTCTTTCTCGCCTATATTTAAAACAGTAGAAACTGGAGAAATGTATTTAGTTATAAACCCACTGATCAAAGCTCTTTATGCTTCCTGTACGCCTTCAGAAATTATATATGATATGAAATATTTATATAATCTTATAAGATGCAAAAAGAACCTTGATACACTTTGTAGAAGGCTGATATGTCCCTCGAATTCACAAACAATTACTAGAAAAGAAAACATCCCCGAATACAAGAAAATGAAACCTTCACCATGGAGGACAATAATACATTACGTGTTTCGTTGAAAACCCCTACCCCACAAAATATCAAAAACCAAAAATGTTTGATCATTTTAATATGCATATATATTACATTTCGTTTACATTCATTCTTCTTAACAAATCATACATGTTATTAAAGAAAAAATCAGCATCATAATTTTACCTTAAAATGTTCAGTACAGTTTAACGGATTATAACAGGATGACACACCATTAGCAGTAGTTAACATTAATTTTTCTACCCCAAGGAAATTTCTAACACACTATAGCCCTTCTTTAAATATTATCACCTAAATCCTTCAGATGACATAATAAATAGGTAAATTTTCTCGATTTTATCTTGGATTTGAAAATAGCTCACGCATTCCTTTGCCCAAATATAATGGAAATCTTTGCTACACACACAGTTCTCATCCCCGAAGCACTATGCTAAGTAATCTTGCATAGAATATTTCTCTTAGAACATCCAAAATAGCTTCGAAATATTAGAGGATAACAGTGAATATTATGACGAGGGTTTGCTGATATGTGATTTTGAGTTCAAAGGAATATTTGTTACATTGACTGATAACTATTGCACAAATTTCGGTGTAGCATAAATTTTACTCATGTGTACACAAAATATATCCTGACACCGCAATGGCTTTCCTCCACTTTTAAAATTTAGAAGACTATTGCAAATAAACGAATAAGTGATAATACTAGTTTAATTGCATTCAATTTAATTATCCTCGATGATAATGTAACTATCTGCAGAGATCCGGATAACAGTAATAAAACTCTGATATTGCCATAAATAAAACAGTTAGCTTTCACGAGAGACGAAAAATAAAATAAATTGATCAGTAAAAGGATATTAACGAGTCTAAATCTCTTGATAGTTAACATGAAACAAAACATGGAAATTACAACTGCAAAATAAAAATAAATATATACAAATCTCTAGAAATAAATGACTTTCAAATTTTGTTACGAGGCCAACAATTTTGGAGTAGTAAAGTTGCTTACATCGATCCCAGTATTCAATGTGTTCTTATTTCTTCGATTCCGAAAGGATGAAGCTCAAGGGTGACACCGGGTGAATTTGAACAAAGAACGTAAAGACGGATGAAATGCCGCTACGTATTTCTGCCTATAATCCGACCTTTAGTCGAACTAGATGGAATTTTTAACTCAGAACGTAAGGAATCGTAAGAAATGCTGTTATGCATTTTGTTCGAAGCATTGACGCTATACGCAATAATAATACTGATTTCACAAGGCCAGAAATTCTGAGGGAGGGTTAAGTTGATTACAGCGACCCTACTGTTTAATCGGTAATTATTTTATCGACCCCTAAAGGATGAAAAGCAAAGTAGACCTCGGTGGAATTTGAAAACAATTGGTATCGAAGGACGAAATGCCACTAAGCATTTTGCCCGGCGTACTACCGATTCTGTTTGCTCCCCGCCCTATATATAAAAATAATACTGAAAATTCTAACATAGGAGATATGAAAAGTCCATTCTTACTGGTCTAGAACTGAATACTCAAAAAATATATATTAAAGAATACCCACAAAGAGTAACTACAGCATCACCCAATGATACGTCTACCACAAAAGAAGCAAAATAAAATATAAAATGAGAAAAAAGCAAATGTAACGTGGTTTATTGGACATTATGGAAGAAATGTTTAGAACAGTAATCTTCATTTTTTTTAATATGAAGTTTTCATCATGTTACTTTCCAGCACCAAATCATTGAGATATTACAGAATATTATAATGCATTTGCAATGGTTAAATATAATTACGAATACAATAAATGTAGCACGCAGCAAATGACATAAACTCTCTATTGTCCTGTTAAACTGCGAAACTTTAAACTGGTGATATTACGATTGCTGAAAACAACACTATAAACTCGAAACATACATCAACTGAAAGAAAATCGCATTTTAATATTGTATCTGAGTAGAATTATCTTCATGAAATTTAAACAACTTTAAATCATTACGCCTTCAGCCTTTGACATATGCATCCACAACATACTGTTGAAATAATTTTCCCGATCTCTGAATAACACTAAAGCCACCTCTGAATGCAAGACGATAGCTCTAGTATTCTTGCATTGTCAGATGATTACACACACGTGTCCGGCGTTCCTGGACAATGCCATCTCAAAATGCCAGCCAAATGCCCCATGGGGTAACATAATTGGGTAGCTCATAGGATCCAAGTGGCATAACGTGTAAGATATTTTTTCAAGAGAAGCACCTCTGATACACAATAATGTCCCTATTTTCAGGATGTGCGCCATTTTCTCCAACAAACCCTGCTGCTATTTCATTGCTGGTACAGAAATTGTAGCGCCTGATATCGAACCCTCTCCTGAAGCGTAACTCCATATTAGCACATTGTCTCTTCTGGGTCTCTAGTCTTCTTGTTATTCAACTGCGTGAATGTTCTTATACAATTCTGCTTAAGGATTAATTTGATGGATAACATCACTTATTTTTCTCTTAGTAACAGGGGAACATTCTAAATTTTGCGGTGCATCGATCCTGTGCGGCAGAGCTTCATTTGCATCAATGATGTATAACTGGTCATACTGCGGTTGATCATTAGCAGGATGCAGGTTTTTTTCGTCATGTGGTAACTTTTTGGCCCTGAATTTGGAAGCAATACGGACCCCTTCCTGAAGGTGCTGCCGGTTTGACGCCAAATGACACAAAGAGAGAAGGTATAATTGTAATTTGTGATATTTCTACTGAATGAAACAGACTCTTGATCGTTTCCCTCAAATAAAGTTTTTAGTGTCTCTTGGTATGGTTGCAATGTAGGCACGTTCACTTTTCCATTGTAGCAACCACTGTTATTTTCATTTTAAAACCTAAGAGCACCACAGTATTCGCGTATAATGTTCATTTCTTCTACGTTGAAGTGTTCAGATTCATTAACAAAAATGTCTTCTCACACGGTGTCCCTGCATCTGATACCTCCTTAAATTGTCAATTTCAACAGCATTCATATTTTCAACTCTTTCTCGATAGCTTCCCCTTGGGTTTTGCTCATAAATAACCCTGTCATGTTGATTGATGGTCGCTAGTCTTTGCTGAAATAAGTTTTTCTGTTGCTCGTGGTAATGTGCAAGCTGTTCCACATTCATAATTTCTCGTCTTATTTGTTCTCTCTTCCTATCTTGCTGCAGGTGTTGCCCGCGTTGTCCACCCTCCATTGACGCTCGTCTCAGCTGCTAGCGTTGCTTGTCTCTCTCTCTCTCTCTAGGGTTTCCTGCCTCTGCTCTTTCCCTGCGCTCTGTAGAGCCGCATTCTCGCGCGAGCAGCTTCCTGTTTTTGTTGCCGTTTCATGATGAATGCTATTTATAATCACAAAAGTAATTCGTATACAAACACGATAAATTGATAAAAATGGACTGTTATAGCCAATTCGGATCTTCTATATTTCACTCACAAAATCAGCGTCCTTTAATTTTGCTCAGATCGTTTGCAACTTTGATGTATCGATGCAGTTCTGAATTTTGATTATTCTAAGGTAATTATGTTATCTTGTAAATTAAGTATCCGATGTTATCTGGAATTAAAATTTGAAAATTTGGATAATTTTAGCCCATCAACAGACATTAAGGCATTAGTAGCTTGTTACCATGAAAACCACGCAAGTCAGTGGCACCTGCAAAAGAAAAAATCTCTTTGGAGTAACATTTTATTTCAATTTCAAAATTTGTTTTATTTATTTAATTTATTAGATAGGTATATTTGTCCGAAGCAGATTACATTTGAAAAACATTTGATTTCAATTTCAAAATTTGCTTCGTTAGATATATGGATAAATATACCATCCCCGATTTACAGTTTACATATATCTATACATGTATGTATAGATAAGTATAGATATATATGTCTGTCTATCTATCTATCTATCTATCTATCTATCTATCTATCTATCTATAAACACACACACAGAATGTCACACGTTTACGTACACACACACACAACCACACACACTCAGATTCTATCTCCACTCTCTCTGCCTCTGCCTCTCATTCTAACTCTTTCTCTATCACTATTTCTCTGTCCCGCCTCTTTATTGAAAAGTAAAAGTAACATCGAAAATTTATTGTGGTTATTTCTCTTTGATTTAACAATGTGTCGATATATTTATCTATCTACTTGTGTTCCGTTTCACAGAAGACAAGAGATTGATAAATACAACCACACGTTAAATCAAAGAGAAATATTCACAGTAAATTTCCGATGTTACATTCACTTCTCGATACAGAGGAGGAACAGAGAGGTAGTGAGAGAGAAATGTCAGAGTCAGAAGGAGAAGGAGAGAGAGTGGTAATAGAAAGTGTGTTTATGTGTGGGTTTTTGTGTGAACGGGTGACATTCTCTTTGTGTTTATAGATAGAAAGATAGACACCCACGTATAAACATGTTGGCATAGATATGTATAGATATGGGTCAATGTGTCTATCTATAAATATAGAGAGTGTCACACGTTCACACACACAGACACATACTTTCTATCACAAACACTCTTTCTCTCTCACCCTCTAACTATTTCTCTCTCACTTCCTCTTGGTCCCTCCTATGTATCGAAACGTATAAGTAACAGGAAAAGCATAACGCGCGGACGAACTAAGGAAGGAACAACAACAACAGCAACAACAACAACAACAACAACAATGATAATAATACTAATATTAATAATGATAGTACTAATATTGCTGATGATGATGCTAATAATAATAAAAATCATGATTATGATGATGATGATGATGATAATAATGATGACGATGATATAATAATAATAATAATAATAATAATAATAATAATAATAATAATAATAATAATAAGCAGCATACTCAGTAACAAAACAGGCAAAGGAATATCTAAGTGAATTCCACATTCAACAAGCCCCAGAATTAGACGTACTGGAAACAAGCATAGAATAAAGGAAGCGTATGAAAACCTAATAAATAGCGAAAAAAGAAAACTCAATGTCATATACCGAAAGAGAGCTAATAATATCGATGTTGACAAAACCCTTACCATCAATGGTTAGTATCTTCTGGCTTAAAATCGGAAACAGAAGGGTTTATCATAGCAGCCAAAGATCAATGCCTACCTACAATGCCTACCTACCCAGAGTGCCCGAGCTTTTTCCGTAAGATGTCAGTTCAGTTTTCCAGTCCACCATACCTCTCTTCAGGAAACACGTTACAGTTGTCGCAATTCAAAACAGATCTAAGCACTCGATGATCAACGAATATGGAATCATGCCACGAACTCTATGATAGTCAAACCAGGCCATTCCCAGATTTGTTCTCCTTCGTTTACAATCTTGCATTACGATTTTGTCTATCAATAGTTGATCTTTGGTACCTCCTCCTCTCCTTCTATAGCCTTTTGGTTCGGGCGGTAATATATCGTTCCCATCAAGAAATTTATATAGTCCTGCATTTTCTCCTGACAGTAACAAACACGTTAACGGGAGGCAAGATATTGGTCTATAATTCTCAGCAACATTTCCCTTTGATGCATCCTTCAAGCCCAACACCGTTCTACCTTTTTCTTAACCAGCTCGGGATTTCAAATTCTCTATTGATCAATGCATTAAATTGTTCTGCGATCAGGTTATGGGTGTAAGAAGCTGTTTGCTTCAGGCTGCAGTGCCAATTAGCTGTAATATGTTGTTCTTGATTACTCCGAATCATACCCACGAAAGTCGACTCTCATCAACATCAGGGGCTAATCTTTCACGTTTTTTATCGTCATCAATCTTTTGATGAAATATTTTTGGGACGGTTCAAAACAATTTGTTTTGCTGGTATTTCTTAATCCGTTGTTCAAGCCTAGTTAGCTTTGCTTTTTTGAATGCATGGACTTCTTCATTTCTTCAATTACAACATTCAGGTGTTTTTTTTTATCTATACCATTCTTCGTCCCATCTTTATCGAATTTCCACTCATAGCTTCTGTTAACTATCCATTCGTTCGTATTGCTCATGCTTGGTTACATAATCTCTGTCCAGTAATTTCGAACAGTTCCATTGCATTCCATTCAATGTGCATTCGTTGTCTGTACCCTGTTAGAGGCACGCCATTCGCATCCACTGATATGCTCCGCTAGTAACACTCTGTAACCATAATGTTTACTTGTTTACTCCACCTTTGTCGTGTAGCATGGCTAGCAGTTGCTGGATTACGACCGGTCCCACCTTTCTGCACAGTGGGCCGCTGCGGTACCTTCACCATTGGTTACAGTCCCGTTCACACTGCTATCGTCATTCAGCCCGCTTAGTGCACATTCTGCTGACGGTCGTTGCACTTGTGTGGTATATATCCCTTTTCACTGAGTTGGTATTCAATGCCAGATCCTAGGCTACGATATTAGGCATTCAGTATTCATTTTAAGTCTTTCTTGCTGAGCCAGCTCCATGAACCTTCTTGGACTTTCAAGTCGTTAGTTTCTCCGTGGAACTGAGCATATAATTTCATGCAGAGTAACGTTTCTTCTCACTCAGATATTTTTAATCGGAATTCATGAGCACTCTCAAATCCAGTTTTGGTAAATCGTGCTGTATTAGCAGCATACTGTAGCAGGTTTTGTTTGTTGTTTCTCTGTTGTAATCTTTTAAATGCTGGATTGTTATAACGCCCACTTTGGTATAGAGTTTACCTAGTAAAACCAGTAAAAGCACGTCTATCTCCGACCACCTACTAGGTACTCTGGTATTGCACGTACTTCTCTTTACTTATAGTGACTAGGTTATTCCATTCGTCATGCGATAGGAGTGAACCATTAATATTAATTCCTTCCATCTCTTCTTTTAAGTTTTTCTTAAGAAGTATCATTTTATTTAGGAAGTATGTTCTTTTTTATTCACCACGCCCACCTTTTCTGGTTTCTTTGTTTTGCATTTTCAGGAACTGTCTATGTTTTCTTTTCCTCTCACTTGTATCCTTGGCTTAAATCCCCTGCAGTGGTGTTGGTACGTGAAACCTATCGTACATATATTCCATCGCTTCCTCCAACTCCCTTGATATGCATTCCATTAATCACATTTTCAGTTGCTTCCTGTGCCTCTTGTTTATGCCATTTCTACTTTCATCCATTACATCATTTTACCTATGCATTTGGTATATACGCAATCTTCCCATCTCTGCTTTCCATTCTTGTATGCCCTTATATACACCTTTTCCCAAACTTTAAAGAATGTTGCTTTGTGTACCCTGGCACTTTTTCTTTTCTTGTCAGGAGACAATTTATCAAAAACTGATTTTGCTTTCCTTGCAAACATCAGCTCCGCTGGAATTCTACCTCCTGGTGTATTCGGATTTGGTGTCACACGATGAGGGCTACCTCATCCATGCCTACCCTATTTGATTTTCTGAGGGCTCATTTGAAGATATCGACAAAGTGTTCTACCTGTCCAGTAAATCTGGGATGGAATAGTGCCATATTTATATCTTCTACCGCTAACATATCACAAATGTTTTTTTTTATAATTCGCTAGACATGACTTGCATTCCATTTTCAGACACTGTCTTGTTTAGGATATCAAATCTTGCAAATAATTCGTGTAAAAATTTATCACAGTTGAGGGCTTCGGTGTTCTACACTTAAAACTTTCAGGACATTTCGAGAAACTTCGAACTACCACTAAGTAGTATGAACCGTTTAAAGGACCAGCGAAATCGATATGTTTTCTCGACCACTGACCATCTAACTTTTGAACAATGTATACTTTTATCGTGAGCAATTATTCATATCGTTTTGGCTTACATACAGATGTTCCACTGCATTTTACTGTATTTTTTGTTCAGTCCCTCAGTTGCATTCGAACCTTCAACTGAACAGTTTATATCTTCACACAAAATAATTTATGGCCTGTTCGATACTTTTAATAGTTCCATCCACTCTGTGCCGAATATATTAAGTGACCTTTTTTGCACATATATCTTTGCCTTTTTCGTTTGAACTAGAAATTTTACGTTACATACGAATTCACCGCAAAAAAATACATTTTTTTTCCCTAACACCATGTGCTATCTCTTTATATCTAATTAATTTCAGCTTACTAGCATAATTCCAAGCATTTTTGTTTAAAAGGATGATATCACAACCAGTGTCTAATTTCATTTTAACACTTGTATTTCTGATTTTCACCATCACGAATTTTCTTATCGTTATATTACCAATTTCTTCCGATGACATGCTGTTTATTGTCCTCAATTCGTTTTAACGTTTTATCATCTTTGTTATACAGTGCTTCTTTATATGTCTTACATTTCCAAAACAAAAGCAATCTACGTATTTAAAAGACACTTTTTCCTTACCTGTAGACATCTACCTGTAAAACATAGTTTTATTTCCTGATTTTTGTCGTGTTTTTTTAAAAAAATAACATTATAACTTACCTGATTATTTCACACATGCGTTACTTTGAAATAATACTTACGTTCAATTTCCTGTGTCGTGCCTTACTTTGACTATCCTTTCACATTCCTCTGATACGTGCTGTAGGGTTACATCATTGTTTTGTTCCAGCTTTGTAAGAATTCTCGTTCCAACTTCAGCGTCGTTTTCGGCAGTAAGTCATTGTATAAAAATCAGGTAATTGAATTAATGTGGCGGTAATTCGTCCAGCTTAAGCTTTTCGCCTTCCCTGTTTACTCTACCAGCATATGTGATGTATTCTTCGTCTGTGTTCAGACACTTCCCACGTGTGTTGAACAATAAGCATTGTACATTAAAAATTTCACACAAAATATCTATTATGACTATAAATTTTACAACCGAAGGTTTTCTTGGGTGACCATAATTGCTGTATCGATCATGTTCTGTTCGCGAGAACACTTTTTCTGAATTTCATGACCATTTCATTAATTGTAGTATTTGTTGCTGTACTAGTAATTGTTGTTGTTGCTGTTTTTGCAACTCTAGCAAACGGGCCAACAAATTATTCATGTTTTTTACGATAATATATTTTCGAAAAATTCAGACAACCAAACTTTGTGAGTTTCTTAACTTCCGATGATGTTAATTCCTCGTTGAGTTTATTAATTATTCGTGAGTTGTTTAAATCATCGTCGAGTTTATTCATTCCTTTTGAGTTGATTAAATCCTCGTCGCCACTGTAGTAATCCTTTAAATATCGGGTTGTTATACTGTCCTCTTCAGTATACTTAGTAAAACCACGACTACCTCTGACCAATAACCACGTACACTGGTACTACACATGCTTCTCTTTGCTTATACCGACTAGGTTATTCCATTCGTCACGTGGGAGGAGTGTACCATTATCAATAATTCCCTGCAAAATCCATTCACTGTTGATGCAAAATTATTTCAATGTTAATGCAATTCCGTACGGTAATCAGCCCGCATTAACTTCTACACCTCTTCATGTAGAGCCTGTGACATTTTCTTTAGGGTGCATTTTCACTATCTTTAGGTGGTTAATCTCCGCTTGTGTCCATTTCAAGATGGCATTTACAAGGTTTCTTGAGTTGAGTTTTAGGAACTTCGAATATGCAATGATGACGTTGTTTTCCATTTCTTTGTGCAAGATTTTGCCCAGTTCCAGGATCCCAAGGTACTAGTGCCCCTCATCATGTGAGTCTTCCATTCTCCCCCGGTTTGTCAATTCTATATTCCTACAGTCTGCTCTTTACCACCGTTTCAAAGTAAGTACTGGATACCTCGAGATACCGAATTCCATCCCTATACCCATGCTGCACATCTGTACAGTCTCAACCAGCCTCTCTATTTCAGGCCCTATTTTTGCGAACAATTTTAAATCATCCATGGAGAAAAGGTAGTTGAAAATGGTCCATTCTTTCTCAGCTCATAGCAAGCGTTGACTTTGCGTAGGACTACAGGAAGCGGGATCGTTATTATTGGTATTATTTGGTGTGTCTTTGGTTCGGTCTTATTCTTGGTAGGAGTTATGCGGATAGTTGATTACTACCTTGGGTATCCACAAGTTTTCAGCAGTTTTTTAGGTCCTTAGAACACTCCTGATAACCCTTGTTGCCCTAAAGAGTCAAAGTTTCTGTAGCAGCTATATTGGGCATTATATTTCAATCTCTATCAGCCATTTCTCTACATCTTTGTATAGTACTCCCAATGCACGAATCACGATGGGCACATTTACTGTACTCATGCTCAAATACTTTTTATTTCAAATTTTAATCGTTTGTATATTTTTCTTTGTTTTTCTTCCTCCTTTTTACGATCCTATAATCAAGCAGGCGTGATGGGTCGATAAATAAGCAAGTTCGCATTTCCTGACCTATAATCGTCAAGTGTATTATTTTCTAACTACTTGTCCGTCTATATATTAAAGTCCCACAAAATTTTACGTTTCTCCGACTTCAGTAATCTTTCGACATTAATTATTACTTTCATTGATTTTCTAAACATTTCCTCAATCTCAGCCGTTGTCTACCTAACAACACCGGCATCATATCGCATTAAAGAAACGGCTAATGTATCCATTGCCCTCATTTTGTTTGTTCTTTTCCATTAAGTTTAATTCCTATAAGAAATTTGTTTCTTCTGAGATATCCTCACCTGAATCTTGCCTTCATCTTACTATCTGAACATCCTTGCATTTCGCAACTGACGACGCTACATTTCCTTTTCTCTGATAAGCATACCACAATTTGTAGTCCCAAATCGTATCCCGTTATACTTACTGAATACCTACACTGTTAAAACCAGACCAAGTATTTCCCTTTCGGTCTTACCGAAGATATTTATGTCATCCATGTATAAGAGATGACTTAATTTTTCTTCACTTTTCATGGTGTAGTCCGATACATTTAATATTATTGTTACTACTGTTGCTGCTGCTGCTGTGGCTGCTACTACTACTACTACTACTACTACTACTACTACTACTACTACTACTACTACTACTACTACTACTACTACTACTACTACTACAACAACAACTACTACTACAGCTACTACTACTACTACTACTACTACTACTACTACTAGTTTACTTTATATGAATAATATTTTGTTTTTTCCTGAACGTATGTGAAGTGAATTATAGCATTGTTTTCTGACAACCTAAATAAGTGTTTCCGTTCATTCTTCGATGGTATGTTTTGCAGTAGTTCTTGAGAGTTATGACTTTTTTTCTTTTCCTTACTAATTCAATATACAATGTGGCTCCTTGCTGCGTTTATTTAGGTGTTTAGTTGAAACCTAAGTATATTTGTTTCGCACATGTACACAGTATATGCAATCATATATTGATATGTGGTTTTTCGTGCGGGTTCATATGTGCGTTTGTGAGTGGGAAGCAGGTGTGTAAATGGCATTTAAAAGCCATGGTCGCTATCATTTGGGAAGTGAGTAATTGTATTACTTAGATACCTAGTTCGGATATGCATTCAAAGGCTAGCATACTGTTGGATATTACATAGACACGCTTAAGCAACTTTTCAGTTTAAATATATGTATATATATATATATATATATATATATATATATATATATGTGTGTGTGTGTGTGTGTGTGTGTACATATGCATGTAATTGGTATAAGTATTAAGATTTGAATTTCCATCACATTACATGGTGTTAACTGTGCAAGTAGACTATGTTTCTAAAGACAGATGTCCTAAGTTAATATTATTTAATTGA
>NC_043000.1:145074651-145127151 GCF_006345805.1 Octopus sinensis | reverse complement strand
AGTTCCAGGCCCTGCGCTACTGGCACACAAAGGTAAATGACGTGAAGACTGGATACACTGGCCCAGGAAGAATTGCAATCCCTGAGTCAAAATCAGTGCGTGACCTGGGCATTGACATGAGCAATGATGCATCTTTCCAAATGCATATTGCTAATCTGGTGATAAAATGCAGACGGCTAGCTGGATGGATTCTCCGAACTTTCAGAACAAGAGAGAAGGAGACACTGATGGTCCTATGGAAAATATTTGTCCTCAGCCGCTTGGACTACTGCTCCCAACTTTGGTCACCACACAATATAAAACAAACAGCAGAACTCGAAGCAACTCAGAGAAGCTACACAAAGAAAATCGTCTCAATGCAAAATGTCAGCTACTGGGAAAGACTGAAGGTATTAAACCTCTTCTCCCTGGAGCGGACGGGAGAGATATGCAGTAATATACATCTGGAAAATCCTGGAGGGTCTTATCCCAAACTTTGGCATTCAAGTTACTCCAACCGCAGAACGGGCGCCGCTGCGTGGTGCCAAGGATTCCAACATCACCATCAAAATACAGGTCCAGATACTGCAACAGCTTGGGTTTCAGAGGACCACAGCTTTTCAACATCCTCCCTAAATGCCTGAGAGACTTACATGGTGTGGATGTGGGTTTCTTTAAAACTAAACTGGATCTCTTCTTGTTGGGAGTCCCAGATGAACCTACCTCACGACAGGAGACACGGATGCGGGCAGCAGCATCGAACTCCCTTGTTGATCAAGTGCCACGTATCAGAGGTGGATTCACAAACTAGTGTGGCTCATTCAGCGGTGGTGCCCCAGCATGGCCGCGGCCTTCGGGCTAAAACATTTTTAAGGATTTAAGGATTTAAGGATATATATATATATATATATATATATATATATATATATATATATGAAGAAGTAAAATTGGGTAAGTGAATATGCATGTATGTATGCGTACGTAAAAGTGGATTTATATATACAAAAGTGGATAAGTGTACGTGTGTATAAACACACAGACACACACACATACATGCACACGAATATATATATATATATATATATATATATGTTATGGAAATTTACTTGCATAGGAGGTGAACCGTTCTGAGACCGTGTGCTGAAACAAAGACAATTACTGTTTAAAAGCAATTTAAAATACACAAACACCATTAGATTCACTTCAACATTTAAATTTAATTTGCCAAAACATCTTCTTCGCTTTCAGACAGTGACCTGTACACTGACAAAATTCCATGCTACGTCTGTGAAAGTAACAGTTCGTTCATGATAAGTATGTATGTACGTATGTACATATATATGTATGTGAGTATTTACGTATGTAAGTGACTATACATATATATATATACATACACACACACACACACACACACACATATATATATATATATATATATATATATATATAATATATATATATATATATATATATATATATAATATATATATATATATATATATAACTAATGTAGGATAAAATTTCGGGCAAAATATTTTATCAATGGACAGCATATCAAAAAATACCTTTAAAGGTTAAATTTATCAATAATTTACAAAATAAAAGCAAAAGAAAAAATCTAATGCCAAATATGTCGAACAAAAGACAAAAACTGTCAATAACCATTACAGTTTATGCGTCTCGAAACAAACCGATAGAAATTTCTAAAATATATATATACACACATATATATGTGTGTGTCCCTCGAACTACCGTCTAACGGTGAACGCATACACTGTCTTAAACGCATACATGCAAATATAAACCTACTTATACACATATACAACCACACATAATCATATAATCACGCATACACACTCACATATATACGCATAATCTTAAAGTTTACACATATATACGCTTATCCATCTAGACGTATATATGTCTCTATTTTCGCAGACAACGGTTAAAATTAAAAATTTGTTATATACTTTTTACTTTTTTTGTTTTATTTTATTATACATAAACATACACATATATATGTGCATACACACAAATACATATATATATATATAATATATAAAAATATCTACACGTGATTGCATGTACACACTCATGCACACATATACTCACACAACACATACACACTCGCGTACACACACATAACACATACGCAAACACGCTAGAGTACACATACATCTACATGTACGTACATATATATTAATCTATTTATACTCATACGCCTATATATAACTACATATAAGTATTTCCGTATCATGCATCTCAACATGTATGTATGGATTTCAACATGTAAATGAGAGAAAGGGGTATTATAGATGGGTACTTCCGAGTAGAATTTGGGTGTTGCCACATTCGATTTTACGATTGAGAGTGTGTTTGTATTCCTGTATACAGAGAGCTTCAGTGACTTGTCTCAGCATTGCATCAGTGGGATGTGTAGATAAGATATCTAACTTGAGTCTCCCTAAAGAACCATTGTGGCAGTCTACAGCACGCTGATAGAAGATGGAGTTTGTTTTGCGTTTTGACTGCATAATGTTTAGGAACGTAAAAAGGATACTCATCTGATGATATACAAGTGTGTACATGTAAACAACAACTTGTTCGTTTTATAAAACTAATTGAAAATATTACTCTGCTAGTCTGTTATGTGTCTTTGAACCTGTCATTGATGATCCTAGAAATCTCTCCTATATATGACTCTTATAAACCTGGAAAAGTACAGGACAAAGAAAAAGAAACGTTTTACATAAAATATTGCAGGAAAGAATGCCAGTTCTTCTAATTAATCACTCTTTACATTGCTCATCTTTAAAATTTACTGTACAAAATTGTTCAACTGATTTTGAAGGTTGTCTAAATAGTCATTTTGTTCTGTATTTTGTTCTGTATTAGCCAAATTAGCCAAATTCTGCTTAAATTAGTATGACGTTATGTGTAAATTATAATAAAATAATTTTTCATATTCAAATATTAATTTTAGCTGCAATGTTTTAACTAAAAAAAGTTTACTTTACATGAAGTAATAATTTGTCCTATACTTTTCTAGATGTAATACCTTGTCCTGTACTTTTCCAGGTTCATAAACTTAAGAATATTACTTTTCATGCCCGCAATTCTCCATGCAATATATGCATATACATACATATATATATATATATAATATATATATATATATAATATATATATATATATATATATATATATATATGATATATATGATGATGATGGTGGTGGTGATGGTGATGATGGTTGTGATGGTGGTGATGGTGGTGATGGTGGTGATGATAGTGATGATAATGATGATGATGAGGAGGAGGAGGATGAAGATAATGATGATGATGATGATGATGATGATGATGATGATGATGATGATGATGATATATATACATGTGTTTATATCCCAGTAACCTAGCGGTTCGGGAGAAAGAACCGATAGAATTATTTCTATTTTTTTTAAATAATAATTTCTGGGGTGAATTTTTTCAACTTAAGGCGTAATTGTGTAGAATATAAAGAATATATAAATACATATATGCATACACACACATATTTATACACATGCACATACATGCATATATATATATATATATATATATATATATATATATATATTATATATATATATATATATATATGTATATATACATATATATATATATATATATATACGTAAACATGTGGTTACAATTGTAAATATGTGTTTGCATCCAAGTTTCCAAAGTTGACAAAAACTTCAACGAGGTTTAGAGATAAAACGTTTAGAATTTCGATTCAATTTTACAGATTTTAATTATTGGCATAGAACATCCGAATTTCGTACCTTAATAGGTCATCTGAAATAATTTAACTGCGTTTACACATACAAAGTATTCAGCTTCTGGATACTCGTGCACCACATAACCATATATACCAACACGCGCACTTACACACACACTTGCAAAAACAGACACAGACACACACACAATATATATATATATATTTGTGTGTGTGTGTAGGAGGGCGTATATTTGTGTTTTTGGGAGCGTTTTTGCTTCTATGTAGCAAAACTATGTGTTTCGCCAAAGAAATATAAGTAAAACTGGCGGCATTAAATACCCATTATTTCGATATATGTTCATATATGTTCAGAGAAATATTTTACATATCTCTGAAACACTTTTATCGAGTTTTTCCAATTAGCAATAGCATCCTGCTGCCTGGAAGCATTCTTGAAATTTGTGTAAACGCATATATGATTTAAAAACTCCAGAAATTGACAGTTAGACTATGGGTATGTGTGCACACATATACATATATATATACTTATATACAGACATATAAATAAATTTATATGCAGATATGCAAACATATATTTATATAAGCATACATACACATGCATAAAAAATAAATATATTTAATAATATTTTCATCATTCTTTGCATCTTTCTGCAGGGTGTGGAACGTGCTTTGACTGCGATATTTTTACAATGTAAGACAGTGAGTAAGTATTATTTCCTTCACAAACTCTTCACAAACAATTTTCTCCATCGACGTCTTTATTAGAATGTCCCACCTCCTTATCATTCGCTCTTAGCAGTCTTCTTTTTGCTTCACATATCATCATGATCATCATCTTCAGCACTAGCATCTCTTTGGTTGCCATTAAAGTTTCCAATATTATATTTCCCAATGCATATCATCATCATCATCACCATCATCATCACTATCACCATCCTCCTCCTCCTCCTCCTCATCATCACCATCACCATCATCATCATCACCATCATCATCATCACCATCATCATCACCATCTTCATCACCAACATCATCATCATCATCATCACCATCATCATCACCATCACCGCCACCATCATCACCACCATCATCATCATCATCATCGTCGTCATCAGCATCATCATCAGCATCATCATCATCATCATCATCATCATCATCATCATCATCATCATCACTATCATCACCATCATCACCACTATCACCACCATCACAACCATCATCACCATCACCACCATCATCATCATCATCATCATCATCCTCATCATCATCATTATTATCAAAATCTCTACAGTAATTATCAGATGCATCATCAACATCGCTGGCATGTTCGTCTTTTACACTGTCTTTAATGCACATCATATGATGTGAAACCTTTTTCTTTAGATATTTCAGCTCTACAATCTTTAGGAGAGTAGATAATTGTTCAGTCATCTGTACTAGCCATTATTTAAGCATCATTAAATCGATTCATCGAAGTGATATACGTATCAAGATTTTGTTCCAACGGACTAAATAAACAAAAGGAGACTGTGAGGGGCGGCTGCAATAAACGATGTCCAAGTCAACATATTCTATATAAAGTTTTATAACCGATTCTGTAAAAATGTAAAACATTGTTGCTACGCAGTTCAACCGAACAAACGGTCATAAAGTATACACAATTTCTTTAAACTTGTTTTAAATTTGCTCATAACATTTATTCCGCTCTCGCTCTTAAGAAAATACGTATATTTGCACAATTACACACACACACAAAGAGGTACATAGACACAAACACACACAGAGGTACACAATCACACACACACCCGACCGACCGACCGACCGCGTGCGTACACACACACACACACGCACACACACAGACAACACTCATAAGCACACATATATCTTTGTATGTGCGTATATATGTAGGTTCCTATATATATATATATATATATATATATATATATGTATATATGTGTATATATATAAATATGTGTGTATATATATATATCTGTGTGTATATATATATGCATATGTATATATATACATATATGTATATATGTGTATATATATATATATACATATATATATATATATACATATATATATATATAATATATATATATATATTATATATATATATATATATATATATATATATACATGTATATGCATATATATGTGTGTGTACATGCTTGCATATTTGTGTGTATACTTATAACTGCATGTACACAGAGACATACATATATACTTACGTACACGTGGATTTGTTTTTTTTATGAACTTCTCTACATGTAATTCTCTGAGCTTTATATGTATCAGTATGTAAATATATGCTATTCTAGAGTTGTTTATACCTTGTAGCATAAAAGTCTTTGTGCTTAATACGATTTACCCTTTTATTTAAGAAGTACACGCCCATGGTAATTTAAGTGTTTCAAAATGTCATGTTATGTTGCAAAATATTCAGTCGTTTGAGAATAAATGTGAAATATCAGCAATGTAAAATATGAATTTTACAAAATTACAATAATTACAGTACTACTTTCAGATAAGGTTCAAGACACTTTGTAGCTTAGTATGTTTACACTTTGTCTCTCTGTCTCTTTCGCGCTCTCTAAATCTATCACTCTCTCTTTCTATCTCTACCACGTTCTCTATCTCACATACACATGTAAAATTCAGAAGCCACAAATGGGTACATTTAGAATATACATTGACGCTCACAAATTACCTTATCTTATATAATAAAGGAATACGAATTCGAACACTGTTCTTGGTAGAGATGATCTAGACTCTAAAACCGCAAGTAATTTTCCTTTCAAGGCACCATAAATATGTATTTTCTCCGAAATCAGGGACGATTCTACCCGAAAAATATTGACCATCTGATTTCTATATTCCATAACAGCTGCCGTATATTTACTATTGACACAAAATTAAAGATTTTGAAAAATAAGTAATACACAAGATATCACCATCCAAATCATGCTGAAGGTTTGCAAAACTTATTTTAAACCTCCATACGATTGCATAAATAAATACGGTCATTTATGAACGAAACAGCATGGTAGACTTTATAATTCTGCAATGAAAACTCCCTTATTTATAATTATGTAGAAACCATGAAACCAAAGGGGCTGATCGGAAGCTAAACATTGAAGATTGCGAGAGACTAGGCAATTTTTATCAGGCCGTGATAAAAATACTCATTGAATTCAGTTTAAATATCACGTAAAATTGATTTGCTATTTCGATGTAACTTTGTATCAAAATCTACCGAAAGCAGAGGAAACCACAATAATACACATGAATTCCCTATATCCTGCTTTGAATAACTAGGAAACTTGCAACATACATTATTACATTATTTTGACTTCACTATGCGCACGAACAACTTCAACAGGGTTTCTTTAATTGGATCATGGAGATATTCTAAACGTATTTATTGGACGTGCTATAAGTGACAGCGAAGATCTCTCATGTCAGATGCTGTTTTGCCAGTAAAAGAATACATGATTCCTTTTTAGAGAAAAGTAGAACCTGCATTATCAGCTAATGACTTACTCGAAAAGGATTTTTTTAAATGTTGCATTACATCAACTAAATAAAAGAAAAATACACCTTGGACATGCTTGGAACACAAAATATGTATAAGGTCACATTATAAAGCAAAATCTACTATAACTTTGCTAGGAAAATACGCATTACAGAATCGACTGGAAATATCTTCCCTAGTATAACATATCACATAGTGGCACAAAATAAATCGAATTCGTCAACAATAATACATGTTTAGTTCTACAATTCTATCCTAAATACAACAGTTCTTGATCTCTATTTATAAAACAACACGAAATAAAAGATAAATTACACATAGGCGATTTGCTACTGAAGTATAAATTGTATACGTTCAATCTAACTTCTGATCATCTTGGCTGCTGTTTCAACAGTTATATTTAGAAGTCAAATATTTTATGAGATAAAGGAGGAATTTGGTCATGATACTGATTAGTAGTTCAAGATTTCATGCCATCCCACATGTGTCATCTAGTCATGTATCTTCATGAAGTCCAGATGATCATGAATTCATACGTATAATATATGAAGAGTGCAATTGGTGCAATTGGAAGACATGCAAATGTTAATAGTATAAAATGTTAATGATATATAGTTTCTATTAGGGTGAAGAGAGAAGTTTCCTTAATTATCCCAAATCATTTCACAAAACCAAAATAGCAGATCAACATGCAAATCAAGAAGATATTCCTGACTTTTCAAACGTCAGTTTTCTCCTTAAACAATTCATGAGGAAGTTATATCCACTTGTCGATGTATGAGGCAATTCTGTTTTGAAAATAACTACATATAGGTGATTTGCAACGTTTTAGGCTATGAACAATAGACGTTCACGGAATTGATAGGCCGTATTTTCCTTGCAAAGAGAATCTACAAAACATAACAGTATCCTCAAGCAATGAGTATCATTAAGGGCCCATATAAACTTCTGATCTATGATCTACAGTATTTCAATCTATACATGAAGCAAACATAGCACATACATCGGCCTAGTAAATAAAAATACGGGGAAAACTAAACACATATGTACTATAGTTTACTGAACGAAATATTACAGAAAAAAAAACAAAAGAAAACTAATAGCTTTTCTTAGACAAATATCCAGTAATGTTGACGATGTCAACTGAAAGTAATTAATCATTCTGCAAATTTAATCGTTCTGTAAATTTTAGATTGTTGAACACATGGAAAATAAGTCTTACTTATAAATAATATTTCTGCTATTACCTGCAGGGTAAAAATGAAAAGATTGTTCTTGCTCCCCACTCTGAATGTCCCAACATATAACAGACCATATGAGATACAATCTCCTTCTAATTGAAAATCAGCAACTTCAAAGTTTGGCCATGGGAAATATTGATGGACATCACAACATACTGACGTATTGGTAACTGAAGTCATTTGAACTCGAAAGGTATACTGAAAGGTACAAAGTGTAAGCAAGGACTAAAAACACCTTCACCTTTTCCACAGCTAGATTTTTGTGGCCTGCATGACATTTCATGACAACAAGCTTTGTGCCATTGCACACCTTTCGTTGAGAAAGTTTGCGAAGAAGCATGATTTGAATGGGATGAAATGAGGAGGAACTCCATGTGGTTGCAAAAGGTTTAAGAACTCAACCAGGTAATTGACTATTTCCGATTCATCCACAACAGAGTCAATAAATTTAAAAGAATGTTCCTTTCCTGGTAAACATTTCTCAAGTCTTTCATTTAAATTATTCACTGTAAAGTTCTTTGGTGATTGTTCTTTCGCACAACCAAGCAGCACTGGTGTAATTTGAAATTATACTTGGAAAAGCTATTTCTATAAGTTGCTGAACCGAGTTGATCAAAGTGCAGATATTCGATGGATTCAAGTCACCTTCATGATTGATATCTAACCTTCCTTCTCCAAGTTGCAAAATAGTATGGGCAAATTGTTCTGACATATGATCCCCATGCAAATGTGCCCTCGTATTTGTAGATAATTTTAACATTTTGATATGCTTCCTAAAATGAAAGTTTTCAAGCATGATCTCAATTCATCCACCTTTTTTCTGGGAATCACTGGCAAATTTTGTTTGAAATCACCTGAAAGTACTGTTGTCACACCTTGCATCAAACCATTAGAATTGCACAAATCCTGCAGAATTGTGTCAACAATTTGTAAAGATTTGTTATAGAACATTGTAGCTTCGTCCCATATGATCAAAGAAGATTTCATAAGAACTTGAATTAAATAACTTTTACTAATATTGCAGCAGGTTCATCATTTGATGTTAGTTTGAATGGCGGCTTTAATATTGCATGAGCTGTTAGGCCTCCTGTGAGTAGAGTCGCAGTAATTACAGAGCTCGCTACCACTACGCCTATTTTCATTTTTCTGCCAGGCGTTGGCTATCATTGAATTTTAAATTTATAACAAAATGTTTTCGTGTTCCTCCTGGTGCGTCTAAAAAATATAATCCTCCATTGATATGTGTCACTTGGTCGTTGAATGTTGTACATGCAAGTTGTTGGTCCAGCAGAAGTTTCGGGACATTTTTGTTCAAGGAATTCTTGTCAATGAATCAATATCATATCAAATTTCTCGTAACCCTTTTTTTATGATCACATTGTTCACCTCATTTCGATGGGTTTCAGGCAAGCTAAACTTGCTGATATCCTCTCATTCTATTGAAACAATGAGATCTTCGATATCAACCAATGTAGAATTATATATATGGTCATAAACTGTAATTTCTCTCTCAAGGAATCTTAATTGATATTTATAGTCTTCTGATAAATTATTCTTATTCTTGTGCCATAACGCTAATGGATTACTTACTTCGCAATTCAGGAGAAGAATAGCCAAAAGATGTCTCAAAGAAATAGGTCTGCGTGACACTGAAGACTCAAACATTGTTCTATTCCACTGTCATCAAACAAATCTAAGACTAAACAAGTTTCTCTATCAGTAGATATCTTAGAAAGGAGACGAAAGTCGGTCGTCTTATTATTACTTGGATGATCTCTTGAAAAACGCCGCCGCCGTGGTGATCTCATTCTCGCCCACAACATCATAAGCGGGAAGTGTAACCTCTCAAAAGAGCTGTTCTTCACTCCTGCTCCGGAGCGTCGGCTGCGGGGTCATTCCGAAAAGCTCTACCTGCGACGATTTCATCTCAATCGAAGGAGAGGAGCTTTCTCCGTCCGGGTTGCGGATCCGTGGAACAAGCTGCCAGACGAGATGGTGAAGATGCCGACGACCGCTTTGTTCAAAGCCTCCCTGGACCTCAAGTGGCCTGAACTCTTTACATGAACACCACCCTGTATTTAACTCCATGTCCCCCTACATGGCCTTGCTATTTGCTTTTGAGCCAAATTAACTAACTAACTAACTAACTAACTCAACATGAGCTTCCCTTTTTCTTATATCAATATATATTATTAGATGCTATTACAGTCATACACACACACAAATATAAACATACACACGCACAGTTACACACACAACGACAAACATGTCATGTGTGTCTTTATATTATACATATGGCATACCTACAGAATAGTGCCCCAAAGAATTTGTTGCTTCCCATGTTTTGTGAGAATGGGTATTTTCAAATGAAATTCTGTACAAATATGCCCAAGTGAGATAGGGAAATGACAGCTGACCTCGTGAATTGTGATGTGGATTACGTGAAACAATGGAAACATGTTAGAGTGAAATCTGAGATACGGTTTCTATTCTGAATGTAGGCAGGGAATAAATTGAAAGTGATCTTCTACGGTTTCTATTGTGAAGCTAGGCAGCGGAAAAGCGAAAACTGATCTTCTACAGATGTAAATGTAGAACGAATGTAAAATAATATTTAAGTAATACTTATAGCAATGCGGGATAAAGGAGCTTATTACAGTTAAATACACCCCAAACACATGTTATTATACATATAGCATACGAAATGAATAGTACCCAACCATATTTTGTAATAAAATGGAGAAATATGATAATCCTATAAGAAATTATATCCCTTAGTCAGGTTATTTATTTTAAGAAATTTGTATATGGTGTGTTAATCTTCAAGAAATTACATCCCTTAACTCTTCATTTATTTATTGTTAATTTGGTAGTGGCATATTTTAATCCTCAAGAAATTATCTCCCTTACCACTTCATTTATTTTTGAAATGTGATTTTTTTAATGTTGGAGGAGGGCCAGCAACTCTCTTCTGAGAGCCGCTCGAAACACGGGACCACTTCTATTGTGTTCGTCGTGAAATGTTACATAGTAATTAACTTTCAGTCTTTGTATCTACGCTGAAGTTGTTCATCCTATATGCAGATAGTCAGACAGACAGGAACACGCACATCTATTTTTATTATATATACACACACACGCATATACATATATATATATATATACATGTATGTATATATATGTGTATATATGTGTATTATACTCGTATACCCCCACAAACACACAAACACATACACACAGATATACACACACAAACACGCACGCACATATATACATATATATATATATATATATATATATATATATATATATATACACGCGCATTTATGCTTACATATATATCGTTCTACTGCGTGTGAGGGTGAATGTGTGTGTATGTGTGTGTGTGTGTGTATGTGCTTATTCTATATATTTGTGTTCTTTACATGTTCATCATGTAGGGAAGCGGTTAAATACTTCCCCCATAAATAAATAAAATTCACGAGAGTTATGATTTTGTGGATATGAACACCAACCACCGCTTTCTGCTTAATAAACGCTCAAAATACTATTTTCTCCTCTAGGCAGAATGCCCCAAAAGTTTTGATCGACTCCTGTATGCAACTCGTACTTAATTTATCGTCTTCGAAATGATGAAAGGCAAAGTCGACCTCAGCTGAATTTCAACTCATAACGTACTCAGACAATATACCTATTTCTTTATTTCTTTAATACCCACGAGGGGCTAAAGACAGAGAGGAAAAACAAGGACAGACAAACGGATTAATTCGATTATATCTACCCCAGTGCGTTAATGGTACTTATTTAATCGACCCCGAAAGAATGAAAGGCACAGTCGACCTCGGCGGAATTTGAACTCAGAACGTAGCGGCATACGAAATACGGCTGCGCATTTCACACGGCGTGCTAACGTTTCTGCCAGTTCACCGCATTAAACGCCCCAGATATTCTCATGGAACCAACAAACTATCGGTGGCGGCTGCATTTTTCAAATCAAATATTGACCACTATGTACATATATATTTCTTAATAGGTCTGAAAGCATATTAATATTATCTATACCGGATACATATTAATAGGTCTGAGAAAGAAAAGGAAAATCCTGTCAACTGCTAAAGTACAGTATTTTCTTTCCAAATATATTTAATTTGTAAATGCATTTTTTGTTTGAATTCATATGTATTATTCTCATATATCTCAGCGTATTTCTACATTAAAATATTTGTGTATATATATTCGTGAAAGACAATCATTATTCTATGGATTATCTTAAAGAGATCCATTTACGTCGAAATGCTGATAACGACATACAACATAGCTGCGTCAGAATACAAAGAATGTGTTCTACTATTGTTCAGAACAATTCATTGGGGTTGATATTTGATTACTGGTGTCAGTATAATGACCTGAATCCCGCCGATCAAAATCTGGGGCGTTGTGCCGTTAACAGATATTATTATTATTATTATTATTATTATTATTATTATTATTATTATTATTATTATTATTATTAGTCTATGTTTGACTTTTGCTTTATGTCTGTACAAGTTGGCTCCAAGTCTCACCTAGAGACCTCAAGAGACAACAGGTTGGAAGTTCGAGTTGTTGTTATGCCTAGTGGGCCATATATATATATTTTTTTTTTTGGTGTTGTACTAGTGAATGTCTAATATGTAAAAAAAAAATTGTTTTAAACATTCGAATTACATAGAAAGTATTTTGCGTAGGATATGAGCAGTTCCCATGAGCACTATCTTTTGAATTTCTACCATTTTGGGGTTTCCTGGTATCTGAGTTAGGTAGCAATCAGCCCCTTTCGCTATCATTCCCAGGGCACCTATGGCAACAGGTATTTTTTTAGTCTTCAGGTTATTTTTATTATTATTATTATTATTATTATTATTCTATGTTTGACTTTTGCTTTATATTTGTACAAGTTGGCTCCAAGTCTCACCCAGAGACCTCAAGAGACAACAGGGTTGGAAGTTCATGTTGTTGTTATGCCTAGTGTGCCATATATTTGGGGGGTGGGGTGTTGTACTAATGAATGTCTAAAAAAAAAAATTTAATTTTTTTTTTTTTTAAACCGAAATTATGTTTGTTTTAAACCTTGAGATTACATAGAAAGTATTTTGCGTAGGATATGAGCAGTTCCCATGAGCACTATCTTTTAAATTTCTGCCATTTTTGGGTTTCCTGGTATCTGAGTTAGGTAGCTATCTGCCCCTTTGGCTATCATTCCCAGGGCGCCTATGACAACAGGTATTGTTTTAGTCTTCAGCTTCCACATTTTGCTGATTTCTATTTCAAGATCTTTATATTTGCTCAGTTTTTGGTAGGTCTTGACAGATACGTTTATATCGATTGGGACAGTCATATCAATGAGGAGGCATGTTCTTTGTTTGAAGTCTTTCAATATGATGTCTGGCCTATTTGCATCTATCTTTCTGTCAGTTTGAATGGCGAAGTTCCAGAGGAGTGAGATGTGGTCATTTTCAAGCACTGGGGGTGGTTTATGTTCCCACCAGTTTTTTTCATGGGGCAAATCCAGGTTTTTACAGATTACCCAGTGAATATATTGTGCAGCTCTATCGTGCCTGTTGAGATATTCTGTAGGCGCTAGAAGACTGCACTTGGAGACCACATGGTCAATGGTTTCATTTTGTTGCTTGCATACACGACACGTTGGACTGCTTCTGATCTTTAATATGTTGGCCTGGTAGTTTCTTGTTGGTAGGCATTGATCTTGAGCTGCTATGATAAACCCCTCTGTTTCAGATTTTAAGCCAGAGGCCATTAGCCATTGATGGGTCAGGGCTTTGTCAACATCTGCATTATTTGCTCTCTTTGGGTATTTGCCATATAGAGGTTTTTCTTGCCATGTATCATTCAGAATATCTAAGGCCGCAGATTTAGCACGGGTTTTCATGCGCTTAGCTTTTTCTGTGCCTGTTTCTTGTATGTCTATCTCTAATTCCGAAATTTGTTGTATTCGGAATTCACTTAGATATTCCTTTGCCTGTTTTGTTACTGAGTATGATGCTTTCTTGTTTTCATGTTTTGAGACAAGTTTTAACATCCAGTCCTCAGAGTTTTTCAGGTAGGTGTCTAGGCCAATTGTAGCAATCTTCATTGTTATTGCCAGTTGTAAAAGTCCACGGCCTCCCTCTTTTCTTGGCAGATAAAGTCGTTCTGTATCTGCCTTAGTGTGGTGCATTCTATGCATTGTCAACAGTTTTCGTATTTTTCTGTCAAGATTACATATTTCAGTAATTGACCAGTTAACGATACTGAAACTGTAAGTCACGACTGGTATGGCTAATGCATTGATCGCTTCGATCCTGTTTCTCGCATTCAGCTCTGTCTTGAGTATTGCTCTTACTCTGCGATAGCATTCTCTCCTGATCCTATCCTTCATCTCTGAATGCCTTATTCCTTCTCCTTCAATTACCCCTAGATACTTGTAGATCTCTGCTGGGTCTAATTCTTTTATGACATTCTGCTGGTCAAGGTTAACGTTAGATGTTTCTGTCATTTTTCCTTTGATAAAGGTAGCTTTTGCGCATTTATCGAGGCCAAATTGCATTCTGATGTCGTCACTGAATTGTTTGACAATCGCTAGTAAGCCCTTGAGTTGTTGGTCATTTTTTGCAAAGAGCTTTAAATCATCCATGTAAATGAGATGATTTATATTTTTATCAAACATTTTATATCCGTACTGCGCATCATTGAGCAGTTTTGAGAGAGGTATTAAGGCTAAACAGAAGAGGAGCGGTGATAGTGAGTCACCCTGGAAAATGCCACATGAAATTTTTATATCACCAGCATTTAGAGATTCATTGTCACTGTTCAAAGTTAGTGTGGTTCTCCATGATCTCATACTTACAGACAAAAAGTTTTGCAGAGCAGGTGCTATCTTATACATTTCTAGGCATTTATTAATCCAGCTATGTGGTAGGCTATCAAAAGCCTTTTTATAGTCTATCCAGGCTATTGATAAGTTTTTGTGTCGTTTGTGACAATCTTCTAAGATCATCTTATTGATGAGTAGTTGATCTTTACAACCGTAGGATCCCCGTTTACATCCTTTCTGTTCATTAGGGAATATGCTGCTGTCTGTCAAAAAACTATAGGTATATTCCGTCAGGACAGATGTTAGTGTTTTATACATAGTTGTTAAGCAGGTTATGGGTCTATAGTTTTTGGGTTCATTTGTTTCTTCACTTTTTGGAAGCAGGAATGTTAACCCATTAACTAGCCAAGGAGGCATCCTACTAGAGTGTTGCAAAACATCATTGTAAAGTTCTGCTAGCAGTTCATGGCTCTCTGGGAAGGCATTCAACCAAAAGTTAGGGATTTTATCCTTTCCTGGAGACTTCCATTTGCTTGACCTCCTGAGAGCAGATCTTATATCTTCTACCTTGACACCCTCCCACTTTTGCTCTTCTAAGGAGTCCAGTTCTTTAGATATTCTATCAATCCAGGGGGCCTTTTCGCTGTGTGTTTTTTCTTCTGCCCAAATTTTATTCCAAAATCCCTGCACTTCTTCGTTTGATGGTACAGACTTTACAGTAACTGTTGTTTTTCCTATCTTCCTGTAAAAATGTTTGGGGTTATTTTTGAACATGTTGTTGTCCCTGTAGAATCTAATACGCTTTTCATACCTCGCTATGCGGGCAGCTTTAGCAGATACCTTTTGCTTGATGGTTTCTATGGTGGCATCAATATCAAGTATAGTTTTCATATTATATTTTTTCATTATTTTGGGGTTTTTGCAGATTTGGTAGTCTTATGAACCTTAAGGTTTTTCAAATATTCAATGTCAGATCTAAATAGTTTAATTTGTTGTTGCAAACGCTCTTGCCAAGAAGGCTTTTTGTGGAAATGTTGCCGTTTTCTAATCTTTTCACCACATAGGATCGTTGAGATTTTCGCGGATGCATAGTATAGGTGGTTGAGATCTGTGATATCAACATCATTAGCTGAAATTATATCCTTAAGTGCAAGCCGGATTTTACCAATTATTTTCATGTTTTGGTTAGATTTGCGTATTTTAGGGAGTGTATCACGTTCATCCATACTGGTTTCTTTAATTTTCATCCATTCAATCATGATTTGACTTTTTAGCTCATGTAGTTCTGTCGGGTCAATATTTGTGTGACTTTCTTCATCTATTTGATGTTCATCTGTCTTAGTGTTTATATTTGGTTCAGGGAGTATTTCACTTTGCCTATCACTTATACTAACTCTTTCAATCCTTACTTCGTTTATATTAGCTCTGAGCTGGTCTATAATTATTTCCTCTGTATTATCTTCTTTAGCTGCAGCTTCGTTCATTCTATCCGTTACTGCTTGTTTAATTTGATCAATCTCTACTTCAGTCAGTAATTTTTTTTTTATAATGTTTCTTCTGACGTTGGCAAGTTTGTGACTGTCTATGTAGGGCCTTACTTCAGGGTGTTTCTGTCTCCAGTTTATGTAGGTTTGTATAGTGTTCGATTTATCTGTGGGGAAATATATGGCATGATAGAAGGCTGCAAGAACTTCTTTATTATCTTCCCTAGTCCATTTTTCCTTCTTTTTCTTTTGAGTGTTTGGTGACGAGCATGGATGGCCATCTGTTGGAATATTCCAGTTGCGGGGTACGTCCAGCTCCTGTGTGTCGGGAAGATTTGATCCAGTAGCTGATTTTTCAATCAGACTTTGGTTCAATTTTCGGGTACGTGGTCTTTTGTAATCCGCGCAATGACCAATGCGGTTTATTGTTTGATTTGTTGACCTTGAAGCATGACGAGCTTCGACTCTTACATTAAGAGACGGATCTGTCAGTTTAGGATTTTCTGCACGTAAACATTGTTCGTAGCGTAGTTTCCTAAGGCTAGCAGATCTGTATTCGTCTGTATCTTTTTTGTTGATAGTTTTATCTCCGGGCATAGTTTTCCCTTCTTTTTATTTATTTATTCATTTATTTCTTTAAACTTATGAAAGGTTCACTCTCGCCGTATTAGTTCGAAAAAATGAGAATAAAATACGAGAAAAAAAATAATAAACAAATATAAAATAAGAATTATCATCATCACTGTCATCACTGTCATCATCATCATTATCATCATCATCATCATCAATGACATTGTTTTATGTGTAGTCACAGCGGTAGCTTATTATTATTATTATTATTATTCTCACTATCACCATCACCACGGTAGAGTGGTCATGTTCTATAAATAGATTCATCAGATGGTGGACAAAGGACATTTTGGGTCAGGAAAAGGTCAAACCTGTTTACTAGTACCAGCGTTATCTTGAAAAGCAATCCTTCGGTGTCTGACTGAAGATTGAAGGCTTCGAATGATTTGTCTGTGTTCCGTGTTCGTCCCTTCCTGTATTTCACGTTCATTATATATAAAAACATTTATTCTTATATTATTGCGGCGTTACGTGCACCCCCCCCGTTTGTTTGTCCAATTTTAAACCCTGCACGACTTCTATACACACTGTCTTTTACTACCCGCCATTGCTTCTTCACCAAATTATTTTGGCGCCCTCCGATTCTTCCCCCCTCTTCCTCCCATCATCCTCCCCTCTTCCTCCCATCCTCCTTAATCCCTTCTTTCTCTTTTTCTCTTGGTCACTGATTCTGTCCCCTGCCTTCCACCCTCTTTGATTCCCTCTCTCTCTGTCTCTCTTTCTCTCTCTCTCCTGCAACCTGCTGCTTCTTAACCATTCTGTTGGCCATCGTATCTCGACCAACATGTGTCCCCGCTACCGAAACGGTAATTATTTCTACGCCAGCTGCTATGTTGTTGTTGTTTTTGTCTCATTTGGTCTAAAGTCGTATGACAACCACCGTTATATATATTTTGTTTATTCATTACTGTTTTCAATTTCGTTTTCGTCTCTTGTATTTACATCCGTCTTGTGCGTTCACATTCCTGTCTTCTAACAAGAAATCTAATGCTTACAGCTTAGTTTTTTTTCTTGGGGTGGCCGAGTTGGAGCAAATATCAGAATTGAACAGCCGAAATTTGCTATGATGATTCGGTGTCTGACTGAAGATTGAAGGCTTCGAATGATTTGTCTGTGTTCCGTGTTCGTCCCTTCCTGTATTTCACGTTCATTATATATAAAAACATTTATTCTTATATATATATACCTATACACATATGTATATATATATGTATATTCACATACGCATATTTTCTGATATTCACTCGATGATTTTTTTTTCTTTTAATTTCTGAGTTCAATTGTGTTTGGAAAAAAAAACATTATTATTATTATTATTATTATTATTATTATTATTGTTGTTGTTGTTGTTGTTGTTGTTGTTGTTGTTGTTGTTGTTGTTATTATTATTATTGGCCAATAAAGCAAGAATTATCATTATTATTATTGTTGTTGTTGTTATCACTATTATTACTATTTGATGAAAACCGTATGCTTCTTTCGCTGGGTATGATGGAGAGTGTCAGCTGCCCACGGTTACTGGACTAAGGTGAAACAGTATACTGATCATGCTGCAAGAACGCTGTGAAGAACTGTTGCAAAGCTGATTTATGTAGGTGTTCTATGTTTACATTTGCACGAATCTTTTTTTCAGCCACGTCGGCAGTGGAACGTTGATACTTCCAAGCGCCCAAGTCTCTATTGGCATCACGCCCATTCACCTCATACCCTGCATCTTACGTGTTTCTTACTTCAATTCATCATAGCTCTTCATATGTTCTTTCTCTTCGATCCTTCTGTCATCAGGATATGCTGTATCAGTTATCAGGCATGTTTTTTTTTTCTTTTCTGCTCACCTCAACAGCGTTAGATTTCCGATGTCTAATCTGGTGGTCACTCTTATTAGTCTATATTATTTGTACCTTCCTCTAGAATCTGGCCATAATGTATCTTTGACTTTTCTAGGCTATTAGCTGCCACAGGGCTCCCAATGGGTCATTCTTGTCACACGTATATGTTGTCTTTAGCATTCACATTGTGCTAGATTCGAACATTCACTAACAATGTACCTTACCGTTTCACCCACTCTCATTACACATATGTCGCTCCAAGTTGTTTTATCAATTCTGCAGTTCACACAGTGTGTCAATGTTTGTTCTTGTACCACGTATATGAATGCTTCTGTTTCTATCTTCTGGTTGCTCCTCTGCATCTATAACCAACAGCATTTTTATCTGGTTTGGAATTCGAATGTCTTGCAAACTGAATGTAAACATTTTTCCTATACATGCCGTTATTTTTTGGGTTCTTTTCCTCATGAAATGATTCTTTATTAACACGATTATCAAATTGATGATGCCGGACTTATTCACTTGTATCAATAACGGTTCCATGGTAGTTTTTGGATATCACACCAAGCTGTATTCCTTTGCTTCAATACAACTATTGTAACTTCTCCCACCCTTTCGTCTAGACAAACACAACCTATGAGGTTCCCTGTTAGAATATAATATTCCGTGCACTGTCAATAGTTTCTGACTCAGTATCCATACTCATCACTTCTGTTTTTGCCAGTTTGTGATTCCAGCACCATACCGATATGATGCGATCACCCAAGTGTTTACTGCTTAGATTTTGTTCTATCCAATCATTTTTGAGCACAACATAAATCTTAGTCTTCGGAGATATTCTTTCCTCGGCTCTTGTTTCCTTTCGTTCTCCAGGATTTGATTGAATTCTAATATACCAAGCTACTTATAAACTTGTTTTTCAATTTGTTAAATTACTCTATTTGATAATTCTATAACTGCCAGGGACTGTATAGTTCTTCTTCTTTTTTTTTTCATCGTTTTCATCATTTTCTTCTTCTTTTTCTTCTTATTTTCGTTTTTCTTCCCCTCCTCTCCCTCCGCTTCTTGCTTTGTAGGTATTACGATAAACAGAGAACCTGTTATCGTATTTGTTTTGTGGAAATAGAACACTCCTATTAGTTGTCTCCTAATGGACTGTGCCACAATATAAATGGACATACACAAGAGAACATCCAGAGTAAACACGAGAGTTGAATTGTTACTGTGCTTTCGCCTGCGTACTTGTTTTTTGATTAAGGTTCTTTTCCTTGGTTGGACGTAAAGAATTTTGAAATGGACTGTTCGCCAGAACATGTCGGTAGTTATTGGAGAGCGAGCATTCGCGTGACGAACGCTCCAAACACATTGGAAGTGCGAGAGGTAGCATTAGACTTCAGAAAGATTGGAAGTCATAGGGAGCTGCTCCAGAAGGAGGGGGAAAGCCTCAGACGGACTCCTCCAAAGAAAGTGACCAATAGTAGCAGGAGAAGCACAGTGGTATACAGAATGCTGTCTTTATAAAGCAAGAAAATTGAGATAGCGACGGAGGAGGCTATTGAAAATGCCCAGAAAATGTGAAAATGACTATTGTCGAAACCCTCTCTTCGAATTATTCCACTGTATTTGTCCACTTACTTTTTCCGTTGGAACGTGTCTTTTATTCACACTAGCGGCTGCAGCAAAATTGGTGCTTTTTTTTAAAACAACTTTTAGTTCGGTATTTACTTCGGGTTCGATTATCATTCTGTCCATTGCCTCAGTAATCATTTCTTCTTCGTCCGACGAGAAAACAGAAGTATCAGACAAATCAAAAAATAATTCCACTATGATTATAGGTTTCCGCCTTCCAGAAGTGGAAAACACTATAAAACCGTAACTATGCCGCTAAAATTTGTTACAACAACAACAAATAACGCGCAAAAGTCCAATATTGCGATTTAATAAAACAAAATAACTTCGTAGCCGAAACAAAACACGTTTATCAAGCAAAGGCATAAATACAGTACCTGAAGAAGTAAATACAGTAAGTAAAATTTTAAATGACGAAAATTAGATTGAAAAAAAAATGCAAACAAAAACAGTTAACTGTAAAGACCCAAGAATTGTAAAAAAATTTAGGGGTTGCGCCATGGCAGCAAAGGCGCCCCCGGTGCAGATAGAGCCGTGGCCCAAAACAGATTCAGCATAGTTTAGACTGCATGTGGATTTCACTGACTTAAGAGTAATGCCGAGAGTTTAATTGTTATTGCTGTTTCGCCTACGGGCTTGTTTTATGATTGACGGTCTTTCCCAAGTTTGAAGTGAAGGATTTTGAAATGTAATGTTCGCTAGAACACGTCGTTTGTTGTATGTCGGCGGTTGGTTGTCGAGCGACCAACGCTACAAACACATTGGAAGTGCAAGGGTAATGGACCTGAAGAAGATTGGAAGTCGCAAGTAGCTGCTCCAGAATGAGGAGACTATTGGCCACTTCTCCAGAGGAGGTGACCAATAGTACCTGGAGAAGGACAGTGATATACAGAACGGTATATCGTACGTTGAATGTGCAATACAACAGTATTAGAAAAGGAAAACTGATAAAAACAATAATGTAGTCTGGTAAATTACAATTGTAAAACTAATAAAATCAGAACAACAGCAAAAACAACATCCTCTAAGCACTGATCTGAGTAACTACTGCTGATAAACCACATTGCCGTTAATAGTCATTTAACATATAAAGTTCCATGGTAACCGAATCTTTATATTCCGCAGGCGATTCTAGCTTCATGATTGATGCCTTCGCCGACTCTTTCTTCATCTACTTCAGCTACAATTACTTTCATCTGAAGGATCCTATCGTTACCAATTTTGTCTTATCTGAATCCAACTATTCGTCAGCTAATACCGCAGCCAGACTAAATCCTTCCAATGCAGGGAGAACGACGTGATTGTAACTCTCAATATTTCCACTCATACAAGAAGAATGACAAAATAAATCAACATAGGATCACCCGTAATCAAACAATTGGTCAAGACACAACTCACAAGAATATTACAGCATACACGAGTGCTTTGCTAAGTCTTAGGCTTATACCTCCTGCGTGAATGTCTCTAGACACACGTCTCAGAAATTATTCTCACAGTCTAGAAGAGCGCCGCTAATCATTATAATAGCACACAGCAACATATCCTCAAGAGTTTAATCCTTACAAACCTGCAAACTATTATAATAGCATAAAACCCATCTTTCATTTGTCATATTGCATAGATGACACCGATTTATTGGCCGTCCCACTGAAAGATTATACTCAATTCATTATGGAAAATACCAAACCTCAGTGGAGATTCTACAGTAGAAATATTACTCTCAGTCTCTCTCTCTCTTTCTTACTCTTCCTTTCTCTCTCTTTCCCTTTGTCTGTCTCCCCCCTCTCTCTCTTTTCAGTGCTTTTGAGTTGGTGGGTCAACACAGAGCTTTAATTTTGTCTTCGATAAAGTCCTAAGCGGAGTCAACTACGGTATTCTTCTGAGGAAATTATCGAACATAAAAATTCGTGGGAAACTACTGCAGTTGAATGAATATGTTTGAAACATATTTACATACTCAAATCTACGTACACACACTAAAAGACAGACACATCTATGTGAATATCACATTTCATAATCTTAATATATCAAAATATCAGGTTTTACACTTCAGTCCATCAGAATAACTTCAGCTTAAAACATTGATACCCATTAATCTCCTCTCCATATTTACGAAGTAATGTGTACTTAATACCAATGACAAAATACATACAATAATTCTCAGTATTATTTTTCTTCATAATCAACTATATTTATATATTTTTAGATGAACTTTTATTCATATTCCGGTTCAAATAATGCTTCGACCTACCTATCTCTTAAATTAGCGCTGAGCAGTTGCCAACCGAGCCGCAAAGCGATTTATATTGTACCCTATTAACCAGATCTCGCACCTTATATGGTCACGTCATTTAATAGTTTTCGCAAAACCTGAACACACAAACACATATATTTATTTATGTACTAGGGTAAGCATATAAATGTGAAACAAGGTAGGGAAGACCAGTACTCGAATGCCGGACGCAAATAATAAGCCGTATTATTAATTCTACAAAAACATCACAAAAATATCACAAAGTACTAATCAGAGTTCACTTCCCCGTTCATCGGGCAGTTGTGTTCTTCTGGATCCAAAGGATTACAACTGTGACATTTTTGTGAATTGTTTGCAGCTTTAATAAGAAAGTATATGTATACAGGCGCAGGAGTGGCTGCGTGGTAAGTAGCTTGCTTACCAAACACATGGTTACAGGTTCGGTCCCACTGCGTAGCACCTTGGGCAAGTGACTTCTACTATAGCCTCGGGCCGATCAAAGCCTTGTGAGTGGATTTGGTAGACGGGAAACTGAAAGAAACACGCCGTATATATATATATATATATTATATATATATATATATATATATATATTATATATATATATATATATATATATATATATATATATATAAACAATTGCAGCGTGGACGGTGTTTGTAAGCCATTTAAGAAACACACAAAAGCCGTTCGATTCACTTCAACATATAAGTTTAATTTGTCAAAATATTTTCGTCGCTATAAGACCGAGACCTGTTCACTGACAAAAATCCGTGCAGCACGGATTTTTGTGTTATTGCGACGAAAATATTTTGACAAATTAAACTTATATGTTGAAGTGAATCGAACGGCTTTTGTGTGTTTCTTAAATGGCTTACAAACACCTTCCACGCTGCAATTGTTTTCGTTCCAGCACACGATCTCAGATCAAATCACTTGCTATGCAAGTACGTCTCTCTCTCTCTCTCTCTCTCTCTCTCTCTATATATATATATATATATATATATATATATATACATACATACATACATATATATTTATGTGTGTGTTTGTCTCACCAACATCGCTTGACAACCGATGCTGGTGTGTATACGTCCCCGTAACTTAGAGGTTCGGCAAAGAGACCGATAGAATAAATGTTAGGCTTATAACGAAGAAGTCCTGAGGTCGATTAGCTCGGTTGAAGGCGGTGCACTAGCATGGCCGCAGTCAAATGACTGAAACAAATAGAAGAATAAAAGAATATATATATCCTTCAACTCCATCGTTCATTGCACAGTGATAACAGAACTCCTAGGGCTTTCTTCAATAATGCACTCCCAGATACACATAGACACGCTAACAAACACGGTTACTCTGTGCTCAAAGCTATCCAATCACTTACCCCGTGTTTGGCAACCGTAACGAGTTATATTGTTAGGAGGAGAACAATTTACAACACGAAGATCACAAAATATTGAATTTGTCTGTATAATCGAAAGATAAAACTGCCTTTACATATATTGTATTGATCTCTCGAATTCATAAAATATGTGAGTATGTATAAACACACCTAAACCTATGAATATAGATATATATCTATGCGTGCGTGTATGAATGCGTTCGAGTCGGTGTATGAATGTAAATATGTCTGTGTGTGCATGATGTGTGATGTACGTGTGTGTGTGAGTGTAAGTGAGGGAGATAGAGAGATAAAGAGAGAGAGAGAGAGAGAAAGATAAAGAGAAAGAGGGAGAGAGAAAGAGAGAGAGATATAGCATGTGTGTATGTATGAATATGTAAGTATGAACTTAAATTAAGTTTAGTTTTAGGTTGATATGAAGAGATTTAAAATAAATAATTTTACTCATATATGCATTACAAAAATATTGTGCATTACATTGCATGTCTAGTTCGGAAATTCTGTTATGGAACCAATATAAATTTGATATTTATTAGAATGTATGACATATTCTTGACACTAAATCAATATTTTAGCGAACTGTAGTTGAAAAATATTTGAAAAATATATCAATCAAGTAGTCTTTTATCTCTTCGAAGAAATATATTTAAAACTATAAAAGGAGATTATCAAGTAAGGTAAAGTGATTTTGATGAAAAAAACACGATTTGTAGACACGTAAAATATTTTCAGTATGAACATATACTAAATTATTGAGAAGCGAGTGCAAACAAGAATATATAAGCATACACTTATGCTACATATATATTGACATACTTGTTTGTGCTTATAAACATATGAAAAGATCTCGCTCTGACTTTGTATATACGTATACACTCGTTTATTCAATTATATCACAATATAATTTCATATATGCATTAGATCGTCAAGTTTTGTAGCCCTACTTCCAAGGTTTTGCATCTTTTCAAAGCTGTTCTAAGTAGGTGGCTGAAGCTTAAATCTGATATTCCACTTATGTTATGTCTCCGACCATCTTAGAAATACACTCCACGCTACTGCATAATGTAAATGGTATAAGTAAGTAGTTAAGGTGACGAGCTGGTAGAAACGCTAGCACGCCGGGCCAAATGCTTAGCAGTATTTCGTCTGCCGCTACGTTGTAAGTTCAAATTCCGCCGAGGTCGACTTTGCCTTTCATCCTTTCGGGGTCGATTAAATAAGTACCAGTTGCGCACTGGGGTCACTGTAATCCACTTAATCCGTTTGTCCGTCCTTGTTTGTCCTCTCTGTGTTTAGCCCCTTGTGGGTAGTAAAGAAATAGGTATAAGTATATAGTGTGTCGTCATTTCTTTGGTATGATACTTGTTTTGTGAATACATGGGGTATGTTGACTATCTTCTGTTAATTTTCTAACACGAATTAATATCTGTACATTACAGTTACAATTGCTACAGAGGTTTATTAAAACAGAATACATAATTAACTTCAGAATGCTTAATTGCTGTATTTTGCCAATAGTTGTCATGATCAATACACGAGTGCATGTGTGCGTGCACACACCGATATCTATCTATCTATTTATCATCTATCTATCAAGCTATCTATCTATCTATCTATCTATCTATCTATCTATCTATCTATCTATCTATCTATCTATCTATCTATCTATCTATCTATCTATCTATCTGTCTCCACGTCCCACAACACATCATGGGAAGCCCAAAAAAAACAAAAAAACAATCATATACAAGTTATCATTACGAAGACAAGATGACCGGAAAGTACCCCGCAGCAAAAAATAGAAAAATACCTTCACCCTGTATGGGCTCACACGGAATACGTCAAATGGTGGCATGAATTTGGTAAGTTCAATAAGTTTCCACAATTAAAATTTAGCGAAACGATTTTCCCCATTGGCTCTGTATACAGATTACTTGGTCATGATACCGACTTATTTAGATCAGAGGATGACGAAAGTCACAATAAAATGCGCCACCAAAAGTAGAAACACAATGGCTAGTCTCTGCCATCTATTTGGAAATGGCAGAGACAAGCATTCTCGAAATAGCTGTTCTAGAACAGCATAACTGGGTGAGAAAAACAATTCAATTACTTCTTCAAATTGATGAAACAACAACAGAGAAGATACCGACCACTATAGGTCTGCCAGAAGGCTACACACTAAATGTACTGGTGGAGGGCAGGCAACCACGCTGCTATCTGCACGGCAGCGAAACACATTTGAAAAAGAAGTGTGCAACCGACGCATAAGAAGAGCAACAACAACAACAACAACCAGAACCAAAACAATCCGAGACAAAAGCACTACTACCCACAAAACCATCAACAGAGAAGACGACAGAAGAAGTACACCTAGCAACATCCATCAACAATCGAAAATGATGCAACAACTGAGAAAATACCAACACCACCAACAACAGCAAGGACTAAAGGAACAGAAAAAGAAAAAAATACACAGAGGCGCAGGAGTGGCTGTGTGGTAAGTAGCTTGCTAACCAACCACATGGTTCCGGGTTCTGTCCCACTGCGTGGAATCTTGGGCAAGTGTCTTCTGCTATAGCCCCGGGCCGACCAATGCCTTGTGAGTGGATTTGGTAGACGGAAACTGAAAGAAGCCTGTCGCATATATGTATATATATTTATGTATGTGTGTGTGTGTTTGTGTGTCTGTGTTTGTCCCCTTGACAACCGATGCTGGTGTGTTTACGTCCCTGTCACTTAGCGGTTCGGCAAAAGGGACCGATTGAATAAGTACTAGGCTTACAAAAAGAACAAGTCCCGGGCTCAAGTTGCTCGATTAAAGGCGGTGCTCCAGCATGACCGCAGTCAAATGACTGAAACAAGTAAAAGTGTGAAAAGAGAGTGAAAGAGAGCTACCCCATCCCCTACACCACGCATACAAACCCAAACAATCAACAACCAACATCAACGAAAACAACAACACAACCACTTACACAAACGTACATAGAAGCCTACAACATGCCCTTACCCTATTCTCATTCCTCAGAAATTCCGTCGGAAGACGAAAGCAGTGAGAAATGGCAAATAGCCAAAAACAGGAACGAGGAAAGGGAGCAAAAAAGAACCAAACCAAACGCAAACGCGAACATCTCCCGAAGAGATTTCGAAACCTACAACAAACAACAGCAACAGAAACACCAACACCACAAAAATATATGCTGCAAACATGCTCAATGCTATAGATACTAAAAACACAGAGTTGATGGAATACATCAAATCAAAAACAAACATAACAAAAGATGACGTAAAAACAACCACCGATACACAACACCATCGGAGCACAACAAAATGCTACACATCTTACGAAGCCTACACCACACAATAAAATGCATTTTCCCCTGTGCGGTTAGTAAAGGCCAAAAATACCTTACGAAAAACTGTATTGGAATCTCATCGATGACAAACCGAAGGAGGAGAAAGCAAAAACTTTCGAACAGTAAGTAACTCTCTGTTGCTTTCATTTGTGTTTCAACTCACTAGGAATATGGTCAAGATTGGCTGCATGAATGCGCGGGGCTTGGGTTCCACTTGGAAACAAGGATATTTCTTAAATGACATAAAGATACACACAGGTTAGAAATCATACCCATAAGTAAAACCAGACTCCATAATCCATGAGACCTAAAGTCCATGTTTGGCAGAAAGTTAAACATTTATTTTTCTCCCTGTCCGCCGAGAATGGGCGGTAGTGGCACCGCGGTACTTTTTCACAAGAGTCTGGATCTTGAAGTAAAGACAATATTCATAGACCCGGAAGGTAGACTAGTCATCCCGGATGTCGACAGCAGCAACGGGTGCGCTTTTCGACTAGTATCAGTCTACGCACCGCCTTTCGACGTCTAGAAGTATACCTAGGAACATCTCGTCCATTACTTTTAGTGGGGGATTTGAATGCTACCTTGGATACATATGTAGACTACGTCGGTAGAGATAGGAGAGACGGGGATGCAAATGCCCCTGAGAAATGCTCAGACGCTTTCAACTGTCTGACAGGTACCGACTCGACCACCCGAATGCACCAACGTGGTCATGGAGTAACCGCATCGGGTCGTCGATATCGTATCTAGATAGGATACAGTATAGGATAGTAGATAAAGATAGCGTAGGGCGTCCACAAACCCACATAGTAAGCTAAACTGATCACAAACTCGTAACGTGTAAGCTAGACTTAGATAAGACACATAGGCAGGGTCCCCGGTACTGGAAACTAAACGCCTCTTTCCTATCGAGACAGGTTTTCAGAGACCGGATTAGCATTAGAGGATCTTGACAGGAGCCATCATCAACAACAAATGGTGGTTTTCCCTGAAGAGAGCAATAAAAGCAGAAGCGATTAGGCATAGCAAAGCACTAGCCAAAGATAGAAACAGAGTAGAGGGCGACCTAGTTAAGAAGCTAGAAGAGGCGATTAAAAGTGGCATCGTATCTTACGTTTTGGCAGTGAGTGTGTGTTGGCAGAGCTAGGATGAGTGCTCTAAGGAACGAAGGTGCTGGGTCCACGTGAGAGGCCCGGGTGGCGAAGGCGAAATATGGCAACATATTTACCATTTGTTCTCTGGTAGATGAAGAGAATTGAGAATTACTCAAGCCAAGTAAAATGTGTGAGGCCTTTCAACAGGATTTTGCCCGACTATGATCGGAATTCGACCCATGTTTTCTCTTTTTTTCCCCAAAAGAAAACCTCTACTTTATATTTTGTCCCCTCTGTGTTAAGCAATCTGTGCCCAATAAAGAAACATATCTATCTATCTATCTATCTATCTATCTATCTATCTATCTATCTATCTATCTATCTATCTATCTATCTATCTATCTATCTATGAGGGGAGGTACGACGACGAGCTCGGGGCGAACCTGGACGTCGACGAGGAGTACCTGACCCGCCTGTTCAGGACGACTTTCGGGCCAGGGCCCATGGACAACTTCCAGAGATCCCTGGCCTGGCAGTGTTACCGAGAAGCGCTACCCGTTCGGGATAAGCTCTACAGACACGGCTCGAGAAACACGGGGCCGACCTGCCCGAGATGCGGTCAGAGCGACGAAACCGTTCTGCACGCACTCGTGCAGTGTCCAACAATTTCCGACCTGTGGGCTTGTGTCGAACAACTGCTGTCACGTGTGGGACGAGTCGGTTTATCAGCTGAGTCTATCGTCAATATTGTCATGCCTCCTTCCTTCAAACGGGAAGGAAGAGCTATTTTCATCATCCTTGTGGCTATGGCGAAAGAATGTATCTGGTGGACGCGTCTGAAAGGATTGGAAACAAACACTTTCCTCTCTGGTCAATCTCTCATCAACTTCTTCAAGTACCACTTGAAAAGGAAAGTGAGAGTAGAGAGGCAAGTTTTGTCTAGCGAATGTTTTAAAAAAAGATGGGTGAATGTAGCAAGGATGGCACGTATGAATGACGAAGTCACCTTGAGCATAATCCTATGAACCCAGAAATTGAAAACAGAGGGTTACCCACTTGCAAACAGATGTAGTAACATATAACAATATTGACCGAGGTTACCGTGGTCTTTTTCGTAGGCTTTTCTTCCCACGGATAAACCTTATTTGCTTTCCCCTTTACACCATACATCATGACACTGTGATACACGATCCCTATTGATCGTTCCTTTTTTTTCCTCTTCCCCTTTTTTTTCCACTTTTTCTTCTTTTTTCATTTCTCTTTTCTTTTGTTCCTTTACCTTTCTTTTTTTTTCTTTTATTCTTTTTATTTTTTATTCTATTTTTTTTCTTCTTTTTTTATTTTTTTTTGTTCTTTACTTCCCTTTTACGATCCCTCTTGATCGAAAACCTACGCCACCCCCTTTTTTTCATCCCCCAAAAGAAAAGCTCTACCTTGTAACTTGTCCCATCTGTGTGCAGCCCTGTGTGGCCAATAAAGAAAGTTATCTATCTATCTATCAATCAATCAATCAATCAATCAATCCATCTATCTATCTATCTATATATCTATCTATCTATCTATCTATCTATCTATCTATCTATCTATCTATCTATCTATCTATCTATCTATCTATATACAGATTAACATCAGACAATATTTCTAAATACTGTGCCGGAGCAGCTAGGATTTGTACGTTCATTCTTCATTATCAATAAGTATATATCAAATTTTGTGCAATAAAATGTTATATCGTTAATACCAACTTTCCAGTAAAGAATATGAGTTTGTATAAGAGTTGTCTGTAAAGGAAACACACGTTGTTCAATATGGTATGCCTGTTGGGCTTGAAATTGATCCCTATCGTATTGCGTCTATGAAAAGTAGTAAATCGAAAATAAATTGAGGAATGACTTTAAACACTATGTAAAGAATTCCATTTTATGGTTAGTTCTTTCGATTGATTTTCTTGTGATACTTGCTAGTTTATATTGCAGCGATCCTTAACATTTAATGTTAATTCCCAGTATCTTCAGCAGCAACAGCGGTTCAATGTAGTGGAGAAAATCTGACGCTAATAATAATGAAAGCAGATAACCGAACATTATATAATCCAATTGCAGAATGGTTGCAAGTATGTTAGTGTGGAGATTTATTACCTTGCGAGTTCACTACGATATTTACAGAGATTATTCAATGCATATACTACAGGAATGATATGCTTTATGCATCCGCATGGTTACACAAAGATGTATGAAGATAAAGAGCACATTTAGATATCGAGACGATTATTCGCCTAGAAGAATTAGTGATACAAAGAAAGCTGCTACTATATTACCTGCCGATTTCTAGAAAACCAGATAAAACTCTCAGCATAAATAACGTTACGAGGCATATCTATTCATTTGTGATATCACACAGTACAGAAATGAAACCAAATTGTGCAACAATTCATGAAGTATAAATAAATCGTTTTATATATTAAATATTCAACTTCACTAGAAATATATTTTAGTCTGAAATACATTTCCCAAAATAAATATCCCTATTTCGACCAATATAATTTTGAAATTACTACTGCACGCATTACGTTGGCGAAACTGAAGTTATATATTTACCAGTCTTCTTTAAAGATGAAAATCTATCAATAAACCTGTAGGAATATTTTACAAAATTTAGCTTATGATTTACGTAATTACTAATAAAATTAAACGATAGGGATAAAATTGGGTTGTTGCCAGATTGGAATAATTAGTTTTTCGAAGAAATAAAATATGATTTTTCAGTTTTGAATGTATAGGTATTTAGCGGGTCATATTTCAGCTTCTACCTTATTCCTTTCTATTAACATATAGAAAATAAACCGAGGTGGACTTATGCGGGCGTCTCTGATTCTTTACTTAAACTTTTACGGCCTGCAGCAAAATTTCTGAAACTAAACCACGCTTTATGTTGTTTAAAAAGGTTATGTATAAATTGGATAACGTAGATACAAATTGTATACAGTAAACTAAAAAGATGACTGAAAAGGCGAGTGGTAAAAATATCTTTCAGTTTCCATTGGTTCTGTCGAACTACAACTGATATGTTATTGATAAAAAATAACGGCGTGGTCGAAGGACGACATAATTTAGTGCTTAAAAGTAAAGAAAATTATTTTAATTTCATTAAGAACACAGATCGTAATTCATGGATCGTAACACACAGACACCAAGAGACACAAGAACGCACACATGCACTCACACACATATATATAGTTAAGATGTGCATTGTGTGCAAGACAAACATACAGTTTACATAAGAGATCAACATACAAAATTCTCCTGATTTGAAGTATTCCTTGTTTTCTAAAGCTCGGTAGCTTAAAGGGAATTTTCCCGCTGAACTATGTTGCAGCCAATGGGCGCATAAATTTAACACATGCAGTAAGTATGTGACATCAACACAATAATGTTTGCATTATTACAGCTGCGTAAAATTCAAATTTGGCACTTAAATTCAATATATATATATATGCACTAGCAGCTAAACCCGGTTTCACCCGGTCGTTTAGGATGTTGTGGCTGTAAAACCAGCTCTCTGTGAGCATTCGACTTGTTTGGGTACGCTACGGTTAAAAAACAAATTTAGATGATTTTTTCTGTCAAAACGCTAAAAATAACTGGGCAAAAAAAATATTCAACCAAATCAGAAATAAACCTACGTAGAAAGCGAACAAAATGCAAAACAATAGAAACAAACATAAATAGTAAAACAAAAATTAAAAGAAAAAAAAAAAATGGGTAAAAATACTTTAAAATTTTCAAAGGTAAAAAAACAACAAAAAATAATAGCTGAACAATATTCGATGGCTCAACTTCAATGCGAAATATTACACAAAATTTAAAAACCAAAGGATAAAAAGCGGTCTCAAACTGGAAAACAAATAACTGAAACACTACAAAGAACGACTTCACAAAACATCCCACTTCCATTGCGCGCCCACACGCACACAGACACGCACACACACATCCACACCTCGTTTACATCCACACACATATATTCACACAGCGTTGAAACGCTGTTTGATTTATATTTTCGACGTACTATTTCATCATTCCACTACCAAGTGTGACATCACCCCCTTCCTTTCTAATTCATAAACACAAGAGTATCATTATAGTAGATTATCTCAGTAACCAAGGGAGGTATGAAGTAAATACAAGGCCCAGTATCACGACCGGATCATTCCACACATCTGTGTAATTTATTGCGCAATTCCACCGAACCGTTTGACCATGAATCCCAAGACAAGAAAGAATCGCCTATGTCAAATTTATATATATATATGTGTGTGTGTGTGTGCGTGTGTGTGTGTGTATGTGTGTATGCGTGTGTGCATGTGTGTGTGTGTATAGTTAAAATTTATAGAAAAACAAGCAATTTATTAGTTTGACGCTCGGGAAAATGAAAAGGTCTTTTATGTTTCGAGTCTTCGCTCTTCAACAGAAAGGAATAAGAGAAAATAAAGGGAGTGAGGATGAAAAAGGATTTGTAGATGTTAGCTGTCCAGCATGATGAATGATTGGGGAAATATAAAGAAAGGGAAAATAATACTATCAAAATAACTTTGAATAAAAGGGAGATAAAGTGCTAGTGATCCCAAGAAAAGGAGCGTTTGCGTGTATGTATATGTGAGAATCATATTTGTGAGTGAGTGTATGTGTGAATAGGGGTGAGTGACTCTGGCGTGTGTGATTGTATAAGTGTGTAACGTGTGTGTGTAGCTGTAGATGTTTGCTTTCTCACCTGGTGTGTGTGTGTGTCTGTGACCAGACAGTGTGTATGGTATATATATGTGGACGAAAGTTATATTTGTATATGTAAATTACGTGTCTTAATGCGTGTTCCGTGTGTATGTATATATATAGCATCTGTTCAGGTATTATCTACTTGTTTGAGTATATGAGTGTTGGTATGGGAGTGTTGTGTATGTTTACTGAGTTAGACAATGTCTTTCGAGGCTCATATAATGGTATCTGTGGTGACGCTATTGAATACTGTGTGTCGGTGTGTCGGTGATGATGTGTGGCATGGGTGCTGGGAAGTGGTTAGTGTTAGTGTGTGTGGAGTGATGTGGGGTTGTTATCAAATGAAGAGAGGATTTGAGGTTGGTGTTAAATGAAGAGAGGAGGTGAATTGAGCTCAGGTGGCGCAAAGGAGCGAAGAGAGAAGATTAATAACTATCCATAGTAAAGGCGCGTGTCCTGATGGCTCCTGTGCAAAGACAGCCGGGAGCCAGACAGATGTTCTAGCAAATGACAGGTAGAGCGGAAATGTCACGTGACCGGCGTGTCATTGCTGAATCTGCTGCCTAGGAGATGCCAAGCGGCGTCCCGTTTGACCGATTTACAGGGAAGGACAGAGAGAGAGAGAGAGCAGGAGATGACGCTGGTAGACGTGCAGGTAATGGAGTTGGTGATATGAGAGGGACCATGATGTGTGCTTGGAGGATGGTGGTGATGGAGCAGTAAGAGAAGGTGCGACAGCGGGGGCAGGAGGGGGTGAACGAGTCAGGCTGGTAGGTGGATTTAGGGAACAAACTATGTACAAGGAGGTTAGGCATGTTATGGGTTCCTTTGTAGGTTGGGGAAGATGTGCGAGATGAAGGGGCCGGACTGAAGTTGTGGAAGGCTGACGTTGGTGCGTTGGAGAGGTGGTAGGGTAGGGCACACTGGAGACGGCAAAAGCGGTGCCGGTATGAGGCGAAAGAGTAGATGCATAGTCCACATATCGTGCTTTGGCAAGGGAAGTGTGGATAGTGGTGTGGGGATATCCACTAAGTGATGAGCCATGAGTTGAGACCGAGTCTCAAAGTCATGGTTGTCACTGCAGAGCTTGCGCAGACGGAGGAATTGGGAGTTGGGAATAGAGAGCTTGGTGTGGGTAGAGTAGTACGAGGAGAAGTTACGGTAGGGGTGTCCGTCAGTGTGTTTGTAGTGGATTGAAGTAGTGAGGGCGGAATGGTGTATTCTGACAGAAGTGACGAGAAATCCGATGGAAGAATTAGAAATAGTGCAGGAGAATTCGAGGGTACGATGGAAGGATTGGATAGAAGAGAGGAAGGAGTCTAGTTGTTCACTTGAGAGTGATGGCGCACCGATACACTCATCGATATAACGGTCGTGTAGTTCGGGATTGGGACCAGTGAATTGTGAGAACATTTGTGTTTCAAAGTAGTCAATGAATAGTTCGCATAGATGGGAACCATTTTCATTCCCATGACCACTCTCGAGCATGTATGCTAAAAATCTCGCGCGAAAGAGAAGCACTTGAGGGAGAGAACAAGTTCGGCCAGACGAAGAAGTGTGGAGGTGAGGGGGCGGGCAAGGATAAGGTCCAAAAATTGTTTCAGCGCAAGAAGTCCTCCGTTGTATGGGATCTCTGTATATAAACTCCTGATATCAAGAATGAAGAGAAATTTAGAGGGGCTTCAAGGGAAGGAGAAAGCGTTAAAAAACACGAACAGCATGGTTAATGCGTTGCTACTGGAAGAGTGGGAAGCCTCCAGGGAGGCAATGACATGGTTGTTGTATTTGGAGACAATTTCTGTTGGACAGTTGCAGGCGGAGAGAATGGAGCGGCCAGGGTTGTTGGACTTGTGAATTTGGGGATGCATAGAGTTCGGACAACGAGGCTGAAGGAGGTGGAGGCATACCGGAGGAGGAAATGAGGTCATGAATAGTGGAAGGCCCAGTTGGTAGTTAGGCATGGGGTTGGAATGTAGAGGGCAGTAGGCATCACACCACCACAGTTCTACCATTGTCGGATGGTTTTATGGTGATACTTTTGCGGCGTCGGAGACATCTTAGGGCTGAGAGTTCGGGCGGGGAAATTTTAATATGTCCGGGACGCCTGCGAAAGCTGTACCAGTCCACAATACTTTAGCAGATGCTTGCAAAAGGATCAACTGCTTGGAACCGGCCTGGAGCTAGGGTCCATTGGGATGGTTGGCGGTATAGGTCGGTGAAGCAGTCCTCTTCCTCAGATGAATGTGGAGCGTTGTAGAATAGTTCATATTACCTTATGCAGCGCACGAAGAGAAATTTAAAGGGGTCAGATGCTCGTCGACCCGGTTACAGAAAACGACTTCCAGCCAGATTCTACATGAGGCAAGAACGGTATGCCCGCTGCTTGGCTGCACAAACTGACTATTACGAATAAGATGATGTTACAACACAGGAAAATAAATTATTTTTCTATTAAGCTTAACTAGACCGGGAACATTCATATACTACCTCGTACAAAGGTAAATATATGCATGCACACGACACTTTTGACGCAGCCGGAGCAGAGACATCAAATTTACATATCTGGAACAGTTTTACATTATCATGGCAAGTTAGGTGACGGAAAGATGTATATATTTCCACAGATATCCAAAATATAATAGTTTTCACTGAACGTTTAGGATTTCTTCTCATCCATGAAATGGAATATACAATATGAACCTTTCGAATTATGTGCGGCATAAAATATAAACTAAATAGATATTGTATCAAAGGAACGCATTAAACATAGCTATTCATTTCTGAACTTTGCAATGAATTAGAAAGAAATAAAAAATTTGCATAAATTCTATACATACAATTGTACTATTTTATTCACCAGAAAGTTTTCAAGTTGAACAGCATTTAAATCTGCTTTGAGTATAATATCAGATAAAATTAAAAGAAATAGCATAAGCATAAATGTAATTTTAAGAGATTTACATTTTTGCCTGTATGTATAAGTGTGTGTATGTGTGTGTGTGTGTATGCTTGTATATAGTATGATATGCTAGGATACGCACTATATGTATGCAACGATTTATCTATCTATTTATCATGTTTATGTCTGTGTGCGAGTATTTGTATGTGTATCACCCAGTAACTGTGCGCACACGTGTATTTGTGTGAGTATGTGTATGCGTGCACGCGTGTGTGTTCATGTGTGTGTGTTTGTGTGTGTATATGTAGATATACTTATAGTCACCACGCTAGGAAAGTATAATATATTCGATATCACATATAGAATAATATTTATTTGAAGAGGTGTCCAGAAAGCAAGTAAGTAAAACGTCATCTTTCTGAGTGGTAGTTTGCAAATATTTCCGTGTATGCCTCATAAAATATGCACTACGCTAAATTCAAATATTATAGTAAAACTGAACAACAAATATAAGTGGAAATCTTGTATTTTAATGTGCATAAAATGTTTGTTGCATTTCAAAGATATTCCTGGTGATTTCATTGAATTACAAGATGAGAGAGATAACTAAAGGGAAGTCAAATACGAAAAAAACACCGTATTTTCATTTCCGTCCATGATTTTTTTCTTATCTCTGTATCTCTTCCTCTTCTCAACATTAATATTTTGTTTCCTATAATACGTTTTTATTTATTCTTACTTAAGAATACTCTATTTTACCATTGTGACGATTGGTGCGGCAGCTGTGTTAGAAATTTCTTATGATTATCATCATTGAAAAATGTGTTTTGTTGTCGTTGTAAATTCTTCTTTTTCTTCTTTATCTTCCTCCATCTTATAATAGCTCTTCTTCCTCCATCTTCTAGTTGCTTTCCTTACATCTCCCCATTATCATCCTCATCGTCATAGTCGTCGTCGTCTTAACCATTACTATCATCTGCTCTTTCTCTTTTCTTTTTCATCCTCATCCTCCTCTTCTTTCTTCATGGCATAAATGAGTTTAGTATTTCTTTCATTATCTTCAATCGAGTCTATACTACACGATGCTCTTGCACCTACGCTTCTCTGAGGTGTGATGTACTGCTTTCGAAATTGTAAATGTGAGATACAAATTGGTGTTTTGGTTATAAGTAGATATTGTTTGTTATTTGGATGTCGTCCTGTAGAGTATCGAACCGTGATTGCGCATTTTTTGTGTAGGTCCTTTTTATATTTGTAGGTGGCATACCCGGAAGTTAACCATATGATGAATGAGTGTGCGCATGTGTGTATGCACGTATATATGCATACATAATTACATGTATACTTACATATACCTGTACTGAGAGACAGCGAGAGACAGGGAGAGAGAAAAAGCGAGATAGTAAGTGAGAGAGGGGGAGAGAGAGAAGGACAGAAATAGATATATAGAGACACAGACAAACAGGGAATAGATAGAGACAGAAAGACAGACATATATATATATATATATATATATTCCTTTACTCCTTTACTTGTTTCAGTCATTTGACTGCGGCCATGCTGGAGCACCGCCTTTAATCGAGCAACTCGACCCCGTGACAGTACTTATTCTATCGGTCACTTTTGCCGAACTGCTATATATATATATATATATATATATATATATATATATATATATATATATATAATATATATATATATAGATAGATAGATGATAGATAGATAGATAGATAGATAGATAGATAGATAGATAGATAGATAGATAGATAGATAGATAGATAGACAGACATATAGATAGATAGATAGATAGATAGATAGATAGATAGATAGATAGATAGATAGATAGATAGATAGATAGATAGATAGATAGATAGAGAGAGAGAGAGAGTGAGTGTGTGTGTGTGAGAGTGAGTGAGAGAAAGAGAGATGTACACACACAGACAAACAAACATACAGACTGGCAGATAGAGAATCAGCGAACTATTGACAAGTTGCATCTTTTATTCCTTTTTCAATTTCTTGCCTACGATCTATTTATCAACCAGTATGTATATTTAGGTTCTAATGGTTTAGCAACTAAAACCAATTAAGAAATCAAATGAGGACATCTTCGAAGGATTCAAGGATAACATATACGGATGCATGAGTGAGGAATACAAAACTGAAATAGATTAGATGTTACAGACTTGAAAATGAAGTGTGACGTGATACATGTATTTATTTAAACGCAGCGAATACGTGTGTCTTGATCGAGGGATAGACACCACCTCTATTATATTACTTAAAATGTATTGTTTATCCTTATTTTTACGTACACAAATGGTGCGGTGGAATTGCAATACTTGTTGCAGTGTCAGAATACTAAAGCTTTTTGGGCACTTCCGGCTCTGTATAATCATCCCACCAGCTCTATAAAACAAAGCACCAGTCAAGTATTCAGAGCAGACATGCGCCTTATTTACTGCCACTGAACTGAACAATACCGGCTCTGGAGTTGGCGGGAAGTTTTCTCCCCACGAGCTGTATAAGCAAGAATGCATTTTACGCCAAGGGCCAATGTTAGAGTTTCGCTCCGATGTCTACTGCGATGCAGTGTGTGGTGACATGATAAATTTTACCTCTTCTGATAATTTAGTTTATATAACGTTTCAGTGAATTTTAAACATTAAGGCATTTAGATTTACTTTTAAATGTATAATATTTTAAGCACGAAATGTCGCTATTGATTTTCAAATAAATATTCTCAATTATTTCCATACACGAAAGAAAGAAACTTACGAAAGTTTAAATACAGTTGTTCAGTAAAAGTTATTATATATTTTAATAGAAATAATTAATGATATATCAGATAACACAGTTATATTCGACTCTATAAAACAAATGTTTATTCTTATTTATAACATAATAGCAGTATGACCCGTCGTTGCCGGGTCATAGTGCTAGTGCATGTATATATGTGTATATATATGTGTACATATTACATGTACATCTATATATATACATCTACACATAAAATACAAAATACAAAGTTATATCTTGATATCGCTAGTGATATCAATACTCAAAATTTTTTATTTCGTTTGGTGGTGTTATCCTAGATTCACTGTCTTTGTCGGTGATCAGTCCGAAATAGGTTTGTATTTCCTCCATTTTAATTTTAATGAGTTCGCGCCAGCCGAGGGCTGCAGCGAAATCCATTTTTGGACTTTCTTCTATCGAAGGCATTCTAACAAAAATGCTTCCGTGTAAACGGTGAAAATATTCTCAATTTCCCCAAACAGGGACACAATTCAATTTTTAAACAATAACCAAAGCCCCTTCTTCCAAAGGAGGAGGGTTAAAGTTTACAATTATTTAACAAATGCAACACAACAACATTTCCCTTACGAGGAACCAACAAACGTGATAACAATAGTTAAACAATAATAATAATAACAGTACTCAGTAGAAGCGTTGTTCGAAAAGAACAGATATTACATACAGCCAAACTACATATAGATACTTAATGCTAGCTAATTAGCAGATAATCTAAAAGCCGTGGTAAAGGGTATTGCACACCTCCATCTGGACTATTCCATTTCTGCACGCTAATTTTATTTTTAATTTATTCCCATTCATGTGAAACCAATTATTCAAGTTCAAGTCATTGATGCAATTTTATACCAATTGCTATTTTTACTTTTGTTATGTTACGGTTATATTATACTTTAGTTTGATTTTAATTACTACTTACTACATATAATTCTCTAATTTTTATTGTTAAAGTGAAAGTATCTGACATAAAATAGAGAAATGTTTTTGTTTCACTTTTAACACGTAATACTGAAATAGTGATATGCTATGATATTGATATTGCTATGGGCTCGCCCTAGGCAAGAAGTTGGACATCTTTTGCCGATGACACTCCCCGGACCCTAAGTAAGGCATGTGTAAGATTTGAATGAGATTGGTTGTGTAGTTCTCATGTTTTAGGGAAACACACAGACACGCATTCTCAGTTTTGGATATATAGAGATATTAGAATATTGATAAAACTATAAAAGCTAATCAAATATAAACAAATGAAAGTCAATTCATAAATGTTCCTAGGAAATTCTACATCATGCAAAAACTATCTGATGTCAGGGATCTTCTTAAGTATCATCCGACTACTTGAAGAATTTCAAGTTGTCTAGATTGATGTTCTTTTGCATGCTTATAGCGAAAAGCGTTTAATGATTAATAATGATAAAAATGTTATAAACATTTCAGTTATAGTATGTAGCCATTCAAATAACTTAATTGGTCACACAGCAGGAGTCTTCTCTCGTATTTCGCAGCCCCAGCTCCACATTAATTCGTGGAAATATGAATTCAGTGTAGAAGGATGAGTTCAACAGTGCCGTTTACGGTGTGGAGGGTGGATTCCGTCTTGCGAATTGACAAACACAACGCTGTGTTTCACCGATCTATACCGACAATACGTTGCACTTTTCATGAAAATAAATTGTTTATACTTCTCTGCGGTTACTGGAGAAAATTTGACAAACTCCTAAACTTCTGGACATATAGTAAATTGAATATTCTGATCAAAATCGCCTTGGTAGTTTCCCATGCATTGAGTACCAAATTACAACGTCCCCCATGCAAGCAGATTGGTTGAACCTCGATATATAATTTTATATTATGTTTGTAAGAACGTATAGATGTATAAGCAAACACAGCGAAGCACACACAGATATATATGAATTCATACACACATACACACACACACACATATATATATATATATATATATATATATATATATATATATATATATATATATATATATAGGTGTGTGTGTATATGTGTAGATATTGAAAACACCTACATTCCTAGAAGAGCTAAATGCTCTAATGCTGTAGTTAACGAGCATGAATGAAAACAAATACACTTCCATTGAGCATAATTGTCCGACGAAATGCCGACCGAGAATTCTTAAGACTGACATCAGTTTCGGCAATTTCCGCTGCCGTCACGAGGTAAGCCAACTCAGTGTTCGGATGTTTCCAGACCTATTCCTCTATTAGTGTATATGTTTTGGTCATACAAATTAAAGGATCATTTAACAATTTGCTAATCAGCGCATATACATTAACAGGGACCATAATTGTCCATAATTTTTAACTCCCTACTCACATTCAGTGACAATTATGATTCTCCTTTTAGGTGAAACATGACAAACTGCTGTTTATATTTATTTTGTGTATACACATTAGCGAATCGCTAAATCATCCAATACTTTGGATGACGAAAATATATATACCAATAAAGAAACAGGACTAAAGAAATCCGAACACAGAGCTGGCTTAACTCTTGATGGCTTCACAAATTGCTGAAATTGACGTTAGTCTTATGAATTCTGGATCGGCATTTTTCGGATAATTATAGTTCCTGTTAGTATAATGTTTTCACTCAAGAGCTTTAACTACAGCATTAGTGCATATTAGCTCTTATTTCTAGCAATGTAGATGTTTTAACACCCTAATCGCATTTAGTGACAATTATAATTTTCCAAGCATAAAATTTACAAAGAAAGATTTTTTTTAACGGTTTAGGCATAGATCGCTTTCTAGTTTAGAGATGTAATAGCATTTACCGTCTTCAGTATGACATAACTCATAGTAGATAATTAGAAAGATTTCTACGCGCCATACGATCACAACGTATCCACAGTGCATATACAAATGTTCACAATTATATACAAATTAAATCTTATTCGTTCATCTCAGCCACGTGTTAATAACCAAAATAATTCAGCAGCGAATAAATTGGTTGAAGTGAATTTGTATTTATCATTATTAAGAAGGATAAAAACCTATATTTATCAACGCTCCGGGCCCCACACTACTTCTAAACTAGAAATTGATCTATTTCAAAACCTTTTAAGAAAATCTTTTTTGTTCACTTCCTTCGCTTTCAACCCGTGTCTATGTAATAAATAAGGTAGTTTTAGAGCCAGTTGCCGTCTATTTGTATCATGTGACGCGACACAGTAGTTGTCTTTATCATAATTATATATATATATATAAATATATTATAAACACATGTTTGTGTCTATGTATATGTTACACGCACTGATATGCATTTATATGCGTTTATGCATATGTGATGCGTACGGGAACGAATATGAACAAAGAGAAATAGAAATAGATTATATGTAAAAAAAAAATTACACGGATACTAAATACAATCTTGTCTCCAAATAATACCATACCTACAACACGTTTGGCAACACGTTATACTGTTATGCATTTTACTTCTTTATTTGTATGTATTTTACATCTATATTTATGAGGTTAAATCCAGAACTGTTGTTCTGTTCTATTTTAAAATACGAGCATATATACAAGAATACTAATATTCTATTCGGTAAATTTCCCTGACCCCATAGCATCGACAGCGTGCTGAGTCAGTGCACCTGAAGCTAAATCTTGTATTTTAATATTTAAATTCGCCAAACGTTGCTGTTATGCAAGTAGCTTTACAAGGAATGTATGTCACCAGTGTCACTTTTTATCAGCGCTTCGGGACCCAAACTACTCCTGTAGTTACAATTTAATACATCGGTTCAATAACGAATACGTTGTTTATATGCTGTTGCAACAGATGTGCAAACGGTAACTTAAGTAACGAGATACGAATGAAAGTGTTTTATATGCTGCGAAAATTGATAAAGATGGCAAACCACCTTCAAATCTCACCTTCACATCATAAAAGAGCAATATCACATTGCTTAATGTAGTGTGGATAGAGAGTTAAAAATAAAACCAATACACATTTTTCATCATTACATTGTTTTATATATACTTTTCAGTCAATTCGTATTATTTAGGTTACTTTTCACAACAAGCCGGCTCTTGCGTTTTAGAAACCGAAGCACATTTTATGTTTATGTCCATGGAAACGGCTATTTATGAAATCTGTATCATTTTCCATACCTACAAGAATCTCTGAATCCAAGTATATGTAATTCAACCAATGATTATTTTTATACTTCCAATATAATTTGCACACCATCACGTGAAAACTTTCGGCAATAACATGTCATGTCAATTGTCTTCATCGTATATTCATATCAAATGCTTCCTTTTTGTGTTGTAAAGTCTACTACTACTAAAAACGTTCCTGCGATCTTCAGAGTATCAGCAGTATGTCTGTAGCTATTCCTTTTCTCTCATTTCCCTGCCTGTCTACAAAACAAGTGATTTCTATCATATTTTTTCTCTTTGAAACAATACATGGAAATATTTACATCCTACATGTTTTAAAATGCTTCATCTCTAGTAATTTCTGTTTTCTGCGCAATTTAGTAAATAAGGGATGTACTTCATTTAAGTTGAGATGAACAAATATATTTAAGCCATATCTGCGGGAAAATCACTACATATTTCCCAAAATGGCTTTTTCTTAGCTTAGTCAACAGAGGACGTGTTTCTAAACAATGCGCTCCCTACCTCACTTTCAAGTAAAATATTAAGTGCTGAATCTGTTTATGCACTCCTTTCATGGCTACTGTTATTTTGTATGTTTCTCTCTACGTTATTTTTAGACGGGTATCATTTTTATCGTTTTACTTGTGTAGTCGAAGTTATTCATAAAATACTGACCTGAATAGTCTTAAAAAATTCAGACATTACTACCCACGTGTTTAACGTTACCCCTAGCTCCATATTTCAATATGCTTTCAGAATATTACAACATAATGTAATATTATTGTAGCAACTATTTTTTGTAGGGAATTAATTCCTGAATGGTCCGAAAACGAGAGAAGATTGTCGTCGCAATGATGTCAGTCTATGTTATAATATTAATTCTACAAACACACTTGTATCCGTTCACCCTTCAATTATTGTTAAGCCACCACGCAGAAGATTTTCCTTTGGCTCAGATTTCTCCTGTTTCAAAATATGTCAAAAGGTCTGTCTTCATTGCAGCAAAGATTTTGTTTTTGTTGATGTTTTTCTTGTTATTACCAAGATTACCGCTCTTGTTGCAAGACATTCATCTCAAATAGGTGGATTCCTAAAAAATGTTACTCACGCGCCCTACAGTTTTTCTTGTTTTTCTGTAAACAAGGCTTTCAGAAAAAGAGATTTTGAAATTTTTCAAAAAATTAATTGAGAAATATTGAGGTGAGAATGCATAATAGAATAGCTAAAAATAAATAAAATAGGAATAAAATTGCTTTCACGATGGCGAATACACTCAGATATATTGATTCAGACTTACATATATATAACAGCACAGAGATGTTACTTTAAGAAATATCATAATCTAATCACGCAGAACAATGTCCCAAGAGTGAGAGACTCTCGAGCTTGACAAAAGGAATCTTCATTACTAACATTATTAGCAGCGGTGTTATTAGAAATACAGTTAATTATTAAACAAGGAAAAATCTAAAGTTTACCACCTTAACGTTTATCGGCACCTTTTCGCTTGCTAATCAAATATAGCTACCTGGACATTACAGTATTGATTATAAGTTCTGAAGTAAGCCATCGGCAAACAACAAATGGAACAAATGCCATTGAAACAGGCAAACACACTCAGTTCCTTTTGCCAATACTTTGAGATTTATTTTTCTATATATCCCTATGTATACAAAGATATCGAAGAAGATGTGCGATATGGATATTTGGATTTTGTATAATACTAGCAGTATCGGCCGGCGTTGCTCGGGTTTGTAAGGGAAATAACTTTTTAGGAATTTTTAGAGATGTAAAGTTTAATAGCCATCTCAATATGGCTAACCACAAAGGGCGGTATTACTGTAGCTTTTTACGTTCTGAGATTTAATAATACATTTTTAGAGAGTTACATCCCTTATATAATAGCAAAAAAATGCATTAAAAATGGGAAAAAACGATGGTAATTTTTTTTAAATCGTAGACTCATCGTAGACGCGCGTTAATACCCAGAAAGGCTCGATATGAATCACGACTATAAGATACCCGCTTTTGGTTACACTGCACCGCAAAATGTGGGAGTACTTAGGAATCTAAATTGTAGGAGACAGACACACAACTTCACTTTTATATATAAAGATATTGTTAACATTCATTCATGTTTGCGCCAGCGCTTATGTGCATCTCTCTCTCTCTCTCTTTCTGCATATACATGTGTGTGTGTATGTGCTTGTTTGTGCATGTGTGTGTGTGCGTATACATATGCGGGTAAGAAGATATATTGTTGTATAGGTAAACACGCATTACTACTTACATTTTTACTCCTATTGTTACAGCTGATGCTATTGTTTACTGTTTTTACCGCTAATTTTGTACGTGTTACAACTGCTGTCGCCACTGCAGGTAGGCTGATATAGGACAAAATTACATTCTTACATAGTTTTCCTTGCAATATGATGTAGTTGTCATATATGTGTTACAGAAGCTTCCGAGTTTTAGAGATATTTACCACACGTTTCTTTTCAGTTTCAGATAATAAAAAAAATAATAATTAAATTGCAGGAATATTTTACAACGAACTTTACATCAACGATGATTCTCTGATCATCAGTACCCTATTCCACGTTTTCTCTTTCACTGCTTGCTTGGCATAAAATTCTACCCTGCAAAGCTTTGACAAATTTTCTCTAATCCCAACAACTTCAGTTTCGCTACGTATATAGATGCTAAATGAGAAAATATTGCATCTAACACGACAGACACTGATTCAGATTTCGTTGTTTTCCTTCCGCCTCAACCTTTTCCGATTCTACATCGGTTCCTCAGAATCTAAACAGTACCCTCTAAAATCCAAACTGTCTTCAAGAGCAGAAACCATTGATATATTCGCCAATGTAATATCTCAATCTTATTTTTTGAAACTGGAAGTACCCTTAAATCTTTTAGATACAGGAAAACAAATACACGATGTTTCTTCATCAGGAGGAGTCTTCCGCGTCACTCCAAATCTTTCACTCCCACAGAAGATTTCCATTACAGAAAGCAAAATATGGTTCTAATATTTTGTTATTGAGGGATATGATTCGATTTACTCTCACTCTATGTGAATATTAACACACTTTATTCTAATGCTATTTCCATTGTATGAAGACAACTTCCGTTTGAAATATTTAGTGGTTAGCTTTTAAACGACACCAATTGAGAAAGACATTTGTTGAACTAAAAGGGGAAAATGCTTATTTGTTAAGTGATAAGGCAGATTTCTTCTTTTAGGCTTGTTTCGCGCGTTATATTGTGGCAGCGTTAGAAACATTGACAACGTCAATCCAGCTGATTTTGCAAAGCTTTCATATATATCATAGGCACTACTCAAAATTAAATTACCATTCAGAATTACAAGCTTTAAATCTAAAGGTATTTTCGAAAGAAGAAAGAATACGTTTACAACGTAAGCATAGATTCTGTTGTCTCACTATCACTATAGTGGAGACGAGTGGGGGCACATAAATGAATGGAAAATGTAAGATTTGCATAAACAGTTACTTACTTCCAAATGACACCAGAAAAGCACACAGCTAACCTGGGTCTCTACCACATTGAAATATAGAAGAAAAGAACATAATCTTTGGTGCATGGAAGACATCCAGAAAACCGTCAAGTATAGCGACAAAGAGCGGGTAATTTTAGATTTGATTGATATGAATGTTGATGAGGCTTCTATATTTGGGGACATGTAAATGAGAATTGTTCTATGTTGCTCGACAATAAAGCCCGTGAGACGTGTGAGTGCCTTCGTGCTGTATGCACCTTCCCTATAAAAATACAGCAAGTTTTGAGGAAGTATAATGCAGATGACTTGACCAAAGATATCAAGTAGGAAATTGGCTTTAATTCCATCGGAAATTAACACAACAACAGTGCGATTTTCATTGCACTCTACTGAGGTGATATGAAAGATATCAGCTCAGTGATATAGACCGGTGAATTTTGTATGCACATGAAGATCCAAACAAGCTTTACTAATAATGAAACCTGTTAAGTAATATTTGTCATCATTACTTCTGTGCTTCAAAAATTAACATTGATGACGTAACCAGGGACAATATCGAAAATATGACGAATTGTTTCACGATAGGTATGTACGTAACAAATAAAACATAGATATATCATTGCTTTGGTCTGATATGCGCAATATATTGCAGCATCTATGCATTAGTCTTTAGATGCAAATACAACAATTATAACCACCGGATGAATGATAATGCATTCAACAATGACTAGCTATATAAATACAAATATTGTATTTAACTGAAGATTTAAATACAGAAGAATTATTTTGAATAGCATGTATAACATTTCCCTAACAATTTTGCAAGCAAACGTATTCCCTTTTGTGAAAGTTCAAGCTAGATCCTGACTACATTGGCAATCTCAGGTGAGACTGCACTAATTTCCCAGCATATGCATGCGATTTGATAAAAACGTAATCTTTTCATATTATCTGCATATTATACGCCTTAATCTTTCCCAGAAAAATACTTCCATATTTTACACATTTAACTTACGGAAAGAACATAATCCTTATATAATAGTCAATTTAGTCTCGCCAAAGTAAGTAGTTGAAGAAGATTCTCAATGCCTTAACAATAGGAGGTATAAAAATAGAGGAGTGCTTCCTAGAGAGCACGTATGCCAAAAGTACAAAGAGCATGAAAACGTCAACATAAATAATAAGTTGTAAGAATATAAACATTAAAACAATAAATAATGCGAACATAATACACCAGAGAAAAATCAATTATATGCAGCAACAATAGTTTAGCGGCGTTCATAGTAGATTCTTCCTCAAAGCTACTCATCTTAGAATATCCAATCTAAGGAAATAATGTAAACCGCAGTCATATGGGATATGATAAAAAGAATATATATGAATACATGATAAATTACACAACTAAAAGCAATAAGAAAAAATTGCACACAAGAGTAATAAATACTGCAGAAACAATACGTGTCATACAAAATGTTTACGTAATACAAAGCCGCATAAAACAAGATACCGTCAAGAAAATTGCAAATAATCCATTGCTATGAAAAGGAAAAAAAAAAATTTCTTTGAGGAAGAGCATTATTGCAGGTGCTAGATAAAATGAGATAGAAGAATATTGAAGACCACTATGCACATAAAGCTGATTATCTAAAGATGAGAATGTTCGAAAGTAGAAGTATCCCGTTTGAAAAATATGGGAAACATTAACGATCTATGACGTACCACAAAGTCTGCAGATACTGAACAGCATTAAATCCCCAGAAAAATGTCAATTCAAGTTATTAGCCCTGATTAAGTAACCTTAAAAACAAAGAAATACATCAAGGTGTAAGGAGTGAATATGAAAAAGTGCTGCAGATAGAAATAAAGCTGGAATTACGTAAAGCCATTTTTATTAAATGAAGAAACAACTAAACGCATTCCCTCCATTTAGTCTGTTTTGGTCTCGCTCTTACATCTTCAGCAGGAAATGAAAATATTTTGTATGAGGATGGTCTGAAGTTGTCAGCTACAAATGACAAATATTTCACGTAGAATACAGAAGCCTATAAAAGTAAGTGACGCTAATATCCTATTGGAAAATTGCATTTAGGGAACCTTGAAGACAAGGACAAACTTAATTGAATTAACAATTACACGAAGATACAGTAGAGAGAAAACAAGACCAAAGAAAATACATTTGGAAAGAGTTATGCAAAGTGCAATAAATATATTGAAGGGTGATTAAGAAACCATGATATAATCATACTAGAACGATACTGATTTCAAATTTTGGCACAATGTCAGCAATTTCAGGGGATAGAGGCAAGTAGATTACATCGATCCAAATCCTCAAATGATAGTTATTTTATCGATCTGGAAAATATATATATCCTCATAAATAATATATATTTGTACGATTAATAAATCTTAAGATATTCTCCATCGAATAATAAGTTAATCTTTATGACTAGGTACAAAGGCTGTAAAATGTTGTAAATATAGTTTAAGAACAGGACTAAAAACCGACTCAATAATGTATTTGCCAAGAATATTTTAACATCTTTGCATGCAGCACAAGTAATAGAATTTTAGAATGTCTAAAAAATAAATGAAAAAAATATTGTATAAATTATATGGGATATAATGCAAATAACTGTTCTACTTTAAACCTCTATATATAAGCCAACAAATATAAGCAGTTGATGACGCAGCATGCATCTGAACGAAGGATTTAAAATCTACAATACGAATTCCTAAAAATATGTCATTGCTGAAAATGGGATTATATGTCATGCTAAGATTTTGGCTAACAACTCCTCTACAAGGACATTTATTGAAATAGCTATACGAAAGTCAATTTGATAAACATATTCAAAGTTGAGTTCTGCGACACAACAAATAGAAAATTGACAAAAGTGGGTGATTTTGTTAGATTGCTACCAGACATAGGAACTGCAATGTATGAAAGGAAACAATAAGTTGCGGGTTTGCTGCCGATACAGTGTTAATGAAAACCAAATTTATGCATATGCAAAGTCATAAGTTATTTTATGTTTCTTATAATAGACATTGCCAAAAATTAAGTGTATATAGCAAAATGCTTCCTTTTTATATGCAAATGAAAAGTCCATCGGAAAGGAAAATGTGACCACTTTCTAAGCACACATAAACTTTAAACAAACCCGTTGAAATATGTATATTAAGAGTGAATGAGAACGAGAAACCTATTGTAATTAATGTATAAATTCGAACATGAGCAGAGGAAATATTAAAATAAAAACTAATAAGCAATCCCTATTATTCTAAGGCATAAAACGTACCCCACGAACAAAATACATGATGGCAACAGAAATAAGTAGCCCAGGTTCTGTAGCATAGTGTAAATACTGTTTTGCTCTTGTCCTCCACTTTTAATTGTTGTACATATGTGAAAGGATATGGCTACAGCATTAGATTTTCCAACACCGTCGGCATGACCACATTATAATATGAGACTTATTTTGATTTCGATTAATCCTTTCTCGAACGCCCTGAATAACTGTCATCTTCAAAGTCTAAGATGTGTTTGTTTTGGGACGCTGTGCACTAACCCCATGTGGAGGCGCAATGGCCCAGTGGTTAGGGCAGCGGACGCGCGGTCATAGGATCGCGATTCCGATTCCCAGACCGGGCGTTGTGAGTGTTTATTGAGTGAAAACACCAAAAAGCTCCAAGAGGCTCCGGCAGGGGATGGTGGTGATCCCTGCTGTACTCTTTCACCACAACTTTCTCTCACTCTTACTTCCTGTTTCTGTTGTACCTGTATTTCAAGGGGCCGGCCTTGTCACTCTCTGTGTCACGCTGAATATCCCCGAGAACTACGTTAAGGGTACACGTGTCTGTGGAGTGCTCAGCCATTTACACGTTAATTTCACGAGCAGGCTGTTACGTTGATTCGGATCAATCGGAACCCTCGTCGTCGTAACCGACGGAGTGCTTCCATCCACTAATCCCATAGAACGCCACTTCTTAACCAACATTCTCAACCACTTTTTAATAACTTACTTTGCCGAGTAAGACGTTACACGGAAACTTATTTTTCAAACATTTTACTCGTTTGCTTAACAGATGCCGTTCTGTCATTCGTTTCTGCAATTTCCACTCTTTCCACTTTTGAGTACATACTCTTGCAGCAAAGGCTACATGTGTTCCATCAATGCAACCTTACAATCAACTAATGTTGAGAAATTGAAAAACATTTGAGAAATTCAGAATCGAGCCAGAGAGCTGAGGAGACTGTGGAAGACAAAGACAACAAGTAACTTTGTAGTAACTGGTGCACTCGAAAGAGATTGGAATTGAAACACACTAAACTCTCTCCGTTTGCCAGTGTCATTGTGTTACTTCGACCGCTTGTAACAGCCGGTCAAATATGGCGTCCCAAAACAAACACATCTTAGACTTTGAAGCTGACAGTTACTCAGGGCGTTCGAGAAAGGATTAATCGAAATCCAAATGAGTCTCATATTATTATGTGGTCATGCCGACGGTGTTGGAAACTCTAATGTTGTAGCAAACAGTCGATTAATGCGCCATATTTGACCGGCTGTTACAAGCGATCGAAGGAACACAATGACACTTGCAAACGGAAAGGGTTTAGTGTGTTTCAATTCCAATCTCTTTCGAGTGCATCAGTTACTACAAAGTTACTTGTTGTCTTGGTCTTCCACAGTCTCCTCAGCACTCTGGCTCGATCCTGAATTTCTCAAATCTTTTTCAATTTTTCAAATGTTTGCTAATATCTTTGGTATCGACTCTGCTACCCTAGGAAGCTGCAAAATCTGTGGTCTCAAACTATTTGATTGTCTTCTCTTCGATGATCATATTCGGCGTTTTTGCATCAAGAATACGCAGTCATTATGTGGATACCGATAGATGTTGATATTCGCATTTTCTATCACAGACTTCAGTTTGTATCCATAATGCATATATGTTGTTTTGAATGTAAACACTCGGTTTTGCTTTTCCCTACACAGTCATTTCCCCGTTAAAACACTATTTTTACTAGATGCTGCACTAACTCAAAATGTGACAAATGCTTTCGTTTTCTTGCCTTCAGATTCTACAGTAGCAGCGTGACTGTGTTTTCTACCTCAGCGGCTATAATTAGCATCTCTGCCTCCCGCTTTAAGTTTTCGCCCATCGACCAGAGCCAGCGATCTTCACTTTCGTCATTTATGATTTGTTATATGAATGGTAGATGTAGTCCATTAGTTTCCATCTGTTTGCTCTGTTGTTCTGTCTTTCCTTCTTGATTTCTTTT
>NC_043000.1:145044651-145069651 GCF_006345805.1 Octopus sinensis | reverse complement strand
TATAGGTTCTAATGAATATTACTTACTCGGAGATACTCCAATACATTGTCAGTTATTTTATGTTACATTCGTTGTCTTTATTCCCGATGTTTATGCATAAATTTCGGAGCAATGTTTCATCGCTCCCACTTGTTAACCATAACTTCTTCTTCTTCTTCTTCTTCTTCTTCTTCTTCTTCTTCTTCTCTCCTCCTCCTCCTTCTTCTCCTCCTCCTCCTTCTTCTTCTTCTTGTTCTTCTTCTCCTCCTCCTCCTTCTTCTTCTTGTTCTTGTTCTTCCTCTCCTCTCCCTCCTCCTCCTCCTCCTCCACCTCCTTCTTCTTCTTCGTCTTCCTCTTCCTCTCCTTCTTCTTTTTTTTCTTCTTCTTCTTTTTCTTCCGCTTCTTCTTCTTTTTATTATTATTATTATTATTATTATTATTATTATAATTATTATTATTATCATTATTATTACTATTATTATTATTATTATTATTATTATTATTATTATTATTAGTAGTAGTAGTAGTAGTAGTAGTAGTAGTAGTAGTAGTAGTAGTAGTAATAGTAGTAATAATAGTAGTGGTAGCATAGAAGCAGTAGCAGTATTAATAGTTGATTTTGCTGTTTATTTTTCTAGAAGTGGTAGGTGTCGTTACTGTTGCCTTTGCAGTTACTTTAATCGCGTCTATAGAATAAATAATAGATCCAAGATCTTCTTACAGACTTCAGTCAATACCAAAACGAATTGCTTCCAATCAATATTCGACCTATTCTGTATACACGCATTATGATATAGGAATCAATTCACCGTTAACGTTTATTCCACGTAAAATATGTCGGCAATTCGTTAGTGATTTAGCACATTGCGTTACGTCAGTTACAAATGTCATATACACTAGTTAATTAGCAAATTAATATTTACTTCCATTGCGTGTTGATTAATATTCGATATATCGTTCATGAATATTAGTTGAAAATTTGTTCATAAATGTTATTCCGTTGCTAATGTAAAAGTCCAGTGTTAAGTAATTCATTACAGACGGGATAAAAACCTACCGTTTATATATTTATTCTTTCCTGAGAAGAAAAGTAGAATTTTCTAATCGAATTGGTCTATGTTTTTATTTGCTGTATTCCCAACGATGGTAACTTCTTAAGATATTTGAGATACTAGCTACCTACACAGCACACCATTTGGAACACAACGTTGAGCTTTGAAAGTTTAAAATGTTTTAATGAAATAAATTTTAGGAAAATAATTTTTCCTCAATGACTAATACATTTAAAAAGTGTATTAGACTGTCTGAATTTCCGTTGTATTAGATAGTGAAAAATATACATGACAGCAGTGATAGAATCATAATGATGTGCAAAATTGGAGATAGGTATGCAAGAAACATTACGATAGGAAAATATAACATGACAGTATGTATAAAATAATAAAAACTAGAGGAATAGTCAGCATTTTTATGACAAACGCACAGTGTATTTTATCACATGGTACTGTTCATTTAGGATCATCACCAACGCTTATGTTTCAGCCTGAAGCCTTCTGTGGCAAATAATGAGGCGTTTTTTGCGAACACATTACAGACTTCTATAGAGAATTGTTGTGGATACAAAAAATAGCAATATGCGACATATCTGTATAGGAATACAGTCAAAACACATAGTGTGTATGGATATTCTATTCTTGTAGAAGATAAAGATAAAGCCAAAATGTGCAAGATATTAGGCATAAACGAATGTTAATAAAATAAACGATGAGTAGAGGACTTATGAGGAATATATGCAAGATAAAAGTTTCGATTATGAAACGCTACCTAATATGATGTATGTGACAAGTATATTTTCATATGGCTATTGTATGTTGAAATCTTTGTAATCATAACAAGAAAAAATGTTTTCATATGCGAGTAATATTTTAATGGGAGTATTATTTTATTGTCGGCGGTCTTTGTTCTTCATTCGGTATTTGAAGAAATGATAAATTCAATAATATACAATGTAGAGTAGAGCGTTATATTATATGATAGCAAGTTGACAATGGTTAGTATATAGCTCAGGCTACAAATATTATAATATCAAAAGTAAAGTAGCGTGAGTATCACCAACTAGAACATGATGATTTTGAGAGTAGATTTATTACATCTGGGACGTAGAAATCATGAACATATACAGGAGAACATGAGATATAAAAGGATGGAAATACCAGTTCTAACGTTTAGATGAGACAATCCAGGTCATAAATCACTGAAGATTTGGAAAGCCGATAACATAAAATATTTAGTATTATTTATACTGAAACTATAGTAACAAAAGGAAATATAGCAGTCAGATATATAACATACCTGGACAATAATTAATACTAACGCTGAATTTGCCGTTAATAATATGTTCGAAATAATATCTTGATAATTAACCACCTGCGTTTTGAACACTAAAGCATTTGTTGCAGGATTAATTAATACTTAAGGAGCAATTAATAATGGTAAAGACATTCTGCTCACCTGCACCCTTGGTCATATGTACCCATCTCTTTTAGCAACAGAACGGTTATCACAATGGCGATTATTCCCTCTCAGATATTGTATCTTTCTCAGTTTCTTGACGAGGTTCGAAAAATTTTAAATCCTTTTTCTCCATCATAACCGGGGTTTTGTATGTTCTTGTGAATTCAAATTGGATTTATTAGCGACTTCTTCAAGATCCAAAACCTCTTAATATATAGGTTATGGTAATTTGGTTACGTGTTAGATTTCCCGAAAAAAATTGGTGCAGTGTATCACTTCCTTAAACTTGTTACCTAAACATGACTAGTGAATATATTCTCTATCCAAAGCGCAAGTCCGGATATTGTGGGGGAGGGGGCTACTTGAATTGAACGATCTCAGTACGCAACTCGTACTTAATTCATCGACCCCGAAAGGATGAAAGGCAAAGGCCACCTCGCCGTGTGACTACGGATTATATTGATACAAATTTAGGTAAGGTACTCATTTTTTATGCATGATTTATCTACAATATTTTCTAAAAATAAGTTGAATGGCCTCATATGCAAATATAAATGAAAGTATATACGTTTTGCCTAAATTATTTGATGTGCAATAAAGACTGCTTTCTTACTGAAGTAGTGAAAATGTTTCACCATTTCACAGGTTGCACCTGTATGCTATAAACCTACTACCATTGTTATTACTAAATTGCATCTAAATATATTTGCTAAAATGTGTATCAGATGACAGCAAATAATCGATTACGTTTATAAATTCCAGGTAACATTCGGAGTCTTACGTGAATTATTAGATTTTTAATTAATTCATTAATTTTGGCAAGTTAATACATTGGTCTACTCGTTTGGAATATTTAAGATATTAACAAACGTAAAAGGAAATGGTGAATCTTTCAAACAAATGTCTCTCCTAATCAAAATTTCACCAAAGAACGCTTGGTTGCAAGGGAATTGAAATCCCATTGACCTTGCGCTCATCTCTAAATTGATTTGTGTTCTACTGTAAATGCCAAACATTTTCAGTCATGCTACAATCGAAGAATAATATTTTAGACAAATTATTTTCTGCGATATGCGTTTCTAGTTCTAATCTGCTGTCTGTAGTTTTCCTTTGATGAAATATATACGTAAAAGTCTATATTTATTAAGCAAAATGTTGCGCATACTATTGAAGGAAGGGGCGTAATTTTATTCGATAATAAAGAAGATATATATGCTTTGTAACTTATATCACATCCACCCGTCTATCAATTACATATTTACATCTCTTTCTTTCTTTCTCTCTCTGTCTCGTGACACACAAACACAGTGACAGACATGCACATGCATATTCATCCGCTATTATTTATTCTCATGATTACGTTGTTGTCTTTTCGACTTACCGCTTCAAATGTAATTTATATTTAGCTGTATCGCCTAAATATCAATGATGGTATATGCTAGCGGAACTACATATTTGACGAATGTGATAAGGAAATAACGTACAAAGAAAACATGAATACAAAGGAATTTTAAGGAAATGTTTAATATCCTAACTGTGGCTTAATATTTAGATGTAAAGATATTCATATTAGCAAAAATAATTCTACATATAGAGTTCATAACATAGGCAAAAGTCAGGTATATTAAAACTCTGTATCTCTATGGCGAACCAGTAATTATGTGAGGCTCTCTTATCGCCTTTGGAAATAATATATTATTAAATTTACACAAAATATTTTAACCGAGCGAAATGCACATACATATTAAAAATTACATAATGTAGAAAGAGATATAATACCTTGCAGTACCAGATAGTGACGTGTATAAGTTTTGTAATCTATCGAGTTTAGAAAATAAAGGATAGACTCCTTTTTATATGCATTACTTTAAAAAGGAGCATGTTGCATCTACTTTTAGTAGAATGCTGGCTTGCTGTTTCACTGAGAAGGTGCAAAACACAAAGAACACACAGGGAAAAAAAGTTCTATTCAATTTCGTAATGATAGAAATAAATAAAGAAAGAAGCAAGTCCCAAGTCTATGGGTAGAGATTGCGAGACACAGCAGTACGGGAGAAGAAAAAATGTTCTTACCGCTTGTCATCCGCGACTGAATATAAGCTCACAAAAAAGATCGCTATATTGCGCACGAAAGCTATGGATGGCGAAAGGTAAAATGTTGATGTTGACATACGATGGTAAAAATCCGACCAGAAGATAGATTACTTTTGAGTAATTCTCGCAAGCAGAAGCGCTACGTAAATATTACATCGAAAGAACCACTAAAGTAGTAATACAAGAAAAAGTATTTTTGACATCAGCGTGCCAATCTGTATTATATGCAAAAGAAACTGTTTGAACATAGGTATTGTAGAAATGAAAAGGAGTGTTGAGAGAAGTTTGCAAGATCTCTAAGAACTGCATGATGTGGTTCAACCTTTCTAAGAAGTGGGGATTAAAATGCTTTGATGGGCTTGAAAGGTGACATAGAGGGGCCAAGTGGAAACGGCGGAAAAAAAGTAAGTTTGAAGGATGCAAGTTTGTAGACCGGTAGAAGCCTACACTTCAGGTACATTTATGCACTGATATAGAGGACGGTGTGCAGGAAATATTCGACATATTAAAATAATTTATACGGTATGTAAATGTACAAGATCCAGTTAACATGCCGTTTTTCGATACAGAAACCACTGTATAGTGAAGTAACAAAGGTATAGAGTCATGTACTATGTACAGATAGAGGATGTCACAGTGTTACTGCATTTGTTAGGGCAGAAGGACAAAAAGATAAGGACACAGAGAGTGGGGAGAAGCTTGTTGAAAGAGCTGAATTGAACCCGAGCTAACATCTTTGATAACGCATCGTGGGATGTTAAAAATGAAATAGGTTTTAGAAGATTGCTAAAGAATATTAGCAACTATTGCTTGAAATACAGTATAACCTAAAAGAAAAACTGATTTGTAAACTGTGGCAGAGGAAATAAAGAAGTAGGTCTCTAGCAGAATCGTACGAGTCAGGAGATCCTGCAAAAGAATCGCAGGATATCAGCAGAATAATCTCTTAAACACTTGTATCATAATTTCAGTAGTGGAAATGGATATAATGTATCTCATTGTTCAGACGAAGAAACACAATTTGGACTGTTACAAAGTGTTGGCTTCTCAGCAGTAAAAGAGGGGTTTCTACGGGAGGAGTTTAATATCTTTCAACAGTTCTCTGTAACGTTTTCCAGTAACATCATGTGCATAGCTTCCTTTTGCGTAGAGAATTGTCTGGTATAAAATATTTTCTGAAGGAAATTCTGGATTGTGTTTTGGGTGTTTTGTCACCTTATTCCTGTCGTAATTTTAGTTTTACCCGGATCATATGACGATGTAATTGTATTGTTGAGAGCTGTTTGCATTCTTTATTGATGCTGAGTTCCTTTGCTTCTTGTGAGTTCATTTTGCTTACATCTTTTGATACCTATTGGACCAGGTATTATTTGTAATTTTTTTCTTTAATGCCACATATTCTGCTAATTTTAAATCTAAGACTCTTCATTAACAATTATGCAAACAACAATTATTTATATAAATATATAGTGCGTGTGTTTTTATTGGCTAAACTGGCAATATGACCATTCCGAAATATAACAATAATTATTTATGAAATTTCTGAAAAATACTGGAATTCTATTAACGAGGATAATATAATTTAAATAGTAAATTAGCCGGGTCCGGTTTAGGATAAATATTATAATATAAAAGATTTTATAGGTCGAATACCAGAGAATTCTGTGAAACATGCCACTAGAAATAACCAAAGGCACCTATCCTAAAATATGCAAAGCAATCGTAATACGGTGAATCGTAAATGACCTTGAGTAATGGAAGCTATTTTTAGTGATATATAGCTTTGTGACAGAGCTCCATCGGATTCTTAATTGTGCCTTCAATAAATTAATATATTTTAATGCAACAACATTCAGTAGTCTTGTGAATGCACGTTGTTGCCCCCAAAATTCTATTGTTTCCTTTTCTGAAAACTTTTTTGCATGAATAGGTAAGGAATTTGTTTAAGTTAGTTAGTTAGTTAGTTAATTTGGCTCAAAAGCAAATAGCAAGGCCATGTAGGGGGACATGGAGTTAAGTACAGGGTGGTGTTCATGTAAAGAGTTCAGGCCACTTGAGGTCCAGGGAGGCTTTGAACAAAGCGGTCGTCGGCATCTTCACCATCTCGTCTGGCAGCTTGTTCCACGGATCCGCAACCCGGACGGAGAAAGCTCCTCTCCTTCGATTGAGATGAAATCGTCGCAGGTAGAGCTTTTCGGAATGACCCCGCAGCCGACGCTCTGGAGCAGGAGTGAAGAACAGCTCTTTCGAGAGGTTACACTTTCCGCTTATGATGTTGTGGGCGAGAATGAGATCGCCACGGCGGCGGCGTTTTTCAAGAGAATAAAGGTCGAGCGTCCTCAGCCTTTCTTCGTAGGACAAATTTTTGAGACCATGAACCATGCGGGTAGCCAGCTTCTGGACTCTTTTGAGATGATGTATGTCTTTGAGGAGATAAGGAGAAGAGGCTCGAATCCCATACTCCAATATGGGTCTCACCAGCGTGACATAGAGTGGTAGGAATATGTCTGCTGTGAGCATTCCGAATGACCGTCGAATCAAGAACAGAATTCCGCGTGCTTTGTTGGCAGCATGGACGCACTGGGCCGAAGGCGAAAAGGAGGAATCTACCAAGATACCCAGGTCCTTTACCTGATCGGTCCTCTCCAGCAGCAGACGACCCGGCTCGAAATCAAGTTGAGTTGCAGGAGTAGAGCCGACAGGCAGGTGACAGCACTCTGACACGTTCAGACACAGGTCCCAATCGTTAGACCACTTCCAAATTTGGTGGAGGCATCGACGAAGATCCTCTATATCACCGCGAGGAGGGACCAGTTTGATATCGTCGGCAAATAGAAGGGTGTGTTGCGTGAGGTCGTCGGGCAAGTCATTTATGAAGACTAAGAACAATAAGGGCCCAAGCACTGAACCTTCAGGCACGCCACTGCTCGCACTGGAGACGTAGGACCGCGAACCATTAACTTGGACTTGGAAGGAGCGATCTGAGAGGAAGGCACCAACCCATCGTACAATATCCGGATGGAAACTATATGCTTGAAGCTTCACAAGTAATAGGCGGTGGTTTACCGAGTCAAAAGCTTTGGCAAAGTCCAATAAAACGATGTCAACAGCATCACTATCATCGAGGATGCGCGTCACCAATTCTTCCATTACTAGTAAGTTGGTCAAGCATGATCTCTTCGGCACGAAGCCGTGTTGGGAATCAGAGATAGAGGCTGTGTTTAGGAGGTGGAGCATCATACTTTTCTTAAGGATGGTTTCGAACATCTTGCTGATTATTGGTGTAAGGGAAACCGGTCGGTAGTTAAGCGGGTCTTCGCGGCTCCCTTTCTTGAAAATTGGGCAGATTATCGCTGTCTCCAGTCCGCAGGTATAACACCCGTCGCCAATGACATATTGAAAAGTCGTGTTAAGGTCTCGCAGATGGCCGGAGCCAACGCTTTGATAACCCGTGGGTGTATGCCGTCAGGGCCGTGACCCTTGTTGACATCGAGGCCTTGAATAACACGTTTGACTTCGTCCCGCGTGATGACCAATCGAAGCATTGGAGGTACCGATCTATCAAATGGAGGGGGTTCACGACCATCATCTTGTTTGAAAATAGTTGAAAAAGCCTCGGCAAATAATTGACTCTGTTGATAAGGGTCCTCAATCGATACGCCTGTTGAGTCTACCAACGTTGCAATCTGGTTGTTCAAGCGGGAATTCCGCTGGACATGGGCAAAGAAGGTTTTTGGATTGCTACTGGCATTTGCCGCGATTTTGTATTCATAACTGAAGCGTTCTTTCTTTACCCCTCTGATGAGAAGATATATATGTACTTATTTACTGACCTTATATTTTACGAGGATAGAAATAGGTGTCCATTAATTAATCCTTATTATCCTGTTGATGAATTACAATCGAGTGAGATGTTAAGATGTCAGATTTCATTTGATTTGATTATGCCGCCATATTCTTTAACATTCACGTACAATGAGTGATTCAAACATATAAAACGAAAGGCTGCTACTAATGTACTTATTACATGTAAATATCATTTACGTTTCTTGTAAACTTCCGTGAAGAAGAGTTAGCATTTTATGAAACATAAAATTTCTACACTGTAGCTAAATTTACATACAGACCACCTTTTATATGAATTTTTTTTTCTACGAGTTTTATATTATGGCAATAAAACCACTATTAGTATTTTAATATTTGAAATAAGACTGAAGAGGCATATATGTCAACGTGTATGTTCCAGCATGGCATAATATGCACACCTTTAAAAGAATGTATTTGTTGAAGTATTTATTAAGGGAAATGTAATTAAATGTAATAAAATATTAACACGAAAAGAGACATAAGAAATGGTAAACCTCTAGAATGATGACTTTCCACATATCTGTGATTGTCTGTGAAAACCTGTGTGATATCGAACGATATTGTGAGAAAGCAGTATAAGATGAGGATGCAAACAATATATCAAGAGAGACAAGAGGTGATAAATAATGAGTTCATATATATTCTCTCAAACAAAAATATAATGAAGAACAAAAATACAAAATGTTTATATACGAATGCATTCTGATGGATGCAAATAATTTTTTAATTTATATGATAATACATATAGTTACCTCTGTTAAATCAGAAACTTTAATCAACCAGTGACGGGCTTAACAATACTACAAACCTGATGAGGTTGCATAACATTTACTTCCATATTTTTTACAGCAGTTTTTGATTACAGTTTCCAATGCATATTCACCCGCTTGTTTTCATATCATTAATATTGTTTTAGGTAATGTTTTATTTCTTCTTCGACAGATAATTGTATATCTAGCACTATTACAATATTTGCTGTTGTCTGCCTTTGCGTTTCATTTATATACACACTTTCCAGAAGAATAGCAAATGAAGAACCTGTGCTTATTAAGAAATGTCAATGAACAATATTGCCTGGGCCACTCAAAAATCATATTCTGTTATATTAAAGCACATCTCTCTCAATCTCTCTCGATCTGTCTCTCTCACTTTGCTCTTTAATATGATTGTTTATCAATGTGTGTGTAGAAATGTATACGGTGCATATAATTATAAACGTATACGCTGATTCATCGAGTTATTTTCTATTTCATAGTTGCACGGTATGGAATGTTATTGTTTTATTGTAATTATCATTTTTCATCCTTGATCATGATTTGTTTTCTTCGTATTATGGTTATGCTCTTACATGAGTAGATTTCTGACCGATGCCCTCATTATTATTAGTTTTTTTCTTGTGTTTGTATTTAGAGGTATTGTTCTTCCTCATGTAAGGATTTTATACTTTATCTTTATTTTGACTGGGGTTCATTTTGCTTTATTTTGTTTGTAATTTGGTTCTCACTTCAGTTGGATATTTGATTATTCTTTCTATTCAGTCTTATCCTTGATGTTTTTCGATAGATCATTTTCCAGAATATGCTGCACATATAAATACATAATGAAGTAAAATATGTTAAACATAGTAAAAGAGAGGAGCAAATAACGAAAATAAACGTTGGCTTATATATTATTATTATTATTATTTTGTAAAGAATGGTCGAAAAATGGAAAATAAATAAAACGTCCATATTTTGTTTCAGCAATCTCCTTGAAATATAATCACTATGTCTTCAAAATCGGTAGCCTTTACGGAATCAATCCAGCTACCCCAAAATAATAGCATCTTGTCTTTTAGATTATTTCGAACAACCGAATGGATGTATATCCACAAGGAAACAGAATCATCACCGCTGCAACAACACGGGTCATTGAAATTAACACTGAGATAAGTGTAGGTTTTCAGTTTGAAAGAGACATTACACCAGTGAGTACTCTGTTCAGTGGACGTTGCCAATAGAAACGTCTCTGTAGAAAGGGAGATGTAATTTGTTTTCTTTATTGGATTCGCTCTTCTATCGACGCTGTTGTCGTCGTCGTCGTCGTCATCATCATTATTTTCATTTCCTTGCTCATCATTAGCAATATATTTCCTGACTACTTCCACCTCACCATCCTCTATGAAAATTCTAAGTGATACTTGAATCTTCTATCAACAATATGTATTTTGCTTTTTGACAAACTACATTATTCAACATTTCGGTCTACATAAATATTTAGATATGAATAATAATTAGATTATTAGTGTCATCAAATAATAGGTAAATATATTGTATTTATCAATAGATCATTTAAATTGATCAAATCATCTGCAATAATAAATAAAACATAAAACATAGTTGGGCGCACAAAATGTAGCCAAGATAAATATAATACATTAAAATTAAAGCGAACCAACAAGTGGATACAATAAATTATATAACCATCACTCATTCAAGTAATATAAGTCATACCACATAGAGTCCTGAGAAATACCCCTCGCCCGCCAGAAAACAAATGCCACATACCCTTACACAATCGGTCACACGATAATATAACTCTCATCCTATTCTTAGCATATATGCTGCGATAGATATCGCGACGAGGCCAACAAAGGAAATGGTAAATGAATACGAAATCTGATCAATAATTATCCGGACTTTTGCGATAGCAACGAAGCTAAAGCATGCAGTGTGAAGCCTCTTGCCACAAATTGACCTTGAACTCCGTTGTGCATGCGCAGTAAGTTTATCTTTCTGGCTCACTTCTGCTGTTTACGGTGTATATTTGTATGCGGCTCATACACTACTCCCCATACACTTTCTGCAAATTTGTGTAGGCCTCTGGGCAAGTATCGCCATGACAACTTTCTCTGTCATGGTCAATGCGACGAACAAACATTAAACACGTTAATTCCAAACAGTGCTGTAAACAGCGAAAGTGAGCTAGAATATTAAAACTTAGTGCGCGTGCTCAGCAAAGTTTAAGGTCAATCTGTGCCAAGCAGCTTAACCTTGCCTGCTTTAGTTTCGTTCCTATGGCAACAGTCCGGATATTTATTGATATATCACGTATGGTGAATCTTTCTAGACTCAATGATATCTTGCACTCTTTTCAACTCAAATTGCTGCAAATTAGTGCAAATTTGCACACAGTACCTATTCGACCTTACCAGCTCATGATATGGTGACAGAACATTTATGAAGCTATTACTACTACTACTACTACTACTACTACTGCTGCTGCTGCTGCTGCTGCTGATGATGATGATGATGATGATGATGATGATGATGATGATGATTGTGATCATGATGATGATGATTATAACAACAACAACAACAACAGCAATAATAATAATAATAATAATAATAATAATAATAATAATAATAATAATAATAATATTAATGGTTCTCCAAATATTGGCATTATGTTAGAAATTTCGGGGTGGGGTGCGGCATAAATCAATTACACCGACCCTAGAGATCGAACGGTTCATATTTTATTGAATCTAAAATGAATTTCAACAGAGAAGGTAAGGACGGACGAGATTCCGCTAGATGCCCGGCGTACCTGCTACTGAGCCAACTGAGGGTCTCATACTTAATCATGTTTTCCAGTGTTCCAAAATAGTTGTATGCTTTTCCTTTTCTGAAGTAATTCACTTTCACTTAGATACATTCCGGGATAGATGAATTTTCTATGCTTTATAAATAGCTTTTTACATGCTTGAAACCGTATATAATTACATTTGCAATACTAAATATACATATCAGTCAGCTTTGTATTGCATTTGTCATCCCGCTTTACATCTATACAAAAATATATCCACTTTTCTCAATTTTCCCATGACTCAACATACTGGGCAATAGAGGGTTTTGAAAGGTGCTCCGAAAGAAGAAATTTAATTCTCTAGAGCTTGAAATAATAACTGAAATTTGAAACTGTAAAAAACTGGGAGTTATGCTTCGGGAACCAACAATATAATACAATAAAACGATCTGACAACAACATCAATTTGAATAACAATAGAATTTCGAAAGCTGTATATACATCAGCGGTTTCTTTGGCGATGGGAAATAATCAACAAAATTGCATCACAGCCGATTATTTTAATGACCCCAGAGAAATTTAAATTACATGCAAATTGTTTTTGTTGATGATGACGAGGACGACGACGACGACGATGATGATGATAGTGGTGGTTGTTGTTGTTGTGGTTGAGGTGTTGATGATGCTCAACTTGGTATTCATGATCTCCGGCATTGTCATACTGCAGAAGTTTTCTCTTCATATATTATCCAACTGCAAAAATATATAATTAAATAGCTTACATATAACTTACCACAACAGTAGAATATAAATATCGCAAAACTTTAGACGTTTTATTCATATCAAATTTGCTCTCAGGTATTTATTAATTCAAATATTTCAATAAAATTATGTTTGTTTATAATTAGCGTCTATTGTTTCACGTTCGTAAGAAAATATCATTTGCCAATAATATAAATAATTCCAGATTGACGCTTCTCATATTTTACTTTTTTTCGAAAATAACAAATAAACTCGTTATTGTGTTGTACATTATTTATCAGCATTGAATTGTCTTCAGTGCAAATCTTTTTGGTTCGGACTCTTTTTTTAGTACTGGACAACATCAAGGATTCGAAAACAACATGGCGAATATTTACACCACTATTAATTTGAATCGTGATAATATCCAGTTATATCGACTATAAATTCATGATTATAATATAATGTAACATAACGTAATATAATATAATGTGGCATAACGTAATATACAACATAACGTAATATAACATGATATAATATTATATTATCTATATAAACATCTGCTTCATCGCTCGTCCAATATATTAGTTAGTAAGAGAAGTGGGGGTTGAGTGAATGAGAGGTGGAGCAAGAGTGAGAGTGAGAAAGGGGAGGAGTGACGAAAGAAAAGATTTGCAAAAAGGGGATTGAAATTGATACACTCAGTGCCAAAACGTCACATGGTCAGCTGAAGCTAGAGGCGAAGAACGAGGGAAAGAGAGTTGCTAACGATGTGTGGTGGGCCGGGGAATGAATACTTATTATGTGGTTAAAAATTTAGCTGAAGAGAAAGGTAAATATAGAGAGATGGACATGCGAAGCAATTATTTTGAGAGAGAGAAAGAGAGAGAGAGAGAGAGGTGGGGGACAGAGGGGTCTGATAGATGTGGTGGTGGCGAGATGATAATGAATTTTTTTTTCAAATTAAATTACTCATACGCATAAACGGAATTATTTATCCTCTGCTCATTTTAAAAGAATGATATTTCTTTGTAAGGGTTAATTTAACCGAACCTCTGGATTCGCAAGCAACACGGTCGCAAGTTGCCTGAGAATAGGATGCGCAGATACAGTGCATGGATCAGGGAGGAACTGCGAGAAAATATGGTAAGGAGAAGAAAAAGACAACATTTATGGAGGTGTGAGGAACTGAATGCAGACGAACGCCAAGAATATTTAAAGAAAGCTAAAGAATGAATGCTATAAAAATTCAAATCATCTTTTCTTTCTTAAGTAGGTCCTCTTCATTTTTTCCATTCCATGGAATTTCCACGAGACCCACATATATTATATTATATTGTAATATATTACATAATATGGAATATCAGATAATGTACGTAAGCAACACTCCAAAGTAGCAAGAGGCTAACTGGCTAGAATGAATAATGCAATTGATTTATACTTTAGTACTAGTTAGAGCTTCTCCCTACGATCAACATTGAACGATCATATCTATGGCGTTTGTGTATTATATTTTCGTGCCATTCTATATACAATATAACCATTACCTGCTATTGTACTGCATCCTGTTATACCACATTTGATTTATCTTATTTCCATTGTACTATCAGACGGAATAAAAATTAAACAACGTTTTGAAAGATGAAATTCATCACAATATATTTCAACAAAGCAGGAATTTTTTTTTGTCAAAGTAAGAAGCATTGTTATCATCACATTTTTGCAAACGAATTACAATTTTGCTAATTCCGGTAATACAAAAATATAGAGTTCTGGAGATGATGAACTCTTTGAACGCACTTTTAGCATCGGTTTGATTTTTGAACTCCTTCTGTCACAGGAAACCATCAAGGTGCTTGAAAAATTTGTAGTGAGCAGGTGAAAGTTCTGGGGAATAAGCTAGTTGGGGAAGAACTTCGTAGCCAAGTTACCTCAACTTCTGGAGCGTCATTAGTGAAACGTGTGGTTGAGCATTGTCATGAAGAATGATGAGCCCTCTTTTGTTGACCAGTCTGGGACGGGGGAGCAGAAGTTTTTCGTTCATTTTGGAAATTTCATGGCAATATATTTCTGTAGTAGTGGTTTTTCTGGGTATTAAGAAGTTACAGAAGATGAGTCCAGCAACACGAAACAGATTCCATAACCTTATTTTTGAAGAGCTCGGGTTTAGGGAAGATTTTCGGTGCATCATTCTGGTCCAACTACTGCGAAGAACGCTTTTTTTATAATTGTACAGCATCCGCTTTTCAACGCAAGTTACATTACGGTCGAGAAATGGATCGTTCTGGTTACGGAGAGGAAGAGACGAGAAAATATTACACCTGCACATTTAAATCATATGGTACCCATTTGTCGAGCTTTTTGATTTTCCGATCGCATGCAAATGGCGGTATGCAGTTTTCTGGTTAGCCTGACGTTATTTTACCAGTTCTAGAGTGGTTTTACGAGGACCTTTCTGAATGGCGTTCTTTAACTGACCGCCATCGATAGTATTTATCTCTCCATGAAACATTACTATTAGTAATGAATTTATAAGTTAATGTGAATCCTGTATTTTCACTTAACCCCATAACTCTAGATGGATTGTATCATAAGATAAAAGGAACTATCTCTTTCTGAATTGTGGAGAGAAGCCTTTCGGCTGTCTGCTCTCTCCCAACCATACTATCTGACCCACTTCAAGACGTTGTATCTTAAAACATCTTTCCCACATATGTTTTAGTGCCGTGAACTCCTACGAAACCACTTTAATTTGATATGTTTTGATTTGGCAAACTCGTTTTACGGGCAATGTTGATTGTGTAACCATGACATATGCACATGTCGTCGTTTTAAAATTATTTCTCAGTGTACTGAATTGTTAGTTCGTGTAGTCATCTCAAGAAGACGATTTTTATAATGATATAATGTACTAATTAAGGAATTAAAAATTTCGTTGGAAACAGGTCGAATCTTTATTTTACACACAAACACACACACACACACACACACACACACACACACACACACATACACACACACACACACATATGTAAAGATCGTAGGCTCGAAACGCAAAAGACATTCTCACTTTCCCGAGCCTCAAACTAATATATCTGCTTATTGTTCATACAACAATCTTTTGTTTTTCTGTAAATTTCAATAACACACACACACACACACACATACATACATATATATATATATTATATATATATATATATATATATATTATATATATATATATATATATATATATAATCAATATAAAGGTAGCAACAACAAAAATTCAAGAAAAATTCAAGAAAAATTTTCTGCAACCAGCAGTCAAGTGAGAAAGTAGAAATAGTCACACAGTATATAATATATTCAACAATAGTATTAAGGAATGACCCTGACAGGCCGTTCAACTCACTTGAAAGAGCAGCTAAACTCAAACCGCAAAATAGTAGTAATTCTGAAACTAAAGGAGAAATAAAAACATTTATCCCCTTCAACTTTGTATTGTTGAACATATATATATATATATATATATATATATATATATATGTGTCTGTGTGTGTGTGTGTGTGTGTGTGTATGTATTCACACACACATACAGTGCATACAGTCTATGCATATATATATATATATATATATATCTATATATATATATATATATATATATATATATATATATATCTGTCATCGTCATAACATATGCTCAAATCCAAACTGGATGGAAAATGATCATCACCAACAGTGACAAATTGCATAACCTGAGTCATTCTTCACTGTGAACAAGAGTCTTTATTGTTTGCGCGCTGGAACGTACGGAATTAATTACAATTTACGGGGCTATATTGAACAGCTTTATATAATACAAATATGAAATATAAATTACGAAGTTGTAGTAACACATTAAATAACTATTTAAGAAGAAAAGACAAATAAAGCATAGAATGTTAGCAGGTGATTCGCTTACGGTCAGAAGACATATACTTCTGTTCATATTACAAGAAGTAAAATGGTTGGATTATACACAGCATCGCACCAGCAAACACACACTCACGCACACTACACAAGCGCACACATTCATTGACAAACACACATGCACGTACAGTTAACTGATTTATAAATGCTCATTGAAGATGAATCCGCATGCATATACTGCTATGGAAACAAGATATTTGTAAGCTATCTGCCAAATGATGATTTCAATAATTAACTGTAACAAACTGACAAAAATTAAAATTCTTGTGTGCAACAGTAATGGTATGGATAATATCAGAATGTGGAGGCGCAATGGCCCAGTGGTTAGGGCAGCGGACTCGCGATCGTAGGATCGCGGTTTCGATTTCCAGACCGGGCGTTGCGAGTGTTATTGAGCGAAAACACCTAAATCTCCACGAGGCTCCGGCAGGGGATGGTGGTGATCCCTGCTGTACTCTTTCACCACAACTTTCTCTCACTCTTACTTCCTGTTTCTGTTGTACCTGTATTTCAAAGGGCCGGCCTTGTCACTCTCTGTGTCACGCTGAATATCCCCGAGAACTACGTTAAGGGTACACGTGTCTGTGGAGTGCACAGCCACTTACACGTTAATTTCACGAGCAGGCTGTTCCGTTGATCGGATCAACCGGGACCCTCGTCTTCGTAACCGATGGAGTGCTTCCATCAATATCAGAATAATTTCACTGTAAATTTAAAGAAATTTATTCATTTCATATATCAGGTTTCAGTCACTGGACATTCACGATGAGCATGTTATTAATATATATTTCATATATTGCTAATTTTTTCATCACTACCTCTATCTTTTGTATGGCAACGAAACGAAGGCAATGTGACTGAACATACATAAGTTAGTAATAACAAATTGTACTGAAATATTAGACAATATTAGGCGCAGGAGTGGCTGTGTGGTAAGTAGCTTGCTAACCAACCACATAGTTCCGGGTTCAGTCCCACTGCGTGGCATCTTGGGCAAGTGTCTTCTGCTATAGCCCCTGGCCGATCAATGCCTTGTGAGTGGATTTGGTAGACGGAAACTGAAAGACGTCTGTCGTATATATGTATATATATATATATATAGGTATGTGTGTGGTTGTGTGTCTGTGTTTGTCCCCCTAGCATTGCTTCACAAACGATGCTGGTGTGTTTTCGTCCCCGTCACTTAGCGGATCGGCAAAAGAGACGATAGAATAAGTACTGGGCTTACAAAAGAATAAGATCCGGGATCGATTTGATCGACTAAAGGCGATGCTCCAGCATGGCCGCAGGTAAAATGACTGAAACAGGTAAAAGATAGTAATAAATTCAAATGTTTCTAAATATTAATAATTGATGAATAATATATCTAGAACATATAAAAAAATGTAATTAGTAATGTTGATAATGCATGCTACGTATTAAAAGTCAAATCATGATTAATATGCTTAAGGTATTAATCATTATTAAGATAATTAGAAATACATGTGCAATTAAAGAAAGCCGATATTATTCTATAGCATTTATTCATTTGATTACAGAGTTAATCACATTTCAGTAAAATGAAACTTAAATTTTGAAGCAAGTATTTCACCGTACTTCAGATTTACGGAAGTCAGTTCTGAACAGAAGAGCAGAATCAAATTTAGAACAGATTAATCGTTATAAGTAGATCGAAATTTTCACTGGCATGTTATTGTGAATATGGCCCTTGTTTTCGTCGTCATATTGACATTCGTCCTCATTGTCGTTTTTGTGTCATCTTCATCATCATCCTCATCATCATCATCATTGGAATTCCATAGCTCCCTTATCACCTCCTGTTATTGGGTTTCACTCATGCGCACATCTAACTACCTACCTACCCATCTATCTATCTATCTATCTATCTATCTATCTATCTATCTATCTATCTATCTATCTATCTATCTATCTATCTATCTATCTATCTATCTATCTGTCTACCTACCTACCTACCTACCTACCTACCTATCTGTCTATCTATCTATCTATCTGTGATACATGATCCCTATTGATCGTTTGCTTTTTTTCTTTTGTTATTTTTCTTTCCGTTTTACGATCCCTTTTGATCGAAAACCTACCCCAATTCTCTCCCCCCAGCTCTACTTTGTAATTTGTCCCATCTGTGTTCACGTCTGCGTCGCTAATAAAGAAAAATATCTATCTATCATAAAAGCGCCAAGATAACTGGTATTTTACAGAAAAAACTAAGTAAATCTCGAACGCAGAATAGTTGTAGGTATCCTCAGAATACGGTAAAAAATAGCCAGTAGATATTTAAAGGGAATCGAGCCCTCTATTTCTTAGATACTGGCTGAGCATAGTGAATCATCAAATTAAGCGACTCATGAAAACAAGTAGCCTCTATAATAACGTTAAATAATAGCTTTTTCAAATGTGAGAACACTTAGAGACGCCGGTATTTTATAGAATATAAAGTGTAACTCTAACGTAGAATATCAGTCGGTATCTGAGAGGTATATGCTTCGATTTCCTATAGCCGCCCTTCGCTACTTATTCTGCTTTCTAAGTTATTTACCCATTCTTGTAAGCTGGTTTATTGATTTGTTTTTTTTGTAAAATACCAAATCACTCGGCGCTTCTAAATTCATTTATAAAAATGTTCTTATATTCCTACTGCTATTATTTAGCGTTATAATAGACGTTAATTGTTGTCCAGGGGCCGCTTCCTTAGATGACATAGCCGGTATCTTAGAGGTAGTTTGTTAGAATCTCTGTATCTGAATGGTAGTTAGAAGTTATTGAAAATGTTGAATAAGAAATCAGCTTCTTAAATAGATTTTCAAAATTATATAAGTTAGGGTTCTCAGGGCTGTTTCCTAAAATTTAAAGTAGGATTTCGTTGCTTTCAATAAACGGAGGGTTCTCAAGCATGGCGTAATTTCAGGGATCCAAGCATTTTAAAAATATGAAATAAGTTAAGATTATTGAATTCCAACAATAAACCATCAAATAATTCAGTTCGAAAATTATAGCTGTTGACCTACGCAAATAAATTCATGACAATTAATTCATTATCAACCCAAGAGTTACCAACAGTAGTTTGAGCAGCATGGTTCAGAATAGAAGCAAAACTACTAACACCTTCATAGAATCATTAGACTTCTGCTTCACCTTTGAATAGAACAGTTTCTTCCCTTCGCATAATCGCCTACCCACAATCGAAACTGTACAGTATAAAGGAAAACTTGAGCTTTTCGGCAGAGGTTTGCTGCAATTTCCGAGGGTACGCATGCAAACAACTTCATCTGCAAGAAATATATGCATAATTATTTTTGCTCACTATATAGTACAAGGCTTTGCAACAGCATGACTGCGGTTCAATGACTGAAACAAGTAAAAGATACGTGACAATTAGAAGGAAGATTAATCCGATTTAGTGATTACTTGAAATTTTCTCTAAAGGCCGAGTCATATATAACGGAAAGCATCCGAAATTAGGTCTAATACCGTATAATCTTTCGAACAATATGGAAGGAAGCCTTAAAAAGTAACTTATATTTAATTTGAACAGATGACGTTTTCCTTCCAGCCTTAACAAAAAGTAACGCTTTTCTTTTTCGTATAATCATTTACACCAATCAACTAAGAAGACCATTGTAACATATGAAGCTATTACCATACACTGCATCTCTCTTAAATAATTTCATTTACTTTTGGATGTCGAATGTCTGTAGATATGAGAGTTTTTTTTTAGTTCTCTCTTCTGCTTAATATCAGACTTCACGTGTTCGATATAAGATATCCAATTATGTACACTGCAAGGAATAATTTACAAGGCAACCCTTTTCTTCACTTAATAAATGTCTCATCTCCTGAATATTCACCACGTAACCTGTAGTTATGTTCCAACAAATTGGAATTAAATAACTTGTAGTAAACCAGAAAGCATTGATGCACAAGTCATTTCTACGAAGTAGCAAACGTGTGCGGCAGATTTCCATGTTGCATCAATCATAGGAGTATACAACATTAGAAATATATTGTCGTTCAAGATGGAGTAAAATAAAACTATAAATACACGCTTTGAGCGTAAATATAGGATAACTGAGAAGCAGATTATATAGTAGGAGCAGGCCTCTCGTAAGGAGTTGGAACACCTGCGTGAAAGTAGGATTATATTTTCCCATCAGTGTACTCGGTATTCAATGTGATATTACCGCAGAAAAATGGAAGGTAGTAATAAAACAGACTAGTTATTTAAAAACAAATTTCTATTGCCCACAAGGGGCTAAACATAGAGGGGACAAACAAGAACAGACAAAGGGACTAAGTCGATTTCATCGACCTCAGTGCGTAACTGGTAATTAATTTATTGACCCCGAAAGGATGAAATACAAAGCCGACCTCGGCAGAATTTGAACTCAGAACGTAGCGGCAGACGAAATACTTATTTCTTTACTACCCACAAAGGGCTAAACACAGAGGGGACAAACAAGGACAGAGAAACGGAATAAGTCGATTACATCGACACCAGTGTGCAACTGGTACTTAATTTATCGACCCCGAAAGGATGAAATACAAAGCCGACCTCGGCAGAATTTGAACTCAGAACGTAGCGGCAGACGAAATACTCATTTCTTTACTACCCACAAAGGGCTAAACACAGAGGGGATAAACAAGGACAGACAAACGGATTAAGTCAATTACATCGACACCAGTGTGCAACTGGTACTTATTTAATCCACCCCGAAAGGATGAAAGGCAATGTCGACCTCGGCAGAATTCGATCTCAGAACGTAGCGGCAGACGAATTACCGCTAAGCATTTCGCCCGGCATGCTAACGTTTCAGCTAATTCGCCGCCTTTTACAGACTAGTTACTTCTAATATAGCATTACTGATCAGATGAAATTTTGTAGAAGCACGAGTTGATGAGTACTGAAAAGAGAAAGAAACATAATATACATGTATTATAATGGATGGTGTGTGTAATTACAGTTCATATTGTGACAATATACGACAAATCTTAGAAAGTAGGGTGAATAATCATCTTGAAATGTTACGAGAATTTTTGGTATGGGAAAATAGGCATTTTCTGTGAAAATGGAAATCTCAGTTTCTAAGTTGAAGCTTAATAAATAGCCAAATAGGGAAAAAAAACTTATAAAAGTTTACATTTCACTTTAAAAGAACATTTGTGACAGAATGTTGCTGAGTTTCTTCCAGTTACACGAGTGAGAATATAGTTCTGTTGGATTAAATAACAAGTGCATGAGTTTACATTTCAATTTATATTGCAGGAGAACAAAATCATAAAATAGATTACATATCATACTTTTACAGAATGATTGGTCTCTGTAAACTATACTCTTTGCTTCCTATTAAAATCAGATATTCTTAAACGTTTGTTTCATTTGTTTATAACTAAAACACGTGCATTCCTTAGAACATAGCCTGCATTTCCCTTGCAATCATTGGCTTCTGACATCAGTGCGAGTTATCTCCTGAATGATATACATATGGACAGCTATCTAAACCTGCGATGTACAGAATTATATCATGGAATGAATTTGATCGTGTGACTGTTTAATCAATAGCGCCATTACTAATTTACGTTCAATGCTATGCATTACTATAATTACAACTCATATGCGTAGACAATTCTGCAATTAGTGAAGGATTAATTATATTCTCACACTGTAAAAGAACGGAAAGGTTTTATGATGAAGTTTTAATTATGGTATGTACGTGGAAATTCACGAGAGACGTAAATAATTGTAGGATCTGAAAAACTGAATGGCACCAAGAAACATTCATAAGTTAGCAATAACATACGCATGCACACACACACAGGCACATAGAAACAAGCAAGTACATATATATTCACAGTTTATGCAGTGTCTACCGAAGCTGGGATATTTACGTCTGTAGTTTGCAGGTTTTACAAGAGTGTGCTTCGGAGTATGTTGAGTGTTTAAGAAAAAAATGATATAAATAAAGACATTAGGGAGTGTGGAACGGATTGCGGGATTTATTAACTCTACTCGTATTTACCTTGTAAATGGAGTTAATTTAAATTATCGGTACAAGGTTGAATTATTGGTGTTGATCTTCTAGTGGTTTGAATGACAGCAGTTAATTGATATTACTAGAGAGAGTTTAAAATTTGGGGATAGGTCATTGCAGTAGCAGACAGGTCAAATGTCTACAAGTCTAAGTTTAGACACTTCTGTGTATTGGTGATGTAACTCCAAGTTTGCTACTATATATGGAAATACGTTTAGGTACACACAACGATAAATACACGTATACGTGCTTATGTACAGGTGTGTGTGTGTATGCGTATATCTGTATATATATATATATATATATATATATATATATATATATATATATATATATATATATATATATATATATATATAATATATATATATATATATTATATATATATATATATATATATATGCAGAGAGAGAGAGGAGAGAGAGAGAGATAGAAAGAGTGAGAGCGAAAGAGAGAGAAATAGGTTGATAGGCAGGTAGACACACACGTATATATAAGAAAATAACAGCATTTCTAGCAACTTATATATATATATATACATATAAAATAACATAAAATGATACAATTTGTTAGTTAATATACACCTGCTCACACAGATATTACATTGTCAATGTGTCCGTTGCATACCCACACCCACGTTCACGTATTCTCTGCAATTTAAGATTTATTTCGAAAAGTAAATCATTGCTAAATATTTAATACGGAAATAATTCATTTCAACTCACAATCTTCTCATTCTCATATACATACTTCCTCTCTTCATTTCATACAACCGCGCACATATTCCTACTGAAAACACACGCAGACACACAAAGCAACATATATACTATATGAAGGGATTCACGCATATATAAAGAGGCATACTTCTATACAGACCTTTATTTACATGATTGATTGAGTGGAAATTCTTGTTCGATATCATTTTCAAAACCTCAAGTTGATTTCCTATAGCCAGGGATCTTCAAGTGAATAAAAACATTCTTTAATTGAATGACACTTAATTCTGTAGTCATGATTGATCGTTCAGTTTACGGTCTGACCTCTCTTTTATTTCCTGTTATGTATATACGCATTGTAATCTGATATGGCGTTAGCTGTCACATCCTTTTGTTTTATTCATTCAGTTTGATTCTTGAATAAACCCTGCAGCATTGCCCCCATCCCTCTTCTTCTAAAATCTCTTCTGTCTCACCGATTTATTTCTCACGTTCATTCTACCATTCTACCATTATTATTATGTTCCTCCTTCCGCCTGCCAATCTCCTCAGCTCTCCTTCTTGCTTGTAGTTGCATTGGAAGAATCATTTCTCAAGGCATCTCTCATCAACCTCAACGAAAATCTCTTTCTTAATCCCCCCTCTCTCTCTCTCAATCTCTACTTCTCTTTGCTTTAATGATATTGTGTCACTGATCTTAATACCTGCACGGAGAATGCATCAGTCTATCTGAATGAATAGCTGAGTGTGTATGCGGATAAAAAAAACAAAACATGCACAATTCATTTTGAAGTCATCACCGTAAACAAAAGCTGATAACATATCGTAACAATTCTCTGCGAATGAGATTTGCAGAAAAAAAATATGTTCTTTTGCTGCATTATTAGAATCCCGCAAAACGACAGAGACAATGCAAATATGAGGCGCAGGAGTGGCTGTGTGGTAAGTAGCTTGCTAACCAACCGCATGGTTCCGGGTTCAGTCCCACTGCGTGGCATCTTGGGCAAGTGTCTTCTGCTATAGCCCCCTAGCATTGCTTCACATCCGATGCTGGTGTGTTTATGTCCCCGTCACTTAGCGGGTCGGCAAAAGGAGACCGATAGAATAAGTACTGGGCTTACAAAAGAATAAGTCCCGGGGTCGAGTTGCTCGATTAAAGGCGGTGCTCCAGCATGGCCGCAGTCAAATGACTGAAACGAGTAAAAGAGTAAGAGAAAGAGAGTATGAATACTGTTAAAGGACGCAAATATTTTCTCTGTGTCTTTAGCTTCCATCGAGTAAACTAGTTATCTGGCTTCGGTCACAATAGATATGCAGTATTACTTAAAACACATGTATCAGTTTCCGAAAGGCAGTTTCCATGTGTTTTATGCTAATATTTTTATATCATTAAATGAACAAAAGAACTGCGCTACATGAAACGAAGCGCACCCAATGCATCTGTGAACTGTGAATGTATCTATGTACGTATGTTCATCTCTCTCTCTCTCTTTCTCTCTCTCTCTCCCTCTGTATATATATATA
>NC_043000.1:145022151-145039651 GCF_006345805.1 Octopus sinensis | reverse complement strand
TTAATTGGAGGAATTCTGATGATGTGAAATTGTAGTTTTATAAATTTTGTAGAAATCCTTCAACTGGAAGATATTAAGAAAATGAAAATTATTTTTAATACTAAATGAAAAAAAGGCCTTTGGTTTGGCATGAATGTTAGATTCCATGTGTCTTATTTCGATTTATTTATCTCACCTCTTTCAAAGATCGACAGCACAGAGACAGTGAGGTTTTATTCTCTTACTCCTTTATTCTGTATCATGGACATTTGTCTATGTTACATGCAACTACTGTGCACATCCCCCCCTCAAAAGAAGGAATGTGTTACTCCGACTTTCATGTACAAAATTTTTACATTCATTACAGTATCATGTGTAATGAACTAAGGTTCCTATATAGATGTTGAGAAAATATACTGGTTCCAATTAAATTTGCCCGCATAAGTAGTAAATAGAACAATTTTTATACCTTTATTTTTTTATATTTACTAACATATTCATACCCACTCCAGAAAATGCAACATCTATATACCAAACGGAAAAGTACATTCTTTATATAATGTAGTTTTGTAACAACGAGTGAAACATAAGATCTGAAGAACTGGCTTTGTACAATGTTTGTAAATCGATAGTTTGAACCTGCACATAATTTTACCAGAAATTTGATAGAAATCGTGGCGGAAAACTCTTCATATTAGCCGTGGACGTGAGACAGACTGACTATTGTCATCCAAATTGATACAAATGAATGCAATTCGCTTTCTTTAACTTATATTACGCTGTAGTATATCCTCAAGTTGTTTGAAATTTCAGAGTCATTGAATTTGACATAAATTCAAATGTTGAATGGTTTCGATTTAAACCAGACCCGACAGAAATACGGCGAATATAATCTGGATATATATTCTGCAGTCAACATAGAATTCTTTTATGTCAGCGCTTTCGAATAAACAGCTGAATTGAGATACTTATATTACTAAAGACTTTGTATGATATACAGATTTTTGCCTCCGGAATGAAAAGTTATCTGTGATTCAAATGTAAGTTAAAGAGTATAGGCTATACTGATGGAAGAAACGAAGTCATCATTCATATTTCGCCGGTAGCAAAAATAATCTTTTTACAATATTGCAACGGAATTTCTACACAAAATTGATAAATGTATCAATGCTATCTAGTCCATTATTTTATTAAAGTAACGTTGGTACAAGCAGTTCTTTTCAACAACGCATATTTTAGGCCATGACTTCGCTCTGCATGTTCGCTATGTCTCGCATATCACACACAGATACACACACATAAACTTTTAAGTCATTTTTCTTAACATGAAACCAATGGTAGCCTTAATACATTATTAAATTTATCCACGAATGCAATATTGAGCATTGATTGACACTGTTCGACATTTACGTGTATTTATATATATACATACATACATATATATATATAATATATACATATATATATATATATATATATATATATATATATATATATATATTATATATATATATATATATATATATAAAATAAATATTAGGGAATAAATCCAAATTTACAGGGAAAAAAAATCAGATTTAGGATTAAATCCAATTTTATAGTAAATATTATAAAATTTATTAGAGACAAAACCACTATTTTCAAAACAAACAAGGAAAGACTTAATCAATACATAAAATTTAATAAATAGTTTGAACCTGCACATAATTTTACCAGAAATTTTATAGAAATCGTGGCGGCAAACTCTTCATATTAGCCGTGGACGTGAGAGAAGACTGACTATTGTCATCCAAATTGATACAAATGAATGCAATTCGCTTTCTTTAACTTATATTACGCTGTTGTAGTTATTTTTATTAAATTTTATGTATTGATAAGTCTTTCCTTGTTGTTTTGCAAAATAGGGGTTTTGTCTCTAATAATATTTTATATATATATATATCTATATATATATATATATATATATATTACCTATAGGCATACACGTCCATACGTATAAAAACGATGCACGTAAACAAATGAAACCACTTGGGCTAATTATATTGGGTTGGCAAGAAAGAAAGACAGAGTTCAGAAGTTTTTAAATGAGTTCTGTCAATGGTATGACTTTTTTCCTGTTGGCAGTTGTTAACCGTTACATTTTAGCTTACTTTAGAAGCAAATTGGCCGTAATTTTGTTTACAGCTTTTAGTCCAGTGTCAACTTTAACATAGAGTGCGAAAAAATATTTTTGCCAAATTTTGGTTTTTTATATCCGTAAAGAGAAGAAAGCTGCTGAAGCTCGGAAAGACATATGTGAAGTTCATGGTGTTAATTGCTTAAAAAGAACGCACATGTCAAAAATGGTTAAAAAGATTCCGTTCTGGAAATTTTTCACTGAAGGATGACCAGTGTTGTGGTCAAACTACTGAAGTTGATGATGACCTAATCAAAACCATAATTGAATCTGATTCTCATATAACTGTGTGCGGGATTGCTCGATATTTGGTTTCCACATAAATTGAAAGAGATTCATTAAACACAACGTATTAATATTTGCGATATGCATCTCAAACACAATGAAGTCAGCATTTATTTTCAACGAATCCTCACTGGTGATGACAAATGGATTGTCTACAATAACATCAATCGAAAACGGTCATGGTCCGAGCGTAATGAGCAAGCAGAAACCGCATCGAAGGGCGAATTGCAAAAAAAAAAAATAGACATGCTAACAGTTTGTTTACTGTCAACTATTAATGAAACTGGAGGAAGCATTCGAAGGAAAACGGCCAGAATTGGAAAATCGTAAAAGAATCTTGTACCACCATGGCAACGCTAGCCCACACACGTTTTGCTAACTCGTGAAAAATTATTGGAACTTGGTTAGGAAGTGATGTTACATCCAACATATAGCCCTGACCTTCCACCATCAGATTACCATTTATTTCGTTTGCAAAATTCTTTGAATGGTTAAACTTTCAATAATGATGATGACCTGAAATTGAACTTGCTTTGGTTTTTGACTGATAAGAATCAGAAGTTCTATGAGCCAGAAAGATGGCAAAAGATCATCGAACAAAATGGAAAATATATAAAATAAAATTGACTTTTATTTCACACTAAAAACCCGTTATGCATAAATATCTACATGTAGAATGAATCTACTGAGAGGATGAACATTCATCTTTAAATACATATATATTTCGGTATTAATAGATCAGACTAAAAAGACAATGAAAATTAATGGAAAAATATTTAGTGTTACGGGTCCGACAGCTGTCTCTGATGGCTCGATATTACTTCTAAATTTTGGAAGATGCAGTTGGCAAAAACTCAAGGGTATGCGATATGTAAAAGACGCATATAAACATAACGTAAATCCATCTTCATCCTTCCGTGTGGAGGGATAAGTTGAGAAATTTCTTCTGAAATTTACATTAATACGCTCTGCAAGTATACGTGGATGGTTTTATATTTTCCTAACGTAAATCCATTATTAACTTTACGTATAGTGACATTATAGTTTTACTTCTTCTTGTATGCAACCAAGATCAAAGATGATCAAGCATTCCAACCGTGACGTTTTCATCTTCCGGGTCTAGTTAATGGACATGTACCAACATCACGCTCCGTATCCTATTTTTTTCTAAAGGGAAAAATATTATGAGATCAGTATTTGCCAAATTCGTTGGCATGGCTTTGGACCCTCTAGTGTTTGCATGCTTTTGGAAGCACTAGTGTTTGCAAATTTTAGAAGCACCATTGTTTTTTTTTTATCGAATTGAAAACCAATCTATACTAGTTTGCGAGTTGTAATTATTCATTTATAATTGAAAATAATGCCCTGTTTCTTTAAATATATCTATAAATGCCCATTTATTTATGTGGTGCCGCTTAACAATTATGAATGTATATTACTGTAATATTTATTGTATGTATAGAAGTCAATACAATTTATATTTATGTTCCATGGAGGCTACAAATTTATACGTGTGCCAATCATTTCTGTATTTCTTCCGACAGAATGAATAAACTGATATAACGATACTCGTCTATATTGTTATGTTAATAATATTCTAGTTTAAAGTATTGTTACTGATAGTACAGTGGTCACAAATAATTATAAACTAATGGCAAAAACAAGCTCACGTAGACACACACATATAGACGCACACTCAAGGATGCTACCCACTCTTGCTTTTCACTACTGGTGGACAAATTAAGATTCATGCACACACGACCATCCAACCATCGAAACATAGTGAACCTAGGCTTTATGAAAATGGATATGCCTTATATAGAAACACAGATATGCATAGGTATACATGAATATATCTATATATATTTTACATGTGTGTATACACAAAGAGATACACATAAATGTATATTTCTTAATTCTTACGTTTTACGAATGTCAGTCGTACGAGATAATATACATATATTAGGTCATCCCATAAATAATGCATTATTTCAAAAGTCGGAGGAGTACGGGATAAACTATCTGCATCAACTTACTATAAAAGCAGGTAGTAATTTAAAATTTTGTTTATTCTTACTGCAAGTTTTGAGAGTGTAGTTTAAATTTAACAGTTATGTTTTTAAAGCTATAATGGAAATAGCAAAGGGGAATACTCGGCATAGTTTGCTTTATGAGTTCAATAATGGCAACAAGTGCGACGATTATTAATACAGTATATGGGGATCGGACAAGAAGCATAAACCAATGTCAACGGTGATTCCAGAAATTCCGAGCCGGAAACTACAGCCAAGAAAAACAAGCCTCGTCCTAAATATCTCTAGAGCCCGACGAGGACGTTCTACAAACCCTAATGGGACAAACTTCCTTCGTAACTGTTGAGGAACTAGCAGAGAAACTTGCATTTGGTCATTCAACCTTTCATCAGAAAACAACCATCTTTGGTTTCAAGACGAAAGGTGTTCTTCCATCAGGATAATGATCGGCCACATGCAGCAAAAATGACATTCCAAAGGCTGGAGCAGTTTCAATTGGACACAATGCCCCACCCATCATATTCGCCGGACATTGCCACTTCTGATTATCATTTATACATCAGTCTTCAAACTAATTTGGGCGGAAAAATATGAATCCTGGAGGCGAGGTGAGAACAGTACTGAAGGTGTATGTTTGTCACAGACCAGTGAGTTTCGGAAGAGAGGTCTTATAAGTCTGCCAGATGGATGAAAGATCATTGTAGAAAATAAAGGAGAGTATATTTTAGATTAAAAGTGAACTTTGTTTATCTTAATTTTCAGAAATAAGAAAGTATAAAAAACCGCATTATTCATGGGATGACCCGACATGATATATGTATATATATATATATATATATATATATATATATATATATATAATATATATATATATATATAATATAATTCGAGACAAAACCACTATTTTAAAACCAAACAAGGAAATACTTAATCAATACATAAAATTTTAATATAAATTAAATAAACCGCCACTACAAATGTTTCATGTCTGCTACCGACAATCTTCAGGTGGATTTTCGATCTTCTAATCAGTATCAAATTTTGATACTGATTAGAAGATCAAAAATCCACCTGACGATTGTCGGTAGCAGACATGAAACATTTGTAGTGGCGGTTTATTTAATTTATATTAAAATTTTATGTATTGATTAAGTCTTTCCTTGTTTGGTTTTAAAATAGTGGTTTTGTCTCGAATTATATTATATAATATTTTACTATAAAATTGGATTTAACCCTAAATCTGATTTTTCCCTGTAATTTTGGATTCAGTCCCTAATATTTATTAATATATATATATATATATATATATATATATATTATATATATAATATATATATATATATATATTTGTGTGTGTGTGTATGTGTACTGCAGCCATGCTAGGGTTACGCATTGATGAACTTTGTTAGAACAAATATTTTAAGTCTGCGTTCTTTGTTCGAACTGCAGAGTTTCAGGGAAATCAACGCCATTCGTAAGCACAGGAAAATCAGCTGTTAAGCGGTGTTGGGAGTCGAACACAAAGACTTAAAACATAGAGACGCACACACACACGCACGCACGCACGCACGTACATAACACACACACATATACAGACCAAAACTAAGACTCAAACACAGAAAGAAAGTCACACGCACGCACATAGCACACACATACACACAAACCGAAAGACACAGAGGCAGACATACGCACGCGCGTGCAGATACACGCAAACACAAAGACTCAAAAACACAGATACAGGCGCATGCACTATCATACACACAAACATAGACGAATATATAAAAATATATCTACGACAAGGTATAATATGGTTTTAGGTGATACCAATGTTTCGTGTTTTAAAATATCGACTAGTACGTCCATGTTTGCTTCTTAGAGTGCTCAGATTTTAACAAGGAATAGTAGATGAATGTTAACTCTTAATGTGTTTTTTTCTTTTCCTGTTATGTTGCCAGTGTTAGACGCCAAAATATTTTGTTGAATTCTATTACAACGTGTACAATATCAACTAATTTTCACTTTCTTAATTGTCTTTCAGTTTCTCGTATAATGTACGTTCGTTGGGCCGTGTATTCTAAATTTCAGCATTCAAGAATGCGCAAGAACTAAATTGTTGAAAACATTCTCAAATTTAATACTACTTACGTGAATTGTTTTTTTCATACCTTACATTTAATTGATATCAGTAAGTGGGATTCTGATGCATTTGTAAAATACCTTATCGTGAGTTTTGGTTTAGGTATAACATCTTCCTATATAATTCACATTCTATGATATTTTTTCTAACCTTTTTCAAGGAACGTGTAATGTCATTTGAACAGGTACAATGGAATAGAATAATACAAAATTTTTCTCCGAATATTAGAGAAATGGTTGCAGAATACTAATTATACATTGCTTCTCTGTAAATTCGATGCGTCACATAACAATGCATAAAATCAGTCTTCTCTGATATAATGAGATATAGATTTTGACGCATAACAAAACATCTAGTATGTTGAATATATTTAATACACTCACATACACACGGATATATATATATATACCTGGTGCGGTGGGTAAAAAGTCGTCTAAATTAGGCAAAAATGAAAATATCACTGAATATAACTTTAACAGATATATTTACCAAAATTACATAAAAAAATACCTTGCAATACTAAAGAGTAAATTTATTCAATAAAACTTCGGAATCCCCTGCAACTCTTTCTGGATGTTATCCTTGTATAAGATGGTGAATGCTTCCATGATCCTTGCGTTCAGTTCATCCTTTGAATTTTGTTGGCCTCCCGCTCAATTACGCCCCAAACATATTAAGCAAGGGTTGCAGTCTGGGGAGTTAGGTCGCTAGATGTTAGGAATGATGTAGTCGCAGAAATCTTCTGATGGCCATGACTCTGATCTACTGCTTATGTGTCCTTATCCAGAGTCCCGTTGCCAGACAGAGGTTCTTCCAGGAGCTACCCTCTTTGCCCAGGGCAGCACTCCCTCCTCCAGGCACTTGATGTAGGCTTCCGTATTCAGGCGGTGTGGGAGAATGAATGGAGGTATAAAGTTGCCACCATTATTGATCCCTCCAAATGCCATAATGTTGACTGGATGTTTTATTTTCATCACTCTCGGTACATGTCCTGAGATTGCTCTGTCCTAAGATTGACGCCTAAACATTCTTCGTGTTGGAGCTTTCAACGCGAATGCCAAGCAGTAAAAAGTGTCGTTTCTAAATTTCTCGCCGAGTGAATTTCGTCATGGTGCTCTTTACCTCATAGATGGTGCCCAACCGACGCTACAATACTGTATATCGACAGAATGAAGAACAAACAATGCGCATGTGTGAAGCTAAAATTTATAATGGCGACAATTTACTCATCGCACCTTGTATATATCTCTTATATGAAATAGACCTGTATGAATCTATTCGCTTTTCAAGCCAAAACGGCAGCGCTAATTGCTTCCATAATCGGGATGCATGAATAATTTTACCTCGGATACTTAAGAGGGTCTTCTGCTCAGTTTTTTTTTATTAAACACAAATAGCATTGCTTATAGTTATGATTCAGATCTATAAAAAGGTTTCTCAATGATAACTTCCTGTATTGACATAGCAACGGCGGAATTTTCTGTTTTCATTTCAAATTGCCTCATTCTCTATTTTAATTTTTTCATTTCAAGTTTTAATTGGTTCTTTGCAAACAAATACAATAAATTACTGAAAGAAATATTTAGTAAGTTCATAAATTTATTCAGTACAAGTTAGTTTTTAATGGGCTTTTATTTATACGATTTTTTCATTTCATATTTCATTCTTTCATTGTTTGCCATGTTTTGTCTCTCTCTACACACACACTCTCTCTCTCAATCTAATAGATTGTTTTGTGATGTTTACGTATATATATAAATACATATGAATGCATCCTTTTGGAGTATCTCTGTGGTAAGTAACTTGCTAACGAACCACATGATCCCGGGTTCAGTCCCACTGCGTGACACCTTGGGAAAGTATCTTCTACTATAGCCTCGAGCCGACCAAAGCCTTTAGAGTGGATTTGGTAGACGAAACGTGAAAGAAGCCCATCGTATATATGTATATATATATTATATAAAAGGGCTTAGTAAAATAAATTACTTTGCCGCATACTGAACTCATTAGAAATAGCAGCTAAAAAAACTTTTTTAAGGCTATTTCTAATACTTAAAGAAAATCTCTCTCATATATAGTGTTTGCTTAATTCAACTCACAAAAGTTTGGGGGTAAGGACATCGAAAAATCAAATGCTAAGGTTATTCGAGAACGTACGTTTCAAGATTAGTCAAAACAACATTTCTATCATCGGCTCAGAAATTCCTTGGTTTGGATTTGGAAACACTGAAAAAAGAACATACCCTTTCGAAGATCTGCTCCCAACTAACAGTGCCAACAAATCAAAATAAGCAAGCGAAGAATCTCTGTTCTCCCCTTTCCACCAGCGTGTGTTAAAATCATCAAACACTATGCTTATTTCGGTAAAATCCGAAGCATTAATCAGAGGGAGATTAATTATAATTTCAACAATTGAGGGCAAAATTAATTAATTATTAATCAATTTCACCAAGTGTTCAGTATGCAAAGGGACCATTCAAGCGAATTATTTTTGCCCTCAATTGTTGAAATTATAATTAATCTCCCTCTGATTAATGCTTCGGATTTTACCGAATAAGCATAGTGTTTGATGATTTTAACCCACGCTGGTGGAAAGGGGAGAACAGAGATTCTTCGCTTGCTTATTTTGAATTTGTTGGCACTGTTAGTTGGGAGCAGATCTTCGAAAGGGTATGTTCTTATTTTCAGTGTTTCCAAATCCAAACCAAGGAATTTCTGAGCCGATGATAGAAATGTTGTTTTGACTAATCTTGAAACGTACGTTCTCGAATAACCTTAGCATTTGATTTTTTCATGTCCTTACCCCCAAACTTTTGTGAGTTGAATTAAGCAAACACTATATATGAGAGAGATTTTCTTTAAGTATTAGAAATAGCCTTAAAAAAGTTTTTTAAGCTGCTATTTCTATGAGTTCAGTATGCGGTAAAGTAATTTATTTTACTAAGCCCTTTTATATAATGTAATAATTTGAATTCGCCTTGAATGGTCCCTTTGCATACTGAACACTTGGTGAAATTGATTAATAATTAATTAATTTTGCCCTCAATTGTTGAAATTATGTATATATATATATATATATATATGTGTGTGTGTGAATATGTGTGTGTGTCTGTATGTGTATGTATGTTTGTGTGTCTGTGTTTGTCCCTTCAACATCGCTTGACAACCGATGCTGGTATGTTTACGTCCCCGTAACTTAGTGGTTCAACCAAAGAGATCGATAGAATAAGTACTAGACTTTCAAAGAATAAATCCAGGGGTCGATTTGGTCGACTAAAGCCGCAGTCAAATGACTGAAACAAGTAAAAGAGTAAAAGAATAAAGGATTATATGTGCGCGTGTGTATGTATGAGACAGAGAGAGAGAGAGAGAGGGAGAGAGACCGAGAGAGTAAGTGACGTCTAAGTGGCACTCTCATTCTTTCTCTCTCTCTCTCTTACGCACACACAAGCACACATACGATGTAGATAGAACAAACAAGTCATTGTGGTGGTCTTGTAGTGTTATTACCTGAGCAACCCTGAAGATGAAAATGGTGCTCATATTAGTGGACACCGACAACGTATGTATGATTAATGGAGAGAAAGAGGATTGTTCAACTCACGGAACAGAGATTATGTCATAAATCAACATCATCATCATCATCATAATCACCACCATTATTATTATTAATATTCTTCTTCCTATTATTATTATTATTATTATTATTATTATTATTATTATTATTATTATTATTATTATTATTATTATTATTATTATTAATATTATTATTATTATTATTATTATTATTATTATTTTATTATTATTGTATTATGAATTCAGAATTGATTTCCCAATTGAAGAACAAATTGAAATTAGAATAAATTTCTATACAAATATTTTCCATTTTTCTTTCCAATATATAAAGAACAATTTCATTTCCGGGAATGCTGAAAGACTCTGTTAGATTTAAGATTGCTTCTTTCTCCTTTTTTTGAGATCAGCGACACTTTGTCACTGGTAAAAAGCATATAACATTTTGCGTTGGGAATGAGTTCTCATTGCTAGCTGGTGATTATCAAACTGTAATGACGAGATGTTACTCAGAAACCCGGGTCTGTGTGTATCACGTAATGCTAGAGATGACAGCAATGACCTACACACACACACACACGCGCACATATATATATATATATATATATATATATATATATATATATAACGGCAAGCTTTATGAAAATAGACAAAAGACGAAGGCAGGTGGAAAACAAACGAACAATTGTATTAGTATGGCGCTCAAGAAATATAAATAAAACAAGTCTTTAACGTTTCGAGCCTACGCTCTTCAACAGAAAGATACACAAAGAGAAAAAAAACACAGAAAGAAGGAGAGAAAAAAAATGCGTGCAGTAGCGAACGAATCAACATGGCGATCTGATTTCGGCCAGAGGTCAAAGATCAAACATGAGACGCGAGAGCGAAATAAGGGGAGATAATAGGGTTGATAATAGGGTTGATAATAGGGTTGAAGGACCAACTAATAGTGCGTAGGAGGGGTCTAGACGTGTGTATGTATAGGGTTGGTGTATGTATTAGTATGTATAAGGGTGTGTGTGTGTGTGTGTGTGTGTATGAGAGAGTATTAGTGCGTAGGATTGGTCTGGACGCACGTATGTATGGGGTTGGTGTATGTATTAGTATGTATTAGTATGTATTAGTACGTATTAGTATGTATAAGTGTGTGTGTGTGTGTATGAGAGAGTATAAGTGCGTATGAGGGGTCTGGACGTGTGTATGTATAGGGTTGGTGTATGTATTAGTATGTATTAGTATGTATTAGTACGTATTAGTATGTATTAGTTGGTGTATGTATTAGTATAGCACATCATATATGATGTGATGTGTAAAGTCGTGTGGTGTAGTGAGGAGAAAGGGGTAGGGGGAGGGGATAAGAGGTTGAGGAGAGGGGGGAAGAGGAGAGGAGGGGGATAAGGAGGGGGAGAGGGGAGAGAGAAGGGGAGTGAGGGAGCAGAGGGAAGGGAAGAAGGAAGGAGGGAGGGAGAAAGAGGGAAGAAGGGAAGGGGAGTAGGGGTGAAAGGATGAAGGACTGAAGAGGTAGGGGTCGGGGGGAAAGGATAGGTGAGGAGGAGGGGGGAGGGGGTTAGATGAGGAGGGGGGAGAGTTGAGACCAAATGGCGTATAAGAGCGAAGAGAGAAGATTAATTCCTGTTCACGGCGCAAACGGGAATCCGGATGGCCTCTGTGTAAGGACAAACCGAACACAGATAGGTGTTGCAAGGAGTGGAGCGGAAATGGCGTGAGACCGGTGTGTCGTTCGCAAGGTGGATGTCACGAAGGTGTTCCGCGAACCGGTCAGCCAAGCGGCGTCCCGTTTGTCCGATGTACAAGGAATTGCAGAGAGAGCAAGAGATGCAATAGATAATATTGCTGGAGGTGCAGGTGAAGGAGTGGATGATGGGATAGGGTCGATGGTGGGTGCTAGTGAGGCGGGTGGTGTTGGAGAGGTAAGGGCAAGTGCGGCAACGTGGGCGGGAGCAGGGGAACGAGCCGGGTTGGGAGGTAGGGTCAGGGAAGGAGCTATGGACCAAAAGGTCTCGAAGGTTGTGGGCTCGTTTGAAAGAGGGGAGGGGTCGGTTAGGGAAGAGGTGTGAAGTGGACGGGTCGGACTGGAGATGACGGAAATCTCGAAGAATGGTGCGTTGGAGACGTAGGGTCGTGGGGTGGTAAGTGAGGGGAAAAGGGAGGCGGGTGACTACAGGGCGGGTTCGGGGAGAGAGAGCAGATACACGGTCCACGGACCGTGCTCTGGCAAGGGCGGTGTGGATAGTGGTGAGGGGGTATCCACGTAGGGTGAAGTGGTGAGCCATACGTTGAGACTGAGTCTCAAAGTCATGGTCGTCACTACAGAGCCTACGTAGACGGAGGAATTGAGAATAGGGGATGGAAAGCTAGGTGTGTTCTGGGTGGGAGGAAGAGAAGTTGAGGTATGAGTGTGAGTCTGTGTGTTTGTAGTGAATGGAGGTGGTAAGAGTGGAGTGAAGAATGCTAACCGAAATGTCGAGGAAGGAGACAGAGGTGTTGGAGATAGTGGAAGTGAAGTGGAGGGCTGGATGGAAAGATTGGACGAAAGAGAGGAAGGAATCTAGATGTTCGCGGGAGAGTGAGGTGGCACCGATAATGTCGTCAATGTAACGACCATATAGTTCAGGAGTGGGACCAGTGAAATTAGAGAATATTTGGGCCTCAACATAGCCAACGAACAGGTTCGCATAGTTGGCGCCCATTCGCGTTCCCGTGGCCACTCCCGAGATCTGATGGTAGAACTCGCCCGCGAACGAGAAGCAGTTCAACGTGTGCTTGTGGGTGTATTTATGTACAGAAACATAGTCAAACGTATATATACTCACACACACACATATTTACACAAGAGTGTGTACTGTATAGTTCATAGGCTGGTTATAAAAGAATAATGCTGAAGCTGTGAAATCTTGCATATTGTAATTTCATCTCCTTTTATTAATACATGCATTGTTCCCTCCCACGTAAACTGATATCTGAGAGCCCAAACAAGACTTCGGAAGAAACTAGCAGCTATTGCCCATTAAAATAATTTGGCATTGTGGTGATATCATGAATCTGAAGAAAAACGTTTTTAGCTACCAAGAAGACTCATGCTTATATTGTTTATACACTATGGGATAAGTGCAAATGTAAAAAAAGTAAAAAAAGTAAAAACATTAATTCTGTTTTGTATATGGTGATGAATGACTGGTACTTTGCTATAACTCAAATAGCCAACGTTATCAACATACCCCGCGAGAGTTGAGAATATTATGCACCATGAAATTGGCATAACGAAGGCTTCTTCTCGGTGGCAGCCACGTCGTCTGATACCTGATCAAAAGCACACCAAGTAGATCACATCACAGAAAAAACAGATCCAACTGGTTTCCGTGTAGATATAAATATACATACATATGTGTGTGTGTGTGTGTGTGTGTGTGTGTGTGTGTGTGTGTGTGTGCGTGCGTGCGCGCGTATGTGTAGTAAAAATGCTCGTTGGAAACCTTTCCCTCACGTGGTGACTTGTAGAAAATGTTGAAATAGCATCATGAAAATTGTACAGAATATATATATTTTCTATGGGAGTCACTGGTTTCGCTTTTGCTAATCATGACTAAGAAATTAGTGAGATAAAGCTTTCAGTCCCTGTTAGTAGCAAGAAAGTTGTTTCGTAAATAGACCAGTAGGTAAATAAATCTCATGGGATGTATTTTCTTTCTTTTTAAGAAGGTACGCCACACAGCACGCATAAACACATAAAAAAGCGCGTACATAGACATGTATATATATATGACACATACATGCACGCACATACAAGGTGTCTGTGTGTGTTTGCAAATGTTACTGTATAACTCACTATAAACTCCTCGTGTGTGAAAGTCGGAGATTTTGTGGAGCATATTCGTGTATGTATATGTGTCATTGGTCCGTGGTACAGACGCCTGTGCATCTAGTAACTCTTCCAATTACATCTCGTCATACAGTATTTCCTCAAACATCACTCCTTCAATGTTTTTATGTTTTTTTTTGTTCAATTCCATACTTACCTTCATAGGAAAACGTCAACAAATTTTGTTCCTACGTAAGAGTATTTTCCTTGCGCCGCTTTCTCTCTAAATTAATATTTGTTGTGGATAATTGCTGTTTTCCTTACGTTCAAATAAGTCCATCAAGTGGAACTTAAGGCTGCAGAGCATGAAGGAGTAACAACATGATTGCACTTGATATTGAAGTTTTGAAAGTCCTAGCTGCAAAAGAAAATATTAGCAACATTGCAAAAAGATTATGCTGGAAAATCTACAGTGGTAATAATATGTGGCAATAAAGAGGAAAATTAGCGAAGCGTACGTGAAGTTGCTTCATTAACTTGTGTTCCTTATTATTTTCTTGATGTAATATGAAGCTTGAATGGAAGCGGTTCTATTGTGTAATAATCAACGACCAGAATCTCAAGAATGTGCCGATGAAAACGATGTACGTAAAAGTCGAAAAACAAAGAGTGTGTTGGGCGTTTAGCAGAAGGCAGGGAGATGTAACTTCTAATGAAAATTATTTTCTGTTATTGACAGAGTAATTTGCAAGGTTCAAGAAGCACTTGAATTTGCACAAATTAGAATCAAGTGGTGGAGCTGCTAGCATTAATACAGTGGCTGATACTAAGTATTCTTAGCAACTGAAGAATAATTGAATGGGGGGTGATTTGGCCCTGTATGAATATCAACTGTTCCCTAACATGAGAAACACATTTTGCAGGGAACCAGTATCGAAGTGATGATAACGTGATATCTGCTGTTGATGTTTTATTTTTGACCTGCAGTGTGAAGGCTTCTTCCTCAAAGGTTTCCACACGAGTGCAACAATCATGAAAGATGTGGACCGCAATAAACCTTATTTGGTCACATTGTATGAAGCTGTCTTCGTCAGATTTTAAAATTTTAGGTGACTCTCCTGTAAATACACATGAACATTCAAATTTACTTACTTACATACATACATACATACACACACGTGTGTGGGGGGAGGGGTGTAGTTAAAAGCTTTGTTGATAGCATTTTCGCCCACGTGGTGACGTGTAGGAAATATTGAAATAACATGAAAAATGCACAGAGGTTGATGAAAATGAACTTATTGCAACGATATACCAGCAGGCAAATTATTTTCCAGAGAAAAGAAACGTGAACACGAAATTTCGAAATCAAGAACCATTATCAGTTGCTTCTTCTGAGTGGTAATACACTGCAGGAGTCATAAAATTAAAGCCTATGTATCATTCAGGAAAACTAAACGCTTTCAAGTTTAAGCACATTTTTTCTACTTCAGTTTGAATTTCAAAATAAAAGCATAGATGGCTCGAAGCTCGTTTGAATAGTGATTGACATATACTTTTTATCCCGCTATAGTAGTGAAAAGTTTCAGGCAAAATGTATGTATGTATGTAAATTACACTAAGCAATCTTGTCGGCTTAAATGAGCTTTTTGATAATGTGAGAAAAGTATATATATATATATATATATATATATATATAAGTATACAGCTACCGTAATCCGAACACAACAAGTCGTGATGACTAACTACAAGGCATATTATGCGAGAAATTTCAAACAGCTTATGAAATCAAATGACTACAATATCGAAAGTAGTGTTAGTGACTACTGGAAGAAGTGCGGCATCATTTATACTGTGGATAACATAACATAATATTGGGATGAAGTTAAAATATATGATCAGAGTGTATCAGCCAATTTACTATGTTAACAAATTACTATATAAAATTCGAACATAATAGAGAGACTTGAAAATCATGTAGTGCTAGGGGTGAAATGTTTGAGATACTACTGTCCGATAGCAAAAGTTTATCCAAATACAGACTGAAGCTGCTTTGATGAAAACAACCTGAGAATACAGCGATTTCACAAACAAACCTGAAATTGCCCGCAAGCAATATTACTAGCGGATTGCCAAGACGGTGCGCTTGCAGAAACGTTAGCAAGCCGGGCGAAATGCTTAGCGGTATTTAGCCCCTTGTGGATAGTAAAAAAATATGTATTTCGTCTGCCTATACGTTCTGAGTTCAAATTCCGCCGAGGTCGACTTTGCCTTTCATCCTTTCGGGGTCGATCAATTAAGTACCAGTTACGTACTGGGGTCGATATAATCGACTTAATCCGTCTGCCTGTCCTTGTTTTTCCTCTCTGTGTTTAGCCCCTTGTGGGTAGTAAAGAAATAGGTATTTCGCCTGAGTTCACATTCCTCCGAGGTCAACTTTGCCTTTCATCCTTTCGAGGTCGATAAATTACGAAGCAGTTGCGTACCGGACTCGATCTAATCAAGTGGCCCCTTTCCCCAAAATGTCGGGCCTTGTGCCTAGAATAGAAAACAATATTACTAAATGATTGCCGATTATACGAAAAGGTTTGGAAATACCTCAACTTTCTTTTGTCTTCAGATACTTAATAACACCACGATGTCAAAGTTTCTCCATTTTCATGAAATGTTGCTACTAGTTACATTTCAGGTCTTATTTGAACAGTCAGATGTCAGTTTACCTAGAATAAGCAATGAGGTTATTTATGAGGGCTTCAAACTAAATTATTCAATATTTCATAGCTCTAGCATCATCCTTCATAATCAGCCTATGAACTTTTTCAGCCCACCCTCCTAAATTTATATATATATATATATATATATATATAGTTAATCCAAACAAGAAAGCACAAAAAACACAACAACGCGAGGACGTGGAACAAATATAGTATTATTGGACGCTCAGGAAAGAAGGAAAGAGGGAGGGTTTAACGTTTCGAGCGGAGCACTTCGTCGGAAATATAGGAGAAAGAAAGATCCAGAGAAGGGAAGACAGAGGAAACAAAATCGCCAACGGTACACACGAGGTCACATTTTGATACATGTATGTGCGTGTGTGTATCTACGTGTGCGTGTGTGTAAACAAACACGAGCCCGAAAGCGCGCGCATATACTTCATTCAATATATATAATCACATAGTCATTACCTGCATTTTGCAGCTTGTCTAGTGATATACATTTTGAAGCAAAATACAGTCATTGTCCTATGTTCACTCTCGTTTACATATACACCGTTACTAACATAGAAGAAGACAGTATATGTATACACAGAAAAAGAAACGTATTTGCAAATTGAGTTATAACTGGGAAACAATATTGGTCTTCTGAAAGACCTCCAGAGAGATTTTATCGTCAATTTATCTCATGAATAACAAGTTCTTTACTTTTATTAATATTTCTTCTATTAGACGTTTATGGCAGCAATGCATCTGTCCTTACGACTCTGAACGTATTTAATGCTT
>NC_043000.1:145007151-145017151 GCF_006345805.1 Octopus sinensis | reverse complement strand
ATCAACAGCAGAACACTGGAGGTTACTCTGAACATTAAATTGAAATAAGAAGATAATATAAAACACGTTAATGTATTCTTTGAAATTCACATTCCAGTGTATGTTAAATTATTATTAGTCTCTTAGATCATATAAGTAGATATTTTAAACAAGTATTTCAATTCGTTGATGTTTCTAAATATTGTAGTAGTACTACCAATCGTTTGAAATATTCATCAGCTATTTTTGCCCTCAAAGTGCTCCGTAAATCTACCACAAGAGAATTATAGTAAGTTGTCTTATATTTATTAGCCGTCCTACTTGGTCATATCATACGTTAATCTCATTAACGTGTAAAAGTGACAATAAAGTTTCACAGAAACTGAAAATATCTATAAAATTTTAAGCGTCCTTATGATATTCTCTTACAATTACCATGGCATAAAAAAAAATGTTTGACACTACCTAAGTTCGTGATATGATCTACTGATCTTTGACTGTATTTTTTCCGCAATGTGTGTTACCTATATACTGTGAGTACTCACTGAACTGAGAAATGGGTGTATTTTCACAGGTCACTCGACTATAAAAGAGGCAGACTCAGATATTTATCATCTGGAAAAAGTTGAATATTGCCAATGAAATTACATATTTTCCTGCACAGAACAAGATACGCAATTGCGTGCATATATTTGCCTGCTTCAATTGATAAGTTTTACTTGTACTGTGTATCAAGGCCTCTTATTCTATTCTGCAACGTTGTGTTTGTAGAGGTTACGCTGTGTTTCTGTTTGAAAATAAATGGTTTCGACAAATTAATGCTGCATTAAATGCTTACTTTCAATGCAGATTAATACAACTATCATGTAAAATAAATTACGTAAGATGAGTAACATAATATAGTCAGTGATAGTATATTGTTTTATTAAATTCTAATGAATTTCCAACATAAATGACGATTTCCGTTAAAGAAGTATAAATTCAATGATATTATATTACTTAATTCATTAATTTCTATTTAAATAGTAAAGTTACATTATACTGAGTCAGAGTACTTTGCAATGCGTATGCATATTGATTAGATAGTTCATATTTGCTAATCAAAACAACAACAACAACAATACACAATAACAAAGAATGGGACAGAAGATGTATTCGATAAATAATTTTAATGAAAATGATGATAGCTTATCCGGTGTCGGATTCTACTGGAACATTGCTTTCAATAATTTGTTTTCTGTAATATTTTCAACGAGGTAAAAATGGTATCTAGTAAAGTGATATCTTTATTATCTACGGATAGAATAATCATTACACATTTCAGTGATGATGCACTTATACGCGTAGTATATTTTGTACATAAACTTTAACTAAAATTAGAGTTGCCTTACGCTTCCAGAAGGAGAATGGCAGGCTTTTATATTTATGCTGTACATCATTTTTAAAATGCTTAATTAACTTCTTTATATCAATTATACGCTAATGTTTTAATGACCGAAAAAAATATTGCGTCTAAGACGTATGAAAAATCGCGTATTTGTAAATATACATACTAAAGAAAGTGTAAAATTTCCTAAGAAAATAATATTGATTTTAATTTATTTATTGAAAAATTTCAACGTATAAAGCAATCATATGCTCTCCGTCCCTCTGCTACTGATATTACTAATTTACCAAACACTACACTGTATTATATGTAGTCTGCAGATTCTTATGACAGTGTGGGACAAAGTGAGCATAAAAAAGTAGATTTTATGACATTATCTTACCGAAAATACACATAGACTATCATCGTTATATTATGCGTTTTATTTCCCCTCTTCAGGCGGCATAACATTCGCTTCCGTTAGTGTCAAAATTATCTCTCTCTGTACTCTTAAACACACAGATCTTTCTATGCGTCTCCTCACTGCACTTCATTTTACTTAAAGTATTTCTGTAGCATTCTGAATTTTATATCTTGCGTACTCTTCACTATGCATGTTTACTTGACGTGAGCATGAACTTTTACGCGTATACTGCTGTCTCCATATCTTAGGAAAATCAAACGTCATAAATTAAGGGAAAACAAATTAAGATCTATTTCTAAATGTATTCTACAGCATTTTAGTTCACATCCTTTTACCGTTGCTGCAAATTTTTATCATAACACCCACTAAACATTCCTTAGATATCATTCTGTACCATAAGCTATAATTCTAATTGGCGAGAGTGTTCATAATTGAAGTATTGTATTGAGCTCGCCTTTTGGGTATTATGGAGTCTAGGACGTCTACACGAAGCAGTCCTAAGCTATTGCAGCCAAATTTCAGTCAATCAAATTTTGCCGCTGATAATTGTCTCATGTAGATCTGAAGAACGGTGGTGTATTGTATTTCAATACTTTCTTGAATAGAACGGAATATAAATTATTTTTCGTCGTCAGGTACGGCACCGTACCCATGTTTTCAATCTCAACACATATTTCTGAGAGTTAAGCAATACAAATCATTAATTCAAAATTTCAGTGATATATCTATGATTACATAAGTATAATTTTACATAATCTTCAAAAAGATATAAATAAAATTAATGCATTTACTGAACTCAAACGCTGTGGTAATGATTACCCAACAGGAGGATGCTGTGTATTTGGAAGAACTTTGCTAAAACTAGGAGAATATTTCTCATTTTCATCTCATTGGGTGTAACAAGGAAGAAGTTATTTAATAACGAGAAGTTCAAGTGGTCAGCGCAGATATAGGTTTGATCCTTTTAGTTGCTTTTCGTATATGGCTTGTGTGTGCAAGATGAGGGTATGCGAATTGCAGAAACATATTCTAAGAGTTAAAAATCAATTTTAAGACTATTACAATGGCCAATGAAGGAATTACAGTTAATTGACCATTAATGTAGGACCCAGTGGTTAATATGGAAACTCTCCTCATTGTTTATGTGCGTGTTCTTTTTTTTAACACTTAATAATCTATACACTTTCAAATCTAATATAGTCTTTCATAAATTTTATGCAAAATAGAAATTACCGAAAAGCATTGTTGTTGTTCTTGGTTTATATTTTATTGATGCTAAATCTTCTAAAATATCATTCAACACTTATTAAAAACAATACTACCACACCCAACAATAATATATTTTGCAATTCACGCTGTTTAAATGAAGAGGGAGTATTATGGGAAACGTTTCAAAATGAAAATTGATATTGTGATACGTATTGAATCTATCACGACTTTTATTCACATCTACGACTCGCAGGACATTGAACACAAATATTGTATTTCATACATTTCCTTTATTTCTCTTGAACAGTGCATAATTGCATACTACCTTGCTCCAAGTTGATAAACTAGTCTCTATCATTCCTCTATTGATAATTAATAATTATGCATGGCCATAAAATACAAATTACACATTATCTGCTAAAAAGCAAACATTTAAATACCATTCTGAGTAAATTTTCCACCGTCTCTAGGTTAATTTATAGTGGCCGTTATAATTATAATCAACCACATTCAATGGTGTACACAATCAAGATCCCAATACACGTATATTGTCTTAGAGGACTGACGCCATACAATATCTCTTATTCAAATACAATGAGTGAATTGATTAAAAATTATTCTAATAAATTTCAGCTCAGGAAAATAAACTTTATAGTCTTCAGAAACCTTTGTGCGTGTTACATATTGCCTCATATTGCAGTTGATGACAAACACACGATTCCCCTTGATAAGAAGACGACATATTTATTAACATCCAGCAAGTATAATGCGTTACACTTTTGTTCAAATATATCGCAGATTTATCGTAGCTGAAGGTTCCTTTATTTAAGGACACTCTATACCTGGAACCTAGTTGTCGAATACACCATCTATTCTAATCCATTATTTCTGACTTTGAGATGGGTGGTGTTTCAATAAAATTTCAAGAACCGACATACGGCCCTCTTTTACGTCACAGATGTTTCTACAACCTGTGCCCACTAAGTATTCCTATATATATACACACACACACACACACACACACACATATATATATATATATAGGGCTAAACAGCGGTGGTGTAAATCCCATACGGGACTGTCACGTTAAGTTCACAGTATACAACCACTCTCTCTCTCTCTCTCTATATATATATATATATATATATATATATATTATAAAACCTACCAATACTACATAAGGACCCAAAACTGAAAAGGATATTACGTGACATTAAAATTGTCAAAAGCAACAACCTAAGTCATTAAGGAAACTGCTAACTAATGCAAAATTATTCCCCTCCACAAGCTCACAGTAAAAAGACAACATGCCTCAAACTTTTGGAAGGGTTAGAATACTATTTTAAACACGCGCAACACTTTACAATTAAATTAAATTTAATTTGTGCATCCGAAAATCTGATCTGCGTAATTAGATGTTCGGTCAGCCGGAAATACTATATCGGTAGCACAGGGAATTATCTCCGTCAACGTTGTACGGTGGATCGTCCACAGATAGCCTCACCACAATACCACCAAATTTATCTCAGTGGACATATCGACGTATGTACGAAACAAATACGACCTACTTTCACTATTCCCCTCTATATAAATTTGGTGACTGGACGTCTACACAAACCCGATTCAATAAAGAAACATATTTCATCCAAAAATACAAACCTGAACTAAACACCAATTAATTTTAATTATATTACTAATTGTAAATTAATTACTTGACTCCTGGATATCCATTCATATTAGAACCTGACTCTCATGGAGAAAATACTCGTACCTTGTCAATTGCTTTATCGTTCATTTTTCATTTTCTATTGGATTGATTTATTTCATTCACTTATGGAATTTCAACATATACAAAAAAGTTATGTATGTATTCCAACCACACTTTTTAGGTTTAAATTACTGTTCACACTTATGTGTGTGTATGTATATATTTTACAAGAGAGAAAATGAAATGTTAGATCAGAAAGTATATGCATATACACTCATTCACACATTATTGTTTAATCTATAAAACCTAGTACGGTAATATATTTAACTGTGTATAAAATGAATTAACTCCTGCAAATGCATTCTTGCCAAAAACACTTAAGAGCATCGTGAACATATCAGAGTTGCTCCCCTTGACATATTGCTTCATCTCAGCTTACTTTTTTTCAAAGATGGCATCCTAATGAGAGCAAAACACTTTCTCTCTTTGTAAGTTGACACTCGTTCATCGTGAAACGGGTACTTATTTAATTTGTAATGATGTAATATAATCCCAATATCACCATACATTTTATTATACAAACTTTCTGTGACACTCACATTTCTTGTTCATCTTATATACTTATCCCACGTCTATACCGAACTTTCCATTCTTCACTATATATATATGATATATATTTATTTATTTATATATATATATATATATATATATATATATATATATATCATTAATTAAATTCAATTCTAAATTAGTCTGATTTTCACTATTATTTGAAATTTTTACAATTTTACAATTTTAGAAAATTTAAATAAGCTAGTACTTTCAAGCGTCACGCAATAATCAGGTATATGTAGTGATAGTAGTGTTCTTCAATTGACAACTCTATTGAAAGAGTTGGATTTATCCTTTAAATACCATCGCATAGGTTCCAGCAGTTTGAATCTTATGAACTTTATTGTGACCAATGAGCATGCGGTTTCGACGTCATTAATTGTGTGGGGAGCACATTAAGGACTCTTTACTTTGACCACACATACAGGATTATTTGTTTGGCTATATTTTAGAATGTTTTGAACGACATCTCTGTTTTCAATGTCTTCTACTGTTACTCCAAAAATATTTACATTTCAATCGAATCATTGGTCATTTGGTCAACATTTCTACCATCCTCGCATCGCTTTTATTATTATTTTTGCCGTTGTTATTGGTAGCGGTAGTAGCAGTAGTAATAGCTGTAGTATTTATTATTATTATCACCACCAACATTATAATTACCAGTTACTATAACAATCCTATTTGTACGGGTTTCAATTTATCAATAAAATTCTTTTCTCTGGCATTTCGCTTGAGTTGTGTACTTTGTAGAATGGGAAATTTGTAAACGTATTCTGACCCGATATTGCCAGATGGTTGGTAAAAGGTTTCTGACGGACATGAGGGACCCTAATTTGCTGTCGGTGCACACATTAGCGTTCCGGTAATTCATTATCAGTCTGACCAGTATGTATCTCTTCACAAAGCGAGAATTTGATGCAGTAAAGTAAGTTTCTTCTTTTGCAGTGCATATTTTCTTTTATTAATAACCTTCCGGTTTTTGTGTTCATATACTGACTGGTATGTTTGAACTGACATATTTCACAGCAATTATCATTGCATTTAAATATAATGAATGATCCGTAATCGTTGCCTTCGTAATTCTGCCTTAGTTAATAATAATTGTTTCACGTTCTTCGGCTGACTTTTACTTAGAATCTTAACCCGATCCGTGATCATATCCTTTAATTTGATGCTTTCTGCAATGATCAGCAGGTTTGCTTTGGCGATACGAAAGATATTTTAGTGACACAGATTGTGTGTCATTAGAAAAGATATGAGCTGTTCTTGTTTTCCTCGTTTCGGGGTTGTCCCATTTGTTGAATGGGTATTTCTATAAATACAGCGACAGCAACTTAGGGAGGCTGATCCCGTCAGATGCCTTGAAGCAATTATCTAGCAACATGTAGAAGAAATGGTTATAATCTTTTCATGCTAAAAACTATATCTCAAGTGTAAGTGAGACGATATCAGAGAAAATAATTTTAGTGAAGAATTTGAACCAATACTAAATGGACTGTTATAGTAACAGTGAGAGTTATAATGATGATAATTGTGATAGTTATAATGGTGATAATAATAATAAATACTACGTCTATTACTACTGCCACCACCGCTAACAGCAAAATAATTAAGTGATGGGAGGATGGTAGTAATGTTGACCGAATGAACATTGCTCGATTGAAATGTAAAAATTTCTGGAATAACAAGAGAAATCAATGAATACAGGAATGTTGTTAACAACATTCCAAAATATAGCCAAACAAATATTCCTGTAGGTGTGTTCAAAGTATAGAATTCTTGATGTTCCCACCAAACCGTGACATCTAAGCTACATGCTGATATATCAAAATACAGTTTGAACTTAATTGGCGCGCTCATCAAACTGTGATGTCTAAGACTCATGCTCATTGAGCAAAATACAGTTCGTAACATTTAGCCTGCTGGAGCACATTAGACGGTACTTGGAAATAAGTCCACATATTTGACTACAGTTGTCAAGTTAACACGGCTGTCACTAACGCATGAAACGATAGCTTGAACCTTATTTCAATACCTGTACTTTGTGATCTTAAGCAAAGCACTTCAAATCAGGTTGCTCTGAGAACACTTCGATACCTAATGTGTGGTACACCGTGCACGTGTTCAGACAACGCTGATTTGATGGTAAGAATGTTTATCATTTCATTGGACGAAATTTGCTAATAAACAAGTTGAGTTAAGCGTCAAGTATAATATACATATAATTGAGTTCCCAAATCACATTATTGGCTTACGCTGTCTCTCTGGATAAGCGTAGTTGCAATTTTTTTTATAAGAACTGGATCCGTTTCTGAAATTTTATCTCGCACTTTGTGCATTGTATTCCTGCTTTATCACTTCTCAGTTCTATTCAATATAACTGCTTTGTTAATTGCAATATTTGGAATTGATTTCGTTTTTGAAGTTTACAATAATAACGTTTCTATTATATATATATATATATATATATATCTAACTTCAAGCAATTATAGAAAATTGAGCTTGATGAAGAGGACAGCATATTTTCTGCAGATGAAATTTTCACTTACATCATGTTTTCAGTTGAAAAGTTTATGACACTTTTTGGTATTTCTAACAGAATGAAGTCTTTGCCATTTTTGCGACAAAATATTCAACAGAATTATGCTGCCAAAAGTCTATAATATATATTACAAAGAATATCTTGAGTAACAGCTCAATCCTTTCAAAACCAAGGCCTGTAATGTCACAAATATGTGTGTAAATGAGAAAGATCTAAGCAAATTTATAAGTTCATATTGACTAAAGGTCTACAACACGAAGCAAAGAAAAGTATCTCGCCATAATATTAACTTCAATCATACTCAGATTATTATTAACCGCCATGAAGCCTCAAACGGGAAGAAGTGTCAATGAATACGGACAATACTGAATTAAAAATCAGTAATACCCTAGACAACACGTATCGAAAATAGCTGTTACAACATATCACGTGGCTGTTCCAATAGTCTGTTTTGTCTCAGTTAACCAATGATTTTAAGCATCTTATAAAGGAAATAATTCATAATGTTGTTTTTGATATTTTAGTCAAATTAATCTTAATTAAAAGAAAATTATAGCAAATAGTGCGTCAGGTGCTTAGTAAAAATGATGAAACATCAAATGCCAAAATGGCATTGCTGTTAATGACCAGTGGAGGAAAGGATGTAAGCGTCAATACATTGCATAGAATATGCAGAAATAGCCTGGAGAGGCATTAAATAAGAGAGAGGTAGAAACAAATTTATGTAGGAGTGGTTGAATTACAGTGCGATATGAAGACATTAAAATTTGATCTAGAAAAAAGAATGTGACAGCAAAAATTATGAGAGCCATATGGAATAAATAATATTTGAAAGGGAAAAAGTACAAAAAGTGCAAAATTATCGAAAGAAAATTTTTAAAAAACATCAATATAAATGACAAACAGTTAGAAAGCAAATTGACAATTAAAAATAGAAAGAACAGCTTCAGCAATCTCCAGTATAATGTCAGTTTCAGACAACTTGGAGTGAATCCCAAGACAAGGTAAAACAAGTGGTATCATTAAATAACAAATGTGACATATTTATGAGAGTTCATAATTCCTGAACAGCAAGAAGCATATTAAAACATATACGAAACATTTGGTAATTTCGTTTTACTTTTAATTTATCTTGCTGTGAGTTTGACATGATTAATGCTTTCATTTTGTGTACAATTTCCCCTTCCTACATTGCAGATATTTCTTTCAAATCATATACACCGGAAGGGTAGAACAGAATTAGTCGTTCGAAACAAAGTCAATTATTGTGGGTACGTTAAGATTGCGTTTGAATTACTTGTTTTCGTCTTAATTTTCTCCTCCGTTTGGAAAAAAATACCTGTATTTTTCAGAGTGAAACTTCTCTCTCTCTCTCTCTCTCTCTCTCTCTGTATATATATATATATATATATATCTAACTTCAAGCAATTATAGAAAATTGAGCTTGATGAAGAGGACAGCATATTTTCTGCAGATGAAATTTTCACTTACAATCATGTTTTCAGTTGAAAAGTTTATGACACTTTTTGGTATTTCTAACAGAATGAAGTCTTTGCCATTTTTGCGACAAAATATTCAACAGAATTATGCTGCCAAAAGTCTATAATATATATTACAAAGAATATCTTGAGTAACAGCTCAATCCTTTCAAAACCAAGGCCTGTAATGTCACAAATATGTGTGTAAATGAGAAAGATCTAAGCAAATTTATAAGTTCATATTGACTAAAGGTCTACAACACGAAGCAAAGAAAAGTATCTCGCCATAATATTAACTTCAATCATACTCAGATTATTATTAACCGCCATGAAGCCTCAAACGGGAAGAAGTGTCAATGAATACGGACAATACTGAATTAAAAATCAGTAATACCCTAGACAACACGTATCGAAAATAGCTGTTACAACATATCACGTGGCTGTTCCAATAGTCTGTTTTGTCTCAGTTAACCAATGATTTTAAGCATCTTATAAAGGAAATAATTCATAATGTTGTTTTTGATATTTTAGTCAAATTAATCTTAATTAAAAGAAAATTATAGCAAATAGTGCGTCAGGTGCTTAGTAAAAATGATGAAACATCAAATGCCAAAATGGCATTGCTGTTAATGACCAGTGGAGGAAAGGATGTAAGCGTCAATACATTGCATAGAATATG